>NW_019174333.1:946158-950065 GCF_002260705.1 Seriola dumerili
CTAATTGAAACCTCATAAGACTCTGATTCTCAACGCCATGACTGAGGAGTAGATTTGCAAAAAGGTTGAGGAAAAGGAACAATTGCTGAGATGAAGAGAGAAAGAAAAAGAGAAAAGAGTGTGTGATTGAGAGTAAAGATGTTAGAAAGGGAAAGAAAAGAAATGACAAGATGGAGGATTAGTGTAAGCAGGTAGAGAGGTAGACTCAAAGAGATTAAGAGAGTGAGATAGACTGAAGGAGTGTGGGCTGCTGAATCAATAGGTAGTCAATAGCGAATGGGAGAGATGTGATGAGAGAGAAAAATGGCATGGAGTAGGAGGAGGAAAACGCCCCTTGTGTTGGAGCCCCACCGAGAAAAATGGCCCCAGACAAAATTAGAATCCACAGCACTCCACAAGTGATTGAAAAAAGAGGTGTTTTATTTTGGCTTTTCATCTGGAACAGGTACTGATTCAAGATAATTTGGTGATAGTTATTCTCCCGGGGATCCACAGCAAAAATAATAAGGTAATAGATGTTTCATTGTTAATTTGAGAAATTACCAACATCTACGTACAATAAATTCTTAATCGCAGTAGGAGATTAATTATTGTGGTTCGGATGATAGACACACAGACAGAGAAACATGACGGATAGATAAAATGTAATGTGAGTCTGAGGTTTTTACAGTTGACAACTGATAATTGACACTTTTTTTTTCTTTTTTTTTTTTAAACCAAAAAAAACCCAAAAAAAACCATTGCATTATCGAGAGAATAAAAGTGTGAAAATGATTTTGAAGTGCACTTCCAGCTTGTGACTGAAAATAACTAATTGCTGGAAACACCAGAGAGAGACATTTAGAACCCACCATTTTTAGCTGGTAGATAACTATGCTCAACTTTTCAACATGTGAACTGGTTTTACAAAATCATGAGGATGACTGCTTTTTCAGTGTCCACCTGTTGCACAAATCTGTCTAAATACAGAAATAAAAAAAATGTTAACAAATGATCCAACTATGTACAGATCTGGTAAAAAAATACTTGTTGCTTCTGTTGGACTACACGTTCTATAAACCTAATTTTGTCATCCTAAAACAGGCTTGTATTGTTGGTAAGAATCGGTAATGCATTGCCATCTTCTCCAGATGACTGTGGAGATGTATTGTATGTATACTACCATATGCAGTGGATAGTAGTTCAAAGTTGTCAGTGCAGGTGTTTGAAGTGACAAAAAAACTGCAGTAACTGCGAGCTTTGGCTTTCTTGATTTGGTAGTGGGGCTAACACTTTTTATTTGCAATTTGTTTTAAAGTAAATACTCTGCTATGATTAAATTTTGTTTAACATGGTTTTCCCACATAAAAAGTGAAAAAAAAAAAAACTGTGTCTGAGCTCATCTACTCTTACCTCCTGATTGGGAACCTTGGATCAGGCCTTGTGCCCCGCCCACCACCTGCTTGCTCCAGGTGGACAGGTGAAAGAGCAGAGAGTATCAAGATGGTTAGAGGAGGAAACATCAGAGAGACTCGCCACATGTTTGAGCCTCAGTCAGACCCAGACTCAGAGGAGGAGTCTGTTGAGACCAGAACCAGAGACTAGCAAACATATAGCTAACTGTGCTAGGGTTACGCCAATATCGTTTTGACATTGACAAAGGAATAGGCTATCGACTATCGCTCTGATAATTGTCCTAAACTACACTTATTGTTCTTATATGTTTGCTAGTCTCTGGTTCTGGTCTCAACAGACTCCTCCTCTGAGTCTGGGTCTGACTGAGGCTCAAACATGTGGCTGAGTCTCTCTGATGTTTCCTCCTCTAACCATCTTGATACTCTCTGCTCTTTCACCTGTCCACCTGGAGCAAGCAGGTGGTGGGCGGGGCACAAGGCCTGATCCAAGGTTCCCAATCAGGAGGTAAGAGTAGATGAGCTTCAGACACAGTTTTTTTTTTTTCACTTTTTATGTGGGAAAACCATGTTAAACAAAATATTAATGCATATTGTAGAATATAACACACGAAGACTTTGTGGTGATGAATGTGACTCTGCCGTCTTTGTAGAACATCATTTCATTTTACTGTTGCTGACTTTCGGACTTCAGTTTTTTAGCTCCATTGACTTTTGGACATTCAGTTTATTCAATTTGTAGTTTTCATTACACTTTGATGGGTTTTCTTTTGTGGATTTACTTGTATTAAATACAGTCTGGATGATGTAAAGTCATTTTTTGTGTACGTGTCCTTTTGGATTATTTTTCTTTAATTTCACTCAAGTATTTTAGTTCACTCTGTTGCCTAGCAACATAGAATTTTTATTAGTTGTCGGCTGTAACTGTTGTAAAGTTTATGTTATATATACATCTCTGCATTTTTCTGCTGCTTAATTCTATAAGAAGTGGCAAGCCTCGGGCTCATGCTGCTTTAATGCGGCTTGCCTGGGAAGGGTGTCTATGAAACCAATGCAGATAAGCTTGGTAGCCTGAGATGTTCTTTAATTTAATATAACATTTTTACCCCTCCCCTCCTTCCTTCTAACAATGTAAGAGCAGAGATTTCAGTCACAGTACTTTTACCAAGTATAATTTTTGAGTACTCTTTCCTTCCGTGTAAGACTGCAATTACTCTACACTAATGAAACATCATAAGATCTCTATTCTCAACGCCATGACTGAGGAGTAGATTTGACAAAGGTTGAGGAAAAGGAAAATTGCTGAGATGAAGAGAGAAAGAAAAAGAGAAAAGAGTGTGTGATTGAGAGTAGATGTTAGAAAGGGAAAGAAGAAATGACAAGATGGAGGGATTAGTGTAAGCAGGTAGAGAGGTAGACTCAAAGAGATTAAGAAGTGGATAGACTGAAGGAGTGTGGGCTGCTGAATCAATGAGGTAGTCAATAGGAATGGGAGAGATGTGATGAGAGAGAATGGCATGGAGTAGGAGGAGGAAAACGCCCCTTGTGGTTGGAGCCCCACCGAGAAAAATGGCCCAGACAAAATTAGAATTCACAGTGATTGAAAAAAGAGGTGTTTTATTTTGGCTTTTCATCTGGAACAGGTACTGATTCAAGATAATTTGGTGATAGTTATTTCTCCCGGGGATCCACAGCAAAAATAATAAGGTAATAGATGTTTCATGTTTAATTTGAGAAATTACCAACATCTACGTACAATAAATTCTTAATCGCAGTAGGAGATTAATTATTGTGGTTCGGATGATAGACACACAGACAGACAGAGAAACATGACGGATAGATAAATGTAATGTGAGTCTGAGGTTTTTACAGTTGACAACTGATAATTGACACTTTTTTTTTTCTTTTTTTTTTAAACCAAAAAAAACCCCAAAAAAAACCATTGCATTATCGAGAGAATAAAAGTGTGAAAATGATTTTGAAGTGCACTTCCAGCTTGTGACTGAAAATAACTAATTGCTGGAAACACCAGAGAGAGACATTTAGAACCCCACCATTTTTAGCTGGTAGATAACTATGCTCAACTTTTCAACATGTGAACTGGTTTTACAAAATCATGAGGATGACTGCTTTTTCAGTGTCCACCTGTTGCACAAATCTGTCTAAATACAGAAATAAAAAAAATGTTAACAAATGACCAACTATGTAAAGATCTGGTAAAAAAATACTTGTTGCTTCTGTTGGACTACACGTTCTATAAACCTAATTTTGTCATCCTAAAACAGGCTTGTATTGTTGTAGAAATCGGTAATGCATTGCCATCTTCTCCGATGACTGTGGAGATTGTATTGTATGTATACTACCATATGCAGTGGATAGTAGTTCAAAGTTGTCAGTGCAGGTGTTTGAAGTGAACAAAAAACTGCAGTAACTGCGAGCTTTGGCTTTCTTGATGTGGGTAGTGGGGCTACCACTTTTTATTTGCAATTTGTTTTAAAGTAAATACTCTGCTATGC
>NW_019174333.1:950090-977871 GCF_002260705.1 Seriola dumerili
CAGAGGAGGAGTCTGTTGAGACCAGAACCAGATACTAGCCAACATATTTAAGAACAAATAAGTGTAGTTTAGGGAACAATTATCAGAGCGATAGTCGATAGGCCTATTTCAAATTTGTCAATATCAAAACGATAAATTTGGACGTAACCCTAGCCCACAGTTAGCAGACTCAGAGGAGGAGTCTGTTTGAGACAGAATCAGAGACTTAGCAGGACGGATTCAGAACGGTAGCCGTAGTAGATCTTATTTGTTTATGTATGCTGCTTGTAACTGCGCAGTGGCTGACACAGTCGTTAGTTGGTTGTTCCCGCTAATTGCCAACTCTCTCTCCTGTTTCTGACAAAGGTAAACAGGTTTATCTTAGCCCCCGCCCCCTGTCCCCACAAGTTGGACAGGATTGGTTCCTTTAGGTTTGTGACATTATGAAACCCTGGCTGTCTGAATTCTGTTTTTATGAGACTGGCATTGGTTCACTGGCAGTTCAAGGTGGAAACAACTCCATTCATTGGTGTTGATGATTATTTCACTCATCACTATGTCTCTGTATTCAGTATAAAACACATCATATGGGACGTTAACAAGGTTTAAACACTGATTTTAAAAAATAAGATGTACTATGACCAGTTAGAGAATTCAAAATTCTCTCAACTGTATAAACACAACCAGCTGTGCAGTTAGAATACTCAAGCACGGGTGACTGCTGCACAAACTGTCACTTTGATCAGTGTTTTAGTTATGCAATCAGTACCAATAAAATTGGGAGATCTTCTCTCTGTGGAGACATTTTTAGATTTTCAAAAAGTCATGGATAAAGACGAGGCTTGTTCTGCCTCCTTAAAAATGCCAATATTTGCCTTTAACGATCACATTACTACAGTAAAATTGAGCGATTAGACCAAGTGGGGTTTTGCTCTTTTAATTTAATTTGAACAAATGCGTGTTAGGTCTCATCTTTTGAACTTTCACATTTTGAAAAAGTGGACAGCCCGACGTCCAACCACAGCCAGAACACTCAAACGAAATGTCAGTTAAAAATGAACTCCACTGATCATTTTCTTATATTATATCTCATTCTTTAGCACATATGATGTTTTTATATAATACAAGACATATGATGAGTGAAATAATCATCAACACCATGAATGAGTGTTTCCACCTTGAACTGCAGTGAACCAATGACAGTCTCATAAAAACAGATCAGACAGCCAGGGTTTCATATGTCACAAACCTAAGGAACCAATCCTGTCAACTTGTGGGGACAGGGGCGGGGCTAAATAAACCTGTTACCTTGTCAGAACAGAGAGAGAGAGTTAGCATTAGCGCAACCACTAACACTGTGTCAGCCACTGCCAGTTACAAGCAGCATAAACATAAACAAATAAAAGATGCTAACTACGCTAACCGTTTTGATCCGTCTGCTAGTCTCTGATTCTGGTCTCAACAGACTCCTCATCTGAGTCTGCTAACTGTGCTAGGGTTACGCCAATATCGTTTTGACATTGACAAAGGAATAGGCTATCGACTATCGCTCTGATAATTGTCCTAAACTACACTTATTGTTCTTATATGTTTGCTAGTCTCTGGTTCTGGTCTCAACAGACTCCTCCTCTGAGTCTGGGTCTGACTGAGGCTCAAACATGTGGCTGAGTCTCTCTGATGTTTCCTCCTCTAACCATCTTGATACTCTCTGCTCTTTCACCTGTCCACCTGGAGCAAGCAGGTGGTGGGCGGGGCACAAGGCCTGATCCAAGGTTCCCAATCAGGAGGTAAGAGTAGATGAGCTTCAGACACAGTTTTTTTTTTTTCACTTTTATGTGGGAAAAAACATGTTAAACAAAATATTAATCATAGCAGAGTATTTACTTTAAAAACAAATTGCAAATAAAAAGTGTTAGCCCCACTACCAACATCAAGAAAGCCAAAGCTCGCAGTTACTGCAGTTTTTTGTCACTTCAAACACCTGCACTGACAACTTTGAACTACTATCCACTGCATATGGTAGTATACATACAATACAATCTCCACAGTCATCTGGAGAAGATGGCAATGCATTACCGATTCTTACCAACAATACAAGCCTGTTTTAGGATGACAAAATTAGGTTTATAGAACGTGTAGTCCAACAGAAGCAACAAGTATTTTTTACCAGATCTGTACATAGTTGGATCATTGTTAACATTTTTTTTATTTCTGTATTTAGACAATTTGTGCAACAGGTGGACACTGAAAAAGCAGTCATCCTCATGATTTTGTAAAACCAGTTCACATGTTGAAAAGTTGAGCATAGTTATCTACCAGCTAAAAATGGTGGGTTCTAAATGTCTCTCTCTGGTGTTTCCAGCAATTAGTTATTTTCAGTCACAAGCTGGAAGTGCACTTCAAAATCATTTTCACACTTTTATTCTCTCGATAATGCAATGGTTTTTTTGGGGTTTTTTTTGGTTTAAAAAAAAAAAGAAAAAAAAAAAGTGTCAATTATCAGTTGTCAACTGTAAAAACCTCAGACTCACATTACAATTTTATCTATCCGTCATGTTTCTCTGTCTGTCTGTGTGTCTATCATCCGAACCACAATAATTATCTCCTACTGCGATTAAGAATTTATTGTACGTAGATGTTGGTAATTTCTCAAATTAAACATGAAACATCTATTACCTTATTATTTTTGCTGTGGATCCCCGGGAGAATAACTATCACCAAATTATCTTGAATCAGTACCTGTTCCAGATGAAAAGCCAAAATAAAACACCTCTTTTTTCAATCACTTGTGGAGTGCTGTGGATTCTAATTTTGTCTGGGGCCATTTTTCTCGTGTGGGCTCCAACACAAGGGGCTTTTCCTCCTCCTACTCCATGCCATTTTTCTCTCTCATCACATCTCTCCCATTCGCTATTGACTACCTCATTGATTCAGCAGCCCAACACTCCTTCAGTCTATCTCACTCTCTTAATCTCTTTGAGTCTACCTCTCTACCTGCTTACACTAATCCCTCCATCTTGTCATTTCTTTTCTTTCCCTTTCTAACATCTTTACTCTCAATCACACACTCTTTTCTCTTTTTCTTTCTCTCTTCATCTCAGCAATTGTTCCTTTTCCTCAACCTTTTTGCAAATCTACTCCTCAGTCCTGGCGTTGAGAATCAGAGTCTTATGAGGTTTCATTAGTGTAGAGTAATTGCAGTCTGACACGGAAGGAAAGAGTACTCAAAAATTATACTTGGGTAAAAGTACTGTGACTGAAATTGCCTGCCTTACATTGTTAGAAGGAAGGAGGGGAGGGGTAAAAATGTTATATTAAATTAAAGAACATCTTCAGGCTACCAAGCTTATCTGCATTGGTTTTCATAGACACCCTTCCCAGGAAGGCCGCATTAAAGCGCATGAGCCCCGAGGCTTGCCACTTCTTATAGAATTAAGCAGCAGAAAATGCAGAGATGTATATATAACAATAAACTTTACAACAGTTACAGCCGACAACTAATAAAATTCTATGTTGCTAGGCAACAGAGTGAACTAAAATACTTGAGTGAAATTAAAGAAAAATAATCCAAAAGGACACGTACACAAAAAATGACTTTACATCATCCAGACTGTATTTAATACAAGTAAATCCACAAAAGAAAACCTCATCAAAGTGTAATGAAAACTACAAATTGAATAAACTGAATGTCAAAAAGTCAATGGAGCTAAAAAACTGAAGTCGAAAGTCAGCAACAGTAAAATGAAATGATGTTCTACAAAGACGGCAGAGTCACATTCATCACCACAAGGTCTTCGTGTGTTATATTTCTACAGCTCCTGAGATTTTACACAATTGTTCCCAAGAACAGCTAATGCTAGCTGGGAGCTACAATCTAGCATTAGCCAGTGTAACCCAGTCAGTATGCAGCATCTAGTTTGCTAAGTACTTTAAAGTAGGGTTGCCAACTGTCTGGCAAAATACGGACTCATCCCGTGATTGGAAACTAAAAAGACGTGCTCCGTATTGAACTGATATGGGATGTACTTTGTGCTGTATTTTTGAGGACTCAATTCGGTGCAAATCTATGGGAGATAAATTTAACAGGTTAGAATTTTCCTGCTGGTACTGAGGACAATAAATAAATAAATACATGTTCTGCTGTTTTCACTGTTACAACACTCATATATACCAGATACCAACTTTTCACCCCGGGTGGGTCGACTGAAGACATCTGGGCCACACCTCTGTTCTTGAGCCTTTAGAGAGGGTCTAGGGGAATGATTTTTGGTCCCACCCACTGTAAATCAAAATGTGACTGGTTAACTTATCTCTCACTTTCTAAACAAACACACAAAGCTGTGGGGGCTTCAGGCCTTCTGTCCCAGTTATGAACTCCTAACCAGTGAGTGAGCCATTCTAAGCATTTCTCTGCCCAGAGACAAAAAAAAAAATAAAAAAAAATCATGGTTGTAGGACATTAACCGTTTAATTTCTGAGGCAATTTGATAGATAATGAGGCTAAAATTAGAACTGGGAAGAGAATATGTTTGGTTTCTCTCTTTTCTCCCTAAAGTGAAAATATAAGTGCAAGAAATTACAGTTTGGTGAATTTTATACTTATTTATTTTCATGCTTTTGCCACCTTTCTGTGGGACATTCTGTCGTGATGCTGGTGTCTGTCACTGTGCAGACATGATCTTGTGTACACAGTAACTCAAAATGATACATTCACACCACAGGTACTCCATATCGAGTGAGAAGATCACATTACATCTCGGAGCACCTTGCTGAAAACAATTTGCATATTAAGGAACACTCATTACCCAGAAATGACTGTACCTCCTTCACACATTAAGCTAACAAGTTCAAACTGATTATAAGATATGTAGTGTTGCTAAGAGAAAAACATGCTTGTGTGAAGAATCTTTGCTAATTAATGAGACAATTCTCTTAATTAAGGAAGAAACCGATTTTTCTGGTGACATAACTTAAGAACAATACATATATAGGAAACTTGCACCACAGGCACCTCCTATGGAGCAGATGATTTGATTGGATATTGGTGGCCCTTGCTGCATATATTTGCATATTAATGAGGTAAAACTGACCTTTTTTGAAACCTTTGTTAGCTCTGTTGCTGACGAACTACAAGTACCGTGAGCATACGTGTTTGTCATGGACATAAGGCAATCCAAGATATTCGTCCTCATTACATTAATAAACTTGAATCACTTCCTCGTGGGTGTCTGCCTCTGCCACTCAGTCTAGTTTCTGATTACATCCAGGATTATTTGTGTTAATTTTGTCCTAATTGCTGTGTTGAAGTATGGGGTCAAGGTGACAATCTCGAAAACCATATGCCTCCGGCTCAGATTGTCGCTGGTGTGGAGGCATAAAATTAACTTTCTGAACCTCTGACATTGACCTTTGAAATCACAGAGAGAGCCAAAACCAAAAACCACCGTCCTATTTCCAATGCTGCTGCTCACCAACACCTCAAAAGAAAAGCAATTAATGTTACTCTCACTCCGTGGATCGATACATCCCATCTATTGTGATGATACTTTTGTCTGTGGAGCATGTTCGCTGCGTTTCAGGTGTCTATTTAGTCGCATCAAATGACCTGTTGTGTTTAAGGTGTTTTCTTTGTCATGGAGGGTCCATTATTCTGTCCTCTTCCCTCCATCTCATCTCAGTTTGAACCCTGCATTTGAACTTATCTCTCCAACGGAACACTCAGTCTATTTTTATGACTAGGACAAGTTGTGAAGATGCATCATCCCTCCAAGGTTGTCAAACTCAAAGTGGAAATATCACCTGATGTTTCAGCTCTGACTGATACCTGATTGCCACTGGATGGAGAACATAAATCTGGTAATGTGCAGCCTCCCTACAGTGGCTTGTGGCCATGTGGTTTCATCATCCACGCTGTTCAACATTTAATTATGATCGTCCATCACACGACAGTCTGATTTAAACTGCTCCTGATGTCCGACACTCTCCTCTCTCCACTTTATATCTTTGTCAGAAGCAGAGCTCAAGAAGGGACCAGGGTGAATTTAACGATACGGTTAATTAGCCGACAAAAGTTAAACAAATGCTCACTGACAATGAACGGTGTCTCATTCTCATCTGATCGGTCAGGGCTCAGCTAAAGAGCAGACGCTTAAGTACAGGCTTTAAAACAAAATGTACACCTGCTAAAACAGGATGGAAATCTTAAATCATACGGATTCTAGTACCCAAAGTTTTACAACACAATGACAGATCATCAGAATGCATCTTTTGTCTGTTTTTTTTCATAATCTGATGAGGCCAGTTTCTTCAGTTACAAGGCAATGTTTCTCTATCTTATACATATACAGTTAAATCATAAACTAGAGTGATCCCGTACATTTCACAAAAAACAATTTTCTCATTTCTATTTGTCAACAAAAAATGATTTATTTTGATGCTGCTTGCAGAGCACGCAAAGGCCTAAATGATAATGGAGTGACATACATAACATTACTGTGAACAGCAGAGCGCAAACTGAAATCACCCATCAATAGTTGAACCTGCCTCAACAACACACAGATTTAACAACATCACATTTAATGATTACGGTGTCCTGAGGTCTCCTGGGATTTAAATAGGTAGCAGAACTGCCCTACATCCAGTTCTGCTTGCTGAAAACACTTTTATGTGGGATTTAAAAAAAAAAAAAAAAAGATAGTAGATTGTATATTCATTCAGATGCAGTGTTCGAGTATATGTTTTTCAGTTGATTTTTTTCCTCCCTGATTCTTCCCTTTAGCGAAGAAGCACAGGCATTGTTTGACCTTGGTACAATCCAAACATGTCATGTTTGTAATATTAGGTACATTGTATACCAGAAACAGAAATGAAAAAGATTGGCAGAAGTAAGGGAATGAATAAGGACTGAAGATGTGGTGGATGTTGGTTCCTGTTGATATTTACCAAATGATTTTTCTTAATCAAGCTGAATCACCTGAAAAGGTGCACCTGGACTTACTTGCAACACATTTCAAAAACTGAAGATATTATATTTTGGGCGTGACACAGGTAAGCAAGATGTATAGAAAATGCAAATAGTGGATCTATTTCTTGTCCTTTCACTCAGCAGCTCTGTGCAGCGGTCACCATATAACAAGGAACTATGGGAAGTGCTCTATGCGCCAGGCTACTGTTAAACAAAAAAACAGTTACTCCAACACCACAAATAGTTGTTTTTACTTTACTAATAGTGTACAGATTTTTTACATACGGATTGATTCATGAGCTTGTAGCAGTTTCTGGAAAGTTGAGTACCAGGTCTGAGTCTTAGTCATGACAAAAGCATAAAGAAACAGCAGCAAAACCCTATCCTCTCTCTCTCTGAGTCTGGGTCTGACTGAGGCTCAAACATGTGGCTGAGTCTCTCTGATGTTTCCTCCTCTAACCATCTTGATACTCTCTGCTCTTTCACCTGTCCACCTGGAGCAAGCAGGTGGTGGGCGGGGCACAAGGCCTGATCCAAGGTTCCCAATCAGGAGGTAAGAGTAGATGAGCTTCAGACACAGTTTTTTTTTTTTCACTTTTTATGTGGGAAAACCATGTTAAACAAAATATTAATCATAGCAGAGTATTTACTTTAAAACAAATTGCAAATAAAAAGTGTTAGCCCCACTACCAACATCAAGAAAGCCAAAGCTCGCAGTTACTGCAGTTTTTTGTCACTTCAAACACCTGCACTGACAACTTTGAACTACTATCCACTGCATATGGTAGTATACATACAATACCATCTCCACAGTCATCTGGAGAAGATGGCAATGCATTACCGATTCTTACCAACAATACAAGCCTGTTTTAGGATGACAAAATTAGGTTTATAGAACGTGTAGTCCAACAGAAGCAACAAGTATTTTTTTACCAGATCTGTACATAGTTGGATCATTTGTTAACATTTTTTTTATTTCTGTATTTAGACAGATTTGTGCAACAGGTGGACACTGAAAAAGCAGTCATCCTCATGATTTTGTAAAACCAGTTCACATGTTGAAAAGTTGAGCATAGTTATCTACCAGCTAAAAATGGTGGGTTCTAAATGTCTCTCTCTGGTGTTTCCAGCAATTAGTTATTTTCAGTCACAAGCTGGAAGTGCACTTCAAAATCATTTTCACACTTTTATTCTCTCGATAATGCAATGGTTTTTTTGGGGTTTTTTTTGGTTTAAAAAAAAAAGAAAAAAAAAGTGTCAATTATCAGTTGTCAACTGTAAAAACCTCAGACTCACATTACATTTTATCTATCCGTCATGTTTCTCTGTCTGTCTGTGTGTCTATCATCCGAACCACAATAATTAATCTCCTACTGCGATTAAGAATTTATTGTACGTAGATGTTGGTAATTTCTCAAATTAAACATGAAACATCTATTACCTTATTATTTTTGCTGTGGATCCCCGGGAGAATAACTATCACCAAATTATCTTGAATCAGTACCTGTTCCAGATGAAAAGCCAAAATAAAACACCTCTTTTTTCAATCACTTGTGGAGTGCTGTGGATTCTAATTTTGTCTGGGGCCATTTTTCTCGGTGGGGCTCCAACACAAGGGGCGTTTTCCTCCTCCTACTCCATGCCATTTTTCTCTCTCATCACATCTCTCCCATTCGCTATTGACTACCTCATTGATTCAGCAGCCCACACTCCTTCAGTCTATCTCACTCTCTTAATCTCTTTGAGTCTACCTCTCTACCTGCTTACACTAATCCCTCCATCTTGTCATTTCTTTTCTTTCCCTTTCTAACATCTTTACTCTCAATCACACACTCTTTTCTCTTTTTCTTTCTCTCTTCATCTCAGCAATTGTTCCTTTTCCTCAACCTTTTTGCAAATCTACTCCTCAGTCATGGCGTTGAGAATCAGAGTCTTATGAGGTTTCATTAGTGTAGAGTAATTGCAGTCTGACACGGAAGGAAAGAGTACTCAAAAATTATACTTGGGTAAAAGTACTGTGACTGAAATTGCCTGCCTTACATTGTTAGAAGGAAGGAGGGGAGGGGTAAAAATGTTATATTAAATTAAAGAACATCTTCAGGCTACCAAGCTTATCTGCATTGGTTTTCATAGACACCCTTCCCAGGCAAGGCCGCATTAAAGCAGCATGAGCCCCGAGGCTGCCACTTCTTATAGAATTAAGCAGCAGAAAATGCAGAGATGTATATATAACATAAACTTTACAACAGTTACAGCCGACAACTAATAAAATTCTATGTTGCTAGGCAACAGAGTGAACTAAAATACTTGAGTGAAATTAAAGAAAAATAATCCAAAAGGACACGTACACAAAAAATGACTTTACATCATCCAGACTGTATTTAATACAAGTAAATCCACAAAAGAAAACCTCATCAAAGTGTAATGAAAACTACAAATTGAATAAACTGAATGTCAAAAAGTCAATGGAGCTAAAAAACTGAAGTCCGAAAGTCAGCAACAGTAAAATGAAATGATGTTCTACAAAGACGGCAGAGGTCACATTCATCACCACAAGGTCTTCGTGTGTTATATTTCTACAGCTCCTGAGATTTTACACAATTGTTCCCAAGAACAGCTAATGCTAGCTGGGGAGCTACATCTAGCATTAGCCAGTGTAACCCAGTCAGTATGCAGCATCTAGTTTGCTAAGTACTTTAAGGTAGGGTTGCCAACTGTCCGGCAAAATACGGAATCATCCCGTGATTGGAAACTAAAAGACGTGCTCCGTATTGAACTGATATGGGATGTACTTTGTGCTGTATTTTTGAGACTCAATTCGGTGCAAATCTATGGGAGATAAATTTAACAGGTTAGAATTTTCCTGCTGGTACTGAGGACAATAAATAAATAAATACATGTTCTGCTGTTTCTACTGTTACAACACTCATATATACCAGATACCAACTTTTCACCCCGGGTGGGTCGACTGAAGACATCTGGGCCACACCTCTGTTCTTGAGCCTTAGAGAGGGTCTAGGGGAATGATTTTTGGTCCCACCCACTGTAAATCAAAATGTGACTGGTTAACTTATCTCTCACTTTCTAAACAAACACACAAAGCTGTGGGGGCTTCAGGCCTTCTGTCCCAGTTATGAACTCCTAACCAGTGAGTGAGCCATCTAAGCATTTCTCTGCCCAGAGACAAAAAAAAAAATAAAAAAAATTCATGGTTGTAGGACATTAACCGTTTAATTTCTGAGGCAATTTGATAGATAATGAGGCTAAAATTAGAACTGGAAGAGAATATGTTTGGCTTTCTCTCTTTCTCCCTAAAGTGAAAATATAAGTGCAGAAATTACAGTTTGGTGAATTTTATACTTATTTATTTTCATGCTTTGCCACCATGGTACACCTTCTGTGGGACATTCTGTCGTGATGCTGGTGTCTGTCACTGTGCAGACATGATCTTGTGTACACAGTAACTCAAAATGATACATTCACACCACAGGTACTCCATATCGAGTAGAAGATCACATTACATCTCGGAGCACCTTGCTGAAACAATTTGCATATTAAGGAACACTCATTACCCAGAAATGACTGTACCTCCTTCACACATTAAGCTAACAAGTTCAAACTGATATAAGATATGTAGTGTGCTAAGAAAAACATGCTTGTGTGAAGAATCTTTGCTAATTAATGAGACAATTCTCTTAATAAGGAAGAAACCGATTTTTCTGGTGAACATAACTTAAGAACAATACATTATAGAAACTTACACCACAGGCACCTCCTATGGAGCAGATGATTTGATTGGATATTGGTGGCCCTTGCTGCATATATTTGCATATTAATGAGGTAAAACTGACCTTTTTTGAAACCTTTGTTAGCTCTGTTGCTGACGAACTACAAGTACCGTGAGCATACGTGTTTGTCATGGGACATAAGGCAATCCAAGATATTCGTCTCATTACATTAATAAACTTGAATCACTTCCTCGTGGTTGTCTGCCTCTGCCACTCAGTCTAGTTTCTGATTACATCCAGGATTATTTGTGTTAATTTTGTCCTAATTGCTGTGTGAAGTATGGGGTCAAGGTGACAACTTGAAAACCATATGCCTCCGGCTCAGATTGTCGCTGTTGTGGAGGCATAAAATAACTTCTGAACCTCTGACATTGACCTTTGAAATCACAGAGAGAGCCAAAACCAAAACCACCGTCCTATTTCCAAGTGCTGCTGCTCACCAACACCTCAAAAGAAAAGCAATTAATGTTACTCTCACTCCGTGGATCGATACATCCCATCTATTGTGATTGATTACTTTTGTCTGTGGAGCATGTTCGCTGCGTTTCAGGTGTCTATTTAGTCACATCAAATGACCTGTTGTGTTTAAGGTGTTTTCTTTGTCATGGAGGGTCCATTATTCTGTCCTCTTCCCTCCATCTCATCTCAGTTTGAACCCTGCATTTGAACTTATCTCTCCAACGGAACACTCAGTCTATTTTTTATGACTAGGACAAGTTGTGAAGATGCATCATCCCTCAAAGGTTTGTCAAACTCAAAGTGGAAATATCACCTGATGTTTCAGCTCTGACTGATACCTGATGCCACTGGATGGAGAACATAAATCTGGTAATGTGCAGCCTCCCTACAGTGGCTGTGGCCATGCGGTTTCATCATCCACGCTGTTCAACATTTAATATGATCGTCCATCACATGACAGTCTGATTTAAACTGCTCCTGATGTCCGATCCTCTCCTCTCTCACTTTATATCTTTGTCAGAAGCAGAGCTCAGAAGGGACCAGGGTGAATTTAACGATACGGTTAATTAGCCGCAAAAGTTAACAAATGCTCACTGACAATGAACGTGTCTCATCTCATCTGATCGGTCAGGGCTCAGCTAAAGAGCAGACGCTTAAGTACAGGCTTAAAACAAAATGTACACCTGCTAAAACAGGATGGAAATCTTAAATCATACGGATTCTAGTACCCAAAGTTTTACAACACAATGACAGATCATCAGAATGCATCTTTTGTCTGTTTTTTTCATAATCTGATGAGGCCAGTTTCTTCAGTTACAAGGCAATGTTTCTCTATCTTATACATATACAGTAAATCATAAACTAGAGTGATCCCGTACATTTCACAAAAAACTAATTTCTCATTTCTATTTGTCAAAAAATGATTATTTTGATGCTGCTGCAGAGCACGCAAAGGCCTAAATGATAATGGAGTGACATACAAACATTACTGTGAACAGCAGAGCGCAAACTGAAATCACCATCAATAGTTGAACCTCCTCAACAACACACAGATTTAACAACATCACATTTAATGATTACGGTGTCCTGAGGTCTCCTGGATTTAAATAGGTAGCAACTGCCCTACATCCAGTTCTGCTTGGTGAAAACACTTTTATGTGGGATTTAAAAAAAAAAAAAAAAGATATAGATGTATATTCATTCAGATGCAGGTTCGAGTCATGATGTTTTTCAGTTGATTTTTTCCTCCCTGATTCTTCCCTTTAGCGAAAGCACAGCATTGTTTGACCTTGGTCAATGCCATAACATGTCATGTTTGTAATATAGGGTACATTGTATACAGAAACAGATGAAAAAGATTGGGCAGAAGTAAGGGGAATGAATAAGGACTGAAGATGTGGTGGATGTTGGTTCCTGTTGAATATTTACCAAAATGATTTTTTAATCAGCTGAATCACCTGAAAAGGTGCACCTGGACTTACTGCAACACATTTCAAAACTGAAGATATTATATTTTGGCCTGACACAGGTAAGCAAGATTATAGAAATGCAAATAGTGGATCTATTTCTTGTCCTTCACTCAGCAGCTCTGTGCAGCGTCACCATAACAAGACTATGGGAAGTCTCTATGGCCAGCTACTGTTAAACAAAAAACAGTTACCTCCAACACCACAAATAGTTGTTTTTACTTTACTAATAGTGTACAGATTTTTTACATACGGATTGATTCATGAGCTTGTAGCAGTTTTCTGGGGAAGTTGAGGTACCAGTCTGAGTCTTAGTCTGACAAAGATAAAGAAAAGCAGCAAAACCCTACAAAGGATATGATACCTGTACCAACCCTCACTGCCTGGGTACACACAGGCCAAACATACTAAATAATAAGCTGGCAAAACGCAACACATACCAGCTCAGAGCCTAATCCCACAGTGTACTGAATGAAAGCCGTGTAGTTTATACAGTGCAAAAGTTCTCAAAACCACAAAGATTCAATAAACAGTGCAAAATTCACACGCACAATTCAAGCCAACCGCTGAGTCTCTCACTCCTGCCTGTGTCCGTGAGCCATGACAGTCAAAAGTCGTCTGCTTAGGCCATCGGTCCCCAAATTTTGAGTCAGAGTGATAACTCTTGCGCAGCAAATGAGCTGCCTAAACCTGTGTAGCGAGAGTTGCTGGTCAGTACCTACAGTCTATGGTCGGGACAGCCGAGACGGACGGTGAAGACTGGATGGCTGTGGAGATGAGTGGGATCCAGGTTGCAGGGATGAGCAGCCTAGCAAAACACGGACTTTTGGCGCGCTGCCAGAGACAGACAGACTGATGACGTACGGCGGACGGACTGGCCACTTCCGGGTTGCATCTGTCTTGAGGACTCTTTGAATTCTCTATTTCGGAATCAGGGCGTGTGTGGGTGTGACGTATGTATTTAAGGAGCAAATTGCCACACGCTCAAGAGGTGCTGGTAGTTGGATTTGTAATGTTGGGACAGAGGCAACCTAAGATCTGGGCTACCATGGTACCAATCAATGAAACCTGCGCTAACAAGAGCACCCAACAACAAAAACAGGAAAACATGGCTCATAATTTGTGGTTTGCTGACATTGTTTTGGCGACAGCAATAAGAAAGGAAAGAATTTTAGAGACCGCAGCCATTTTTTTTTCCAAATCAGATTTTTATTTTTATTTCCTATTGTTACTCTTTGCTGAATTTTCAAAGTAAAACATCCTTGTAACTCATGAACTGATGAACACATTTTCTGATGGTATAAATGAAGCTGAGTGGTTGGGTGCGGTTCCTCGGTCTGCCATTTTTATTATTTTGAAAAAAAATCTTAATTTACCCAGAATTCATTTTACCACCATTCATTGTGGTTGAAGATCGTCAAGAACTAAACTGCTGCAACAGATTTATTACTTAAACCTGCAATAACTGATTTTTTTTTTTTACCACTTGGGGGCAGCAGAAACGCATATTATCACCTCATAAAGTTCATATGGCCAACATGCTAGCAAACAGCATATACACAGCAGCATTAGCATTGATACAGTATATGGAGTTGTGTTTGTGTCTGTGTAGCTTCAGAGAGTTGCAGAGTTGGATCATAATTCATCTTTGATATAAAAATACAGATAATACCTGCTTTAAAGTACATACGTGACTCATATACTCATGTAACTCTTGTGAAGAAAGAACATAAGTGTCAAATTGTTCCTTTAAAAAAAAAAAAGAAGCTAGCTAGTCATTAGCTGAAGATATTGGTTGTTTGGGCTTACCAGGTGTTCACCGTGCTGCTCTGTTGTTTCTTCAGGCTGAAGCTGACACGTAATAACCACCAAGACCTCCTGTCCTTTTGGTTTACATTTTATTTGACAAGACAATGATCTGTAAAACATGTACAATAGGTTTCCCAAAAAGCATACAAAATGATAACTGATCCGTGATAAACAAAAGAAAAGAAGAATGAAAATGAAAGAAAATTGATAAACACTCTGAAATATGATTACATCTCCAGTGTTTTTTTTTTTCTTTTTTAGCTTTGCCATCATCAATGTCAAACCCATCCTGTGTTTGTGTGTTTCCCCCTTTCATCATCCGTTATACTGTCAGACAAGAAATGTGAGAATTGAAAAGCTAAAAATAACATAAAGAAGGCACGTCTGGCTCCGTGATGAAAAGCTGTGATGACAATGGATGAATGAGAGAGAATGGATAGGAGGGGAGGAAAAATAGAAGAGAGAGGGCAAATGAAGGAGAGGATTCAGACTGAACAGCATTATCACTGACATTCACAGCTTGTGTTTCTGGCATTGAACCCGTAACAGGGGGAGCGGGGAGACGGAGCAGGGAGACGGAGCAAAGCACGTCGGCCGAAATGCAACACTGCAGCTCTTGCACATGGGACGGACTCAGAGCCGTGATCTAACAGCTAATCCATCTGAAGTCACTGCACTTCTTATATTTGTTGACTCGTGCTGTGAGGCGAACGAAACCTATAAACTGAGTTTGGGCTACGTCTTTGCAATTTCCCCTTTCAGGAGAGGAGACAGCTTCACAACGACCATGTTCCTGGAGATGTTAAGATTCTAATTTAAGATACCTCAGAATGAAGCAACTCTATTAAACATAAGGCTCTGGGTAAAACTCAATGATCCCCCAAATGAGACGGCAGAGCTGAAACTCATAACTGAATGCTTGCTGAGTCATTGGTCTCTGATATAATGGGTCCCAATGATTGTCTTTTTCCTTTTGCTCAATCTATCAACAGCGGCCCGCTGGCAAACACATTAAACACATTAATCCACAGGAAACTAAATATTCATTCATTTTGGGAAATTAATTTACAGATAAAAGAGCAAAACCATCACATTTAATTCCCCTTTATGACAGTTTTTGTTCAGTGGCAGGGCTATAAAATACATTATATGTGATTGTCTGACACTGCACCATATAAGCGAGTCAAAAAGCCATATGCTTGTCAAGGCGGCGCGACTCTTCTTGCAAAACGAGGAAATAGCTTTTTCCCATAGGTCCATGCAGCATGCAGACATTCCCTTTAATCAAAATAAACATCTCAGAGACACAAAGCACACATACAAAGGAAGCTTTTACACTAGTAGATATTGTAGAAATCCCAATTGATCCTGCATCTGCAGATTAGTATTATATAAGAAAACCAAATATTGCAGCTCACCAACTAATCTCCACAGCATAAGTCGGGTGTTTTATGATGAATCTAAATCAGCAAAATGAGAAACAAGAGTAAAACCTTTTTTTTTCTTTTTCTTTTTTTTTTAATTTGTCAGATCAGAGGAGTAGCAGAGAAAGTAGGAGTTCTACAATAACTACAACTGTATGAACAACAACAAAACAGCCTCTCCACCAAAGCCAGTGATGGTTAAATATTAACACATGATTGTCATACGTCTTCCCTCCTACCTGTGATCTTCTTAATCTATCAATCTTATTTATTTGGCCATGTATGTGCCCCTCCTCCTGTTTCCATCTCTATCTGCCAGCTCCATCAACTCCTATACCCGTTTATAACTGTTTACAAATCTGCAGTTTATCCACCACCTGCATATGTGCTTTTGTAGGTGATTTGAACTGGCGTGGTCAGCTCCAGCCTGTCCTCCAACCATCAACAATGATAACTCGGGAAGATTTGTTGCGGTCTCGAGCAAGAGCTGAAGATTGAGCATGGCGAGAGGAAAGCTTGCATCTCTGTGTATATTGGACCCTGTGGCCGTGAGAGATGAAGATTCCATGCTGACCGCATTTTTGGATCAACGCTAAAGACAAGAACAGGCAGCCTGCCGAGCCGTCACACTACCAAAAAAAAAAAAAAAAAAAAAAAAAAAAAAATCCAGCTCTCTCAACTTAAATTGGACTTGTGCTCATGGTGTGCATGACTGTGACAGATGCATTGAGAAGGAGATAAAAAAAAAAAAAAACAGCTTTTGACATTCAAAAATGTTTTTACAAATGAAAGAGATTATTCCGCAAACAGCCTTGGGAAAAGTGTTTCAACAAGCCACCGATCATGCCATGCAGAGTAATATGAACAAGGAGTAAAATCCACACCATTTCATTTTTTTAATATATACTCAAATAAAATATTTTAGTATTAAGTGACAACCTCAGTGTACCCGTGAAAAGTAAAATAGTAATATACACTTTGTTTTTTTTTTATCCCTCAATTTGACATTTAACAAACTTCCAATCCCCTGTACAGAGGCACTGATAACACCTACACTTGTTTATTTTATGTGTACACATTTCACCAACAATATATTATTCATCAATATTATCAATACTATTTACATTGTTCATAATTTGGTACCATCTGACATCTATTAAGACCAATTTTTGATTCAGCCGGGCATAGTTGTTGTTTTATTTCTTTTTTTTTTTTTTGCTTTATGTTGACAATCAGCTAAAATGCATATCTTTTACATTTGTAAAATGTCCTGCATATATTGGAGTGTGTGTCCATTTTACTCAGATAAAATGGCTGTAATGGCAGTAATTTTCAAATATATGCTGAACATTTTCACACTTTGAAAATACATTCCTCATTTCTCAACCTTAATAATGTAATTTATTAGAGGAGGACTGAATACAAACATTGGTGTTTTTGTGCGTGTGTGTGTGTGTGTGTGTGTGTGTGTGTGTGTGTGTGTGTGTGTGTGTGTGTGTGTGTGTGGGTGTGCGTGCATGTGCATGTAAGATCCCTGTGTTGTGTGTGCTTTTGCTGCAAACCTACTTTTGTCTCCCCCATCACACAGCCTTACCAACTCTTGCAATTATCAACAGCAAATATGAATCATGGAATCTTAATCATGTCATGTTGCCAAGTTACAGGGATTCAAAATAATGTCACTTCCCCTTCGTTAGTGATAACGGCATGCTGACAGTTGCTGCAGTCCAGAGACAGATGAGTCCCTTTGACAAAATAATAAAGTGGAATGTTTCTTTATTGGACTGTAGCCTGGACAAGAGTTGGGAAGGCTGTATTTTAGAATTATTATAGGAGTTGATTAATAACTGAAACACTTTCAGTTCAACATCTTGAGTAATTACTTGAAGCTGCCTGCATAGCCAGATGATCAGGCTTTGGACTTCCTGGGACCAAATTCAGCTGTATGTAATTCAAACCCAACCAACCATGGAAAATGAGCACTTTGAAGGGATTTCAAAGATGGTATTTTTACTTTCTGTGTAGAACAAGGCTGCAACAGGAGCCTGGTGTTTTATCTGTATTTATAGAGAGGAAAAGAAATTCAAATCACTTTCCACGGCTGTAAACAGAAGAGCCCGGGACTGGCAGCCTCACATAAAACAATAATTTTGTGATGAGGATGTTGTTATGTTCATGACACAAGATGTTGCATATAATATTTCATACTGAATCCACAGAAAAAGCAGTTGTCTTGCTGATTTTTGGTGGAAATTTAGATTCGCAAGCAGTACACAGGCAGAGCGCTGTGTGTTAATTAGCTGAGGGGAGTGTTCCAGTTCACCTACATTGCAACACCTCTCAACCATGTAATTAACATATTGTAAAAGCCCGCCTCATCATAAGCAGCACACACATGATGTCAGTGGGTGTCTGGCACGTTAGATATCAGTGTGAGTGCGAATCTTTAAAAGAGGAATAATCACATTTTATGTTTTATTTCTGTTTTCACTGAACCAGATATTTGTGATATTGATGTATTGATTTTTAAAGCTCTATGCAAAAGTAAAAAAAAAAAACACAAAACAAAAGCCTGTTACCCATTCTTCTCTTGGCCCAAGTGGATTTACCAGTGGGAAGATTTGGAAATGTTTTGACCTATAACATCCCCTAATGAACACGGTGAAGAAAAGTAAACTCAGATCATTGTGTGTTAAAGTTAAAACTTTAAAATCTAAAACCATTGAATGAAAACAAGGGTTTTCTGGAGTGGAAAACAAGTGTGCTCGCCTTTGCTTTTCGTGCAAATTTAGGTGACCTGGAACTTGCCCATATGCCCGTGATGCGGTGCTCTGGTTGCCACGGCTACACATACATGGCGGAAGATACGAAGCTCTCACCGCGAGAGATGTTGGCAGCCGGTGGCTCGTGATTGGATGGATCCAGGTCGTTGCCGTGGTGACCGTCTGCGACGTGGTCTGTGAGTTCGTTGATGTTGACGTATTTGGCCGAATCGTCCAGGACTGGAGGGGCGCCGCCGTTCAAAGCACCATTGGTCTCGTCATCCAGGTTCTGCAGGGTTGAACACAGCCAGGTTTATTATGCACGACTTCATGAGGAATACAGGTGATACTATATGTGTTTATTAATAATGTATTAAATCACACATGTGGAGGCCAAACCATCACAAAGAAAGCGCTCGAAATCCAGAAATGCAACAAATATTGAAACACATAATACAGACAAAACAGCAGAGGTGGAACCAAATAGCAAACCCCCTATCTCACCTGCTAGGCATGTCCTCACATCTCCGAAAACATCAGAGCAAAGTTCCAAGCAGACATTATTTGGATAAACTGACCACCTGCTTGAAGTATAATGGTTACTTTCTTGTCGTAGAAAATATTATAATTTAATAAAGGGTTTGTTTGGGTACATGAGCATAAGTATATGTAATGTTGCTGTTCACCCTAATCAAGGCCATCACTCCTCCTAGTGTCTCAGAGCATCCCCTGCTGTGATCATTCTTGTTGTATGTATTTTCCCCATTCATTTGTGTTTTGGTCTTTGTTGCATTTCTGGATTTGGAAATTTCTCCCTTGCATGTTGTTTGTCCTTTGGGGCCACTATACAGATGACATGAATAATAAATAGGTTCTTTCACCTTACATGACATTATTAGAAAACATATGTATAAAAGGGTTTAAATGTGAGCTAAATGTGAATAACTTTTGATGGACAGCTCCACAGAAAAGCCACCATGACGTTCCATAAACAAACTGTGGAGCTGTCTAAACAGATACGGAGCCCACTGCGACTGAATGTGGCTCATGTGTCAATGAGCAAAACATACCTCAGTGTGTGTGTGTGTGTGTGTGTGTGTGTGTGTGTGTGTTAGTCACCGTGACAGGCTCTTTCCCTGTGGTCTCATAGTAAACCTCTCCTGGGCTGAGAGGTACCGTCTCTGTGGCCGTGGGAGGCCCCGATGGCTTGTTCAGCTACATGCACAGAAACCACATGGACACAGGGAGGAGACAAAGCAGAAAACAACTGAATAAAACTGACTGGAAAACAGAAGAGTGTCAAACATTGCATAAACAGATGTAAAGAGAGACTATTAAAATAAAAACACTCCTCCACTTATAAATATGTAGTTGAATTCATAAGAAATAAAAAGGCATCCTCTCTCTTTTCAGAAATATTCAGGGCTTTTAACACAAAACCTTATTTAGGCTGGTGTGACCAGTAGCTAATGGTAGCGAATGTTAGCAAACTCTAACTGGTTCTGTAACTGACAATAATGAGTAATGACATTTAACACCTCTTCTGTGCCTGTGCTGCTGTTATAGGTTCATTTCAACATGTCATAGATAAACATATCTTTAAAATGAGTGACTTATGAGGCTCTTGACTAATGAAGGCTAATTCAGAACTCGAGGGCAGTGACATAAATCCATCACATCTAAGGGATTTGATCTAAATCACTCTTGTAGCAAAACGATGCCCACGTCTTCTGCTTCTCTCAGAAATATGTTACATTACAAAAGTTATAAACACTTACTCCCATTTAACTATAGCTTTAAAAGAAAAATAGTTTATTAGAACTTTACTTTTGTAACATAGAGCATCAGTTCTACTGATTATGATGACAGTAAGTGATCACACTACTAAAATAGGTGAAAATGAGCAAGAAACACAAGCAGTCAGATTAGTCAGACAAGTTGTAAATGGACCGCCAGTTTAGTCAAACTTATTTGGAGGAGAAAAGAGAGCCATGGTGAAAAGAGTCCTGCCCAGTGCGGGATTATTAGCGACATTACAGCTTCACCCGCTTTGACTTTTTGTCCTTCAAATAAAGTGGTCGCTAATGCTAATGCGACTAAACGTGTACGATCTGACTGCTCATGTTTAAGAATGTTTCCACCTTCCAGGACCTTCACCCTTTACTTTGGTGTGTACAATGATGGCCCAAAAGACAAAGTTTTTTTTTAAGTTATTATTTAATATTAATCTTTTCAATATTAATATTTTTCTTAATTTATGATAGCCAGTAAATTGATAGACAACCGAAATCCAACATATTTGGTGTCCAGCTCATGAGGTAGAGCTCAGACCCAACATAAGATAACACAGCTGTAAAGTTGAGATTTGGGCTTGAGTCAGACTAAAGTCACATAAATGAGGAATTGAGTATGACTTGGATTTAAGAGCTGAGAGTAAAGACTTGACCTGAGGCTAAAACATTCATCTCTCAGGTTTTGACCCAGTAAAAATTTAAAAACAATAAAGAATTAAAGTTTTTGTGTAGCCACACTGCTTGAATACAACAGCAAAACCTTCAAATGCATTGTCCTGATCATTTCCAGAGACCTGAAAGGCTGAGAACTCACTTATGAAGATTTGTGACTCGACTTAAACTTGCTCTCAAAGCCAAGAGGCTCCATTTGGACAAACACACAGAACTACAGAGATAATGCCTCATTTCTTTTATCTCGTTCCACAGATGGTGCTTTCAAAGACACAGAGTAGATGTCTAATAAACATTCAGTGGTGAACCCTGTGAACTCCATTTCAGCCAAGGCATTTACAGCCATTTAGACATCTTTTATACATCTAATCAACATAAAATTGCAGAGTTTCAATCTCATTACATAATGTGGTACAACCACAACAAAATGTGATAGAATGATGGAATAAAATAAGTGGTGGGAGGAGGAGGAGGAGGAGGAGAGGAGAGGAGAGAGGAGCACTCTAATGGAGCTCTTTACAAACCAAGCTAATTATTTCGACACACATAAGCCAACTCAGATCTCCAATCAATAGCCATTAGCCCCATTATGACTTCCCAAATGGACTGTGTGTGTGTATTTGTGAGTGTGTGTGTGTGCACAATACAATCACAGTGACAATAAAGATTGATTTAGAGCCATGTCGACCACTCACCATCTCTGTTGAGCTGCTTGCCTTCACAGGGGGAGGGGGCTTGTGCTTGGGAGGGCCCCTGATTGGACAAAACACAAAGATAATGAGGTATTGATCGCTGCTTCGTTAAGACATCACATTTCTTTGTATTAAACTGAGAAACATGTTGGGCAACCAAGAGCACAGGAATGAAAAGTTCTGAAATATTGAGCTCGTACTTTGTTTCATTCATCGTTTCATACTGTGAGAAAATCAGCCTTTCTAATTAAAGCGCTGAGTTTTGTGGTTTAAATATTTTTACACTGGAGCTCAGAAGTGGCTTCTGGTGGAGGAATTATTTTGAGGAAAATAAGAACAGAAACACCTTCCCTGCCTTCTGTGACCACCACACAGGTGGTTGAAGTGGACCTGAGATGTTTCATGTTTCACTTTGTGAGTCTCAAGAAAGAGATTCACAGCTTTCAAAGCCTCAGGTAATTAGTGTGAAAGTGAAACCTCCGTGAGAGCTTCCAGCACATACAGTCGCTTATATGGCCAATGTCTTTTGCTAAGAACCTTCACATTAAGTGAAATCTACTATATCCATTTGTATTAATGGTCTGCAGTGGTCTGAGGTTTTTCCAGTTTTATCAACCTCTGTGCAGCAGATAACTGCAATCATTTTTCAATGTACATACAAGCACCAAAATTGGTATGTTTATCCACTAGCCACTAATTATTCACTTAAAATTTCGAAATTTCAACATTTGTGGCATTTACCACAGAATTTTACACACGGGACAGTTTCAGTTATCTTCTAGTGTAATCCTAAATTTTAGACTATTAGGATTTCAAATTCACAACTCTTAAACATCCTCAGAGCTTTATTTGTGCAATTTCTAATGTCTTGTGAAAAATTCAGCATAAAATTGTGTGTATTTGCAAACCATTTTGAATGATGAGCCAAAAGTTCTGTAAGAGTCCAGTCTACTTGTTTCCTTGTCTTAACACTAGCTCGCTAGGCTAACTCACTAGTGCTAGGCTAGCTAGCGAACTTTTTTATGAGTAATATTTTTGCTGAAATATACTTTCATTTAATTTCTTATAGTGTGCTGAATTTAATCTTCTTCGTTGTTGAAATGTTTGATTTGAGAAAATATTGGATGAACTTATTGGAAAAAAATAACAAATATGGCAGCCATCTTGAATTTTATCAACATGTTTTATCAAAAGAGCAATACCCATGGAGGATTTCTGCCATGTTTGGCATTTGTATCAACATTTGAAAGATTTCCCTGAAATATATAATGCGTTATCAAAGTGCTTTACACTAAAAGCCACATTCACACTGTGCTCTTCTATCACACACATACTGTACCAGTGCCCATGGGACACTTTGACTTTGGACCGGAGGAGCCGGGGCGGGGTCGAACCACCCACCTTCTGATCAGTGGATGAACCGCTCTACCTCTTACTGAGTGGGAAACACATGGACAAGCTGTGCTGGAAATAATTGGTGTTTGAGGCTTTAAGGAATCTAATTTTCCAGTGTTGAAATCAGAGGTCAGAGTTTGTGCTGGAACTATGAGACCGTCCTACTAATCACTTCTATGGCTACATCTGTGTTGTACACATGTGCCATTAACCTGAACTTTGCAATGATTATTTCTAGTTGCTTGTGGCTGATCACAAGAGCAACATGTCTGCAACATAAACGTGAATCTGATTAACCTCTGATTCAGCAAGTACAACAAGTAGGCAGGAAACAGTGAGTGTGTATCTGTTAATTTACTGGGGAACCCTGTTGTTCTGCAGGGGTGATCTGGAAAATCACCTCTTAAAACTGGAATTAAAGCCGGGAAGCTTTAATAAATTCCTATTTACAGCCATAGAGCCCAGAGGAGGAATTGCAGGGGTGGAACGGGGAGCTGATGACTGAGCATTTTGGGAGTTAAAAAAAAAAAAAAATCACCAGACGGTCTCACGCTATAAACTTCAGGTCAGGATTTGCCACTGAGCTACCTCTGCAGGGTCTCCTCATGACATGTAATAAGTTTTAATGAGCTTTAGTCCCGCAGGGGGAGATTAATTTTGCTCAGGAGGTTAAATAAACGATGAAGTAGATGTGGGACTGCTAATGAAGACTTACTCTCCGTCTTCCTGGCGCTTGCGGATGTAGAAGACGGTGCCGATGATGATGCCAATGAAGGCGAGGGCGCCGAGGATACCACCGATAACTGCACCTGTCGAAGGGCCTGGAGTGATTTGTCTCCTCTCCTCTGGAATGGATGAGAGACAAAGAGAAGAGAAGGAGAGAGAGAGAGAGAGAGAGGAGAGGAAATTTTATTACTAGTTCATTTAAATTTCAAATAGCTGCTTCTGGCGCTTTAATGTAATGCTCACTCGCAATGTTTGTATTTTTATGTGTTTTGTTGCTGAAGTTTGTGTGAGAGAAAATAGTCTGTGGC
This sequence comes from Seriola dumerili, assembly GCF_002260705.1. Classification (NCBI taxonomy): domain Eukaryota; kingdom Metazoa; phylum Chordata; class Actinopteri; order Carangiformes; family Carangidae; genus Seriola; species Seriola dumerili. The sequence continues at coordinate 974,328 of NW_019174333.1, forward strand.
TGTGCAAGTGAGCAGTATTTCATTAACTGGCGCTGAGCAAGCAAAGTATGTAAAACAAGCAACACACACACACACACACACACACACACAATGGGATATGAATAAAGTGAGCTATCATGAGAAAATCTAATATGAAAGCAGGTGATTAAGAGTCAAGTTTCTACTCCGTGCCAGCGCCGTGTGCGTTATTATGATGTGACATTGAAGCACAGTCACGTCAGAATAAAGAATTCATGGAGTTCTTGTAAAATGAAAGCAGTTCTCCGCTCTCTGTTGTAGCTACACTAACACACGTGAATGCCATAAATCTTTGCAGCGCAGCTTCACATTAGCTGAATCTGACGGTGACCTCGACATCTCCCTTCAATTAAGAGCCTGTTTACGGTTTCCGGAGAGTGGCGAGGCGTCTAAATTGACTGTAAAAGCCTCTCATTACAGTGTTGCCTTTATTTTAAAAAAAAAAAAGAGAAAAGGCTGACAGCAGTTGCACGCGACGAACATCGACCACCGTGCACGGTTCATACCATCGCTCACTACAACAAGGCTTTTGGCAGAAACAAACAGAGGTTTTCACTCCTTTTGTTTTATGAAATCACATTTCATCACTAACACTGAAGTGAGAGCACTCCACTGAGTTTGATATGGAGATGATAAAAGGATAATTACCCCGATGATTTCCACTCATTTCGCTCTAACTGATGTTTCTGTGAGTATTTCCCTAAAAAAAGAAGCCAAATGTTGCTGCTGCAAAGAAAAAAAAACTGTCCTGTAATTGCTGCACATTTGTTTGAGTAAATTACAGCTCTTGAACCATGATAGAATGTGGTTGTGAACATTTAAAAACACATTTTAACGCCCTTAATTCCATTAACCTCCACTGTACTGGGGAAGTCTCAGATGCTGATATATAAAAATCAATATATACAAATGAAATAATTGCATTGCTAGACACTTGGGATGAATTACAATTTTATTTTTTTGTCATTTAGATGAACTCAACCTTAAAAAGAAACCCTCCTTTAGACAAGTCAGAGTGTTTCAGACAATGCATGTTTGATGAGTGATTGTGAGATTGACGCTGATCACATAAAGCTGCACTAACTCCTCCTTACCAGCAGGTGGCATTCTGTCCCAAGCTTATAGTCTACAATGAGAGCGAATCATAGATAGATAGGTAAAGAGATAGATAGATAAAGAGATAGAGAGATAGATAGAGGAGTGTAGTTGCCACAATGGTCACAGACGGTAGGGAGCAAATCTCAATTATGATCACAAACACGCAGCAAAAAAGGAGCAAAGGGAGGGAATAGAGGAGAAAATGAAGAAGGGGAAGAGAGAGAGAAGGTTGCAAACAAAGGAAAGAGGAAGGGAGAGAATGAATAGAAGGCAAGGGGGAGAAAGGATGGATGGAGTCCAAGGAAAATAGTGACGAAACTGTAGGATGAGGAGGTGTGCAGAGTAAACAGGGCGAACACACAATGATGGCAAAGCAGAGACAGATGGAGGGAGGAGGGAGAGAGAGAGAGAGAGAGAGAGAGAGAGAGAGAGAGAGAGAGTGACACCAGCTTTTCCTCACAGCTGGAAATGCACATGCACACACACACACACACACACACACACACAAAGCATGTGTGTGAACATGAGTGTGTACCGTATATCCAAAGTTCATTTGATGTGTGCCGTGGTGATGTTGACGGTCGATAATAAACTCTCTTTTCAATAAACAAAGAGACGTGGTGCAGCATGAGAAATTTGCCACACAGGTGACGTGTGTGTGTGTGTGTGTGCGTGTGTGTGTGTGTGTGTGTGTGTGTGTGTGTGTGTGTGTGTGTGTGTGTGTGTGCGTGCTACAGAAGAACAAATGTGACTGGTCAAAGAATGGGTGCGAGGAGAAGGGTGCAGCCCAGGAGAGAGGCTGAGAGAAGAGAAGAGAGGAAGTATTGAGTTTCTCCGAGGGCAGATGCAAAACTGGTGTTAATAATCTCTGGGAGAAACACTCACGCCTCTCTCACTCATAACCCCCCTGAGCAGACAGAGAGGATCAGACATTATCCTCGTAAAACACACCTGTTCTTCTCACTGCAGGCGAACCCGAGGTGTTAAACTGCACACTGCAACAATAACTGTGGTCTCATCCACCTGCTTTTTACGTGCAGACGGAGGAAGGGCAGGAAAACCCTGAGTGGAATGGAAGTGTCATTCAGGGTTTAAATATCATTTTAAAAAGTTTGTGTGTCTGGCTGTTGGAAAAGTTGGGTTACTCATTAGGAGAATATGGAACAGCTTTTCTAATAACTCATGTCATTACACAACCAGTTTCCACCAGAAAGCCCCAAAATAAACAATTAAAAGGGCAGCAAATGCCAGATGGATGTGGACACAGTAGAGAAATTATTTACATAAATATGTAATTTTATTAATAGCAAATGCACTAAGGAAGCAACAAAGAAAGCCAAGCTGTTGTCAGTGTGCACAGTGCACAGGGTCAGAGCAGGAAGAGCAGTCTGATTTAGTGGGCACTCAGTTTTCACTCTGCTTCCATGATTTTGTCCGATTTGTTAGATTTAAAGCACTCGAGCAGGTGAGAGGTTTCCTGCCAGCAGGTTTCAAACAAACACAGCTTTATTTGACTCTTCGGTGAATAAAAAAAAACTCAACACAATGGAAGTGCCGCAGCCTGATGCTACTAAAAACACGGGGCTTAACAGGATGATGCTTCACTTCCAAGTCAAATCCAACAGAGTTTACTGTGTTTACAGTTGGAGCGAGTGACTCAACGTCTGCCAGAGTGTGGGAGCCATTTGGAAGATGGTGAACAACCGAAGTTGTGAGAGTGGTGCGCTTGGTTTAGTCTCTTGTCTGTTCTTTCCGGGCCTTCATGTTGGAGAGGAGGTCGCGTGTAGAGACGACACGATATATAAATTTAATATCTTGATTATAGTGACCAAAATTAACACAGTGATTGCACTGAAGAAGTTCAAAACGTAATAAATGTCACCAAGTTTTTTCACGGAAACCACAAATAAATAATTAGCTGCACTTGCCAACACATCTGCGTCACAGATGAGGAAAGGGACCAGTAGCGCTGCGTAGTACTGTGTTAACCTGCTGCATCCCCACTCTGTTAACAAAGGAGTAGCAAATATAGTTTTATTATTATCATTATTATTATTATTATTATTTTATTATTATTATTTTTTTTTTTTTTAACCCTTTCAGAGCACACTGTGAACACACCTGTCACCTGTGCAGCACGGTGCTATTGAACCACACTGTGTTCAGGGATGAAAGAGTGAGCGGCAGCCCCGAAATAAGACACTTTTACAGGAGCTCCGACCCGGAGCTGAGACACCATGGATCTGTTTTACCAGCCTGCACGGCAGCTATCAGCTCACTGTTTCTGTGTGTGTGTTCTGTAAGTGCTTTTGATGACATTACTCATTGTGTGTCCTCAGTACGAGCCTGCGTCTGGGCGTCTGTTGGTCCAGACCATGTTCTTCATGAATGTTTACGATCTACACTTTATACTCCCTCATCTGTTCAT
>NW_019174333.1:978247-978612 GCF_002260705.1 Seriola dumerili
GTGGGGGTGGGGGGTGGGGGGGGGTAGTTATAGTCACAGTGTGTCAGTGAAATAATTTAGTCATTTATTTATTAGGTTTTTATTGTTCTGTATAATCAATATTTTGAAAATTACAAGTTTTTTTTTATGTTCTTTATATTTATATTTAGAAAAGTCTACTAATGTGAACAATTGGGATAAAAAAATGTTCAGATCTTGCACCTTTTTGTTGGTGTCAGATTATTTATTAATAATGGTGATGAATGCTGATTGGAGGGGCGCCCTGGACTCCGGTGTGGTAATGCTCTACAGATAGTTAAACCACATCAGGTAATTTTGTGATTCGTGATATCAGACGATGTAAATAAAGTCATGTTGATTTCTAA
>NW_019174333.1:978637-979110 GCF_002260705.1 Seriola dumerili
CAAAGGAGTAGCAAATATAGTTTTATTATTATCATTATTATTATTATTATTATTTTATTATTATTATTTTTTTTTTTTTTAACCCTTTCAGAGCACACTGTGAACACACCTGTCACCTGTGCAGCACGGTGCTATTGAACCACACTGTGTTCAGGGATGAAAGAGTGAGCGGCAGCCCCGAAATAAGACACTTTTACAGGAGCTCCGACCCGGAGCTGAGACACCATGGATCTGTTTTACCAGCCTGCACGGCAGCTATCAGCTCACTGTTTCTGTGTGTGTGTTCTGTAAGTGCTTTTGATGACATTACTCATTGTGTGTCCTCAGTACGAGCCTGCGTCTGGGCGTCTGTTGGTCCAGACCATGTTCTTCATGAATGTTTACGATCTACACTTTATACTCCCTCATCTGTTCATGTTCCCAAAGCGTCTTCAGTTTTTTTTTCCCATTAAAAGGCTTTTTTTTGGGGGTGG
>NW_019174333.1:979135-989555 GCF_002260705.1 Seriola dumerili
ATATTTTGAAAATTACAAGTTTTTTTTTATGTTCTTTATATTTATATTTAGAAAAGTCTACTAATGTGAACAATTGGGATAAAAAAATGTTCAGATCTTGCACCTTTTTGTTGGTGTCAGATTATTTATTAATAATGGTGATGAATGCTGATTGGAGGGGCGCCCTGGACTCCGGTGTGGTAATGCTCTACAGATAGTTAAACCACATCAGGTAATTTTGTGATTCGTGATATCAGACGATGTAAATAAAGTCATGTTGATTTCTAAAATACAGCAACACAATTCTTGCTGCATGAGGCACGCCTGTGATTCTGTTATCACTTGCTCTCAAATGTTATTGCATGCTCACAAATCTGTTAAACAATTGCTGTCAAATCTTGACTCTGACTAATTACTGCTCAAATCTGTTGCAATACCTCAGTGGTTTAGCTGTTAATTAACTTCCATTACAAAACTGCCGTGTCAGGTGGGAAGTGTCAATTAAATGTTGTCAACTAATGTTAACCTGATGTTTCGGTGGCGGCCCGGTATCGTTAGGGATTGTGTCCATATTGTGTAACTCTGCGTCAGTGTCAGTGTTCCTCGGCTGAGCAGGAAGTAGAGCAGAGGTGGACAGAGTACACAGCTCCATTACTTGAGTCAGAGTATAGATCCTCCGTGTCAAATAGGACTCCAATACAAGTGGAAGTTGTCAATGAGTTAAAGTACTGGAGTACTTGATTTCAAAAATACTTGAGTATTCAAAAGTATTTTTTTTATAAAGTCAACATTTACACAACCTAATGACTCTGAAACAACCTACTGACTGACTGACTGACTGACTGAATGACTCACTGACTGACTGTGGAACCTTTAGAATAAAAAGCTTGTAGAATACGATACAAAGCTGATAGAAATGACCAGAAAAACACAATTGAATCAACAAAATGACACCAACTACAAGCTGTTTATCAGGAATTAAACAAACCTTTAATACCTCAACGTACTGTCTAAAGTTGGACGGCAAATTTTTGTAGGTGGTGATTAATTTCGTTCATATTAAACACAGCAGAGATTTAAAATGAAAGGAATCGTTATGTAATTAAAAAATTTCAAACATGGACTTGAAGAATCTTCCGCCTCTTTATCCAACATGGACACTGACAGGTTCAGTCATGACTGACACTGGAAGAGATGACTTGATTTTTCTCCTGTGAGGAACACAGTGTGTGGTCTATAACATTTTCCAGATAAAATAAAAATAATTCCCTTTCCTAAAAGCTGCTTCAAAGTAAGAGTACTTGACAGAAATGTAGTGGAGTCAAAAGTACAATAATTGCTTTCAAGTGTAGTGGAGTAAAAGTCAGAAGTTTACAAAAAAAAAAAAAAACTCAAGTAAAGTACAGATACAGGAAAAATATACTTAAGTACAGTTATCAAGTAGGCCTGTATGTACTTCGTTCCTGCCCACCCCCTGAAGTAGAGTGTAGCCATAAGGCAGAGTGTGGAGGTCGGAGTGGATGTGGGGCATCTTATTTTCATTGCAATCAACGTTAATCTTTTTATTAACCTTGACCAAGGGGTTTAATTGTCTAGCTATAACCAACCAACCTTAATCACACCACAGCTGACATGTGCAGTAGGAAAGAATATTAAACCACTTTGCTTCTACAGCCTTAGTCTCAAAGTCTGAGACTTTGGTTCAGGTTTCGAGCGACAAACACAAGCACAACAACCAAAAAGTTTTTTCATCCTCCAACTGCAGAGGAACCACATGAGTCCCTGTTTGTTAGTCCACAGCAACTTTTCAAATCTCCCACAAGCAGCTTGCATTAGCGGTGGGTCAGCACACCTGCTGACCTTTCCTATTCGTCCTCATCTTTTGCAACACACACAAACAACCTTTCACTTACATTCACCTCCATCCATTAGATTCCATCTTTATCTAACACGCGGCTCGATTTCCTCGTCAGTGAGTCAGCGCTGGTTCCTGCTGGAGTTGTGGAATATTTATGAATGATCAAACATTTATACTGTTAAATCAATAGCCCTGGCTTCATGCTGTAGCATTGTTTTTCCAGATTTTAGAATGAGTGAGTGGGAACCTGCTAGTGTACACAGGCACACTACAGCAGACCTTCACTCCTGCTTAGCTCGATGTGTTTCTGTCAATTTCTCACTCCAGCGCCTTGTAGCAGAACATCCCAAATCTGCAGATATAATGCTATTATCTGAGTGACACTCAAGTGGTGAAAAACTGCAACTGTATCACATGCAATTTAAATGAAATTGAAACAACAATCCCCGTCTAAAGCGCTCCATTGCTCTCTCATATCAAACGTTCTAGTGTGTGGGCTGCATTAGCCATCAGAGAAAAACATTGTGCCTAAGGCCTGCACTTTACTATCTTCCCCTGATACACAACATGGATAAAAAAATAAACGCATTTTCCTAAAAAAAAAAAAAAAAAAAAAAAAAACACACTTGCACACAAGTACAATTATACACAGTCTCATGCACCGTGGCAAAACAAGTGCTCCACTAAAAGGTTGGTTGTATGCTCGGGAATTTCAACTTGTCATTCCCACAGCCATTATTATTTTACATCACGTGCTACAGATTAAGAAACACAGATTCAGCAGAGCAGTCAACATACATGAGATCAGAAAGAAGAGGCGAGGCAACAAAACAAGGTGAACTCAACTGCAATTCCCCTGATTTGTAAGACTTGTGTGAGAAGTCTGTAAAATATGTTTTTCTATTTATCTTCATGTTCTTTATCATAAGGGTGTAATTGTGTATATATGTAAAACACTATCATCTCCTAAAGGCAGCAAATAACATCCATTCTCATAGGGTGGTTCAACCGTCATTTTGAAAACATTGTAATTAACCCTTTTTTGAAGAATAAAAATTTGAATAAATTACAAAAGGGATCAAAAAAGGATTAAAATCACAATGTATCTGTGTTTGACCTGGTGCGCTCAACACCCGGTGAGGCTCCACAGAGTTCGCATCAAAAACAATGCAACTAGCCAAAGATAGCTTTACTTAACTGGCATCTGAGCGTCTAATAAAACAGCGAGAGCTCGGGACTCAGACCCAACAGTAACAGCATGGACGTGAAAAAAAAGCAGGCGAGTCAGACACATGCACGGTTTCCAAAAGTGCACAGTGTTTTCTCTGCACGCCAGATCAAGAGAAATTAAAATATAAATCCAGTTTTTTGACTTGTCATGGCAGCAAAAAGACAAGTGGAACTAATAACATCAGTGGTGGCTGATGCTGCATTAACTCCATTTTGTTTAGGACGTAAATATGAGAAACAATGTTGTGACCTTAAGCTTAAGGTGACCACATCTCTGAAATGAAAACCAGGGATATTTCTATTTTGGTGGTCAATATATATCTGTAAATATCCAATGTTTTTTTTCATCTATGAAATAAAAAAACGGGGACAGTTCCTCCTGGCTTGAAAAGACGTTTGTGCTGATGTTGTGGATTCACTTGACACATAGTGTCTGGTTGAGTTTTACGCAGACAGAAACAAAAACAGACAGGCGAACCAATTGTGCATTTTATGTGTAAAGCATGAAAGTTTCAGCATATAATCTACACACCCCAAGGTGTCATTTCAGAAATGGAGGCAATTTGGAACTGGCCTCTGGTGACCATTGACCTCAGCATTGCATTTTTCCAGTTTTTGCCCATTTCTCCATTATAATCATGTATATCTTTGCAAAAATTGAATTTTAAACATCTAATAAAGATGCATATTTGCTGCTGTGGCCATGTAACATCATTTTGCTTAGAGCACCAATTTAGCTGGGGAACTGCAGACCCCACCATTTCCAGGTGTTGTGGCAGTTATAGCTTGTTAACAACTTTGACCGCTTCTGTGACCGACCCCGCTGCTGTGCGTTCTATGGAATTACATGACTAGCTAGCACATTCGTGAACACTCTAATCAGAAGCTAGCACGCTAGTTTGGTGTGGACCACGCTCATTACTCCGGGGGTCTCTGCCCTGTCCCAGGGATCCAATCTGAAAGGCCTCCACGTCTGAAAATAAACTTCTTGGTTTATAGAAACACTACAGAAAGTTTCATTTCAAAAATGAGTCATAAAATGCACAATAACCTTCCATATACAAGCTTATCTGCTGCACTAAATGGTTAGCAGTAGAAGAAGAGTGATGCTACTATAGCGAGCAGCCAGCCCCCTCTGTTGGCCAAAGAGTCAAGACGCGTGTCCTTCTGCTCTGCAGCCTGTCTTTCCCTCCAGTCTGTTTTTAATCCACAGGTAAAAACGGGGACATCTGGTCACCATAACTTAAGCCTCCTATTTGTATTCAGAGTCCAAGACATCAGGGATCTCTGACAGCAACGATATCTTCCAAAGAAGTGCTGTTCCTGTTCTGCCCGTGCTTTGTGAATGCAGCAGTTAACATGGATGGCTACACCTGTGTTTGAAAATCAAAATGTCTGTTCAACTTCACTTGACTCACATTATTCCACCTGGTCCTGTGCCCCCCATCAGCAATGACTTTGCACCCCCCGAGGGAGGCCACAGCCACGATTACATGTGATGTGTGTGTCACGGCAGACGACCTGACAGAGGACGAGTCCTCTCAGTCAGACACAAGGTTCAACACGTGTGCTGGAGTGAGGTTAAGTTTTTAAGCATAAGAGTCATTTAGAAAATGGTGAGGACGCAGTGGGCTGCAGTCACAACAGTAACCGCTGAAATTATGCCAGAGAGAAGTAAGGACTGAGCCTGGTGTTGTTGTTCACCCGTCCATAAAATGCCATTTCGAGAAGTGAGCATTTTTAAATTCACAGCTGACTGAACGGGTGCCTCAGACTTTCTAAGGCCACGTTGTTTTTGACAAATATTTCTGCAGACGTCCACGAGCTTAAAGAGAAGTTCTGCTACAAACCACTGACAGGCTACGTGCCCGAAATGTAATACGACAGCAGACTGCGATGCAATATGACAGGATATGAATGAAAGTTATCACCAGATTCAGCTACTGAAATTTGATGCAGTGCCTCACACACACACACACACACACACACACACACACACACACACACACACACACACACACACACACACACACAATGCACGTACTTCCTTTCATTCTGCCTCTTTCTTTCCCTGAACACAACACGCACATACAGTTAGTCAGTTTATAAATAGCAGCCTCAGTGTTGGAGGGAAGGTGGGAAGTGGGAGGGAGGACAAGAAAAGAATGTGAAGATCTGAGAGTTGGTGGGAACGGAAACAAGAGAGGAGAGAGGGAGAGGAAACAAAGGAAGGAAGGAAGGAAGGAAGGAAGGAAGGAAGGTAAACAGAGGAGCATAAAGGTGAAGCAGTGAAGGAGGAGAGTGAATCGAGCAGGACCGGAGTTGGCAGAGAGGGAGGGACGAGGAGGGAGGGATGAGGAGCGATAAATGAGGGAGAAAAGGTGGCACGGAAGGAGGAATGGCGGCGAGGAGGGGGTGATAGGAGTGTTAGCGGCCTGCGGAAAAGAGGAGGAGATTTTAAAGGTCTAAACACTCCCGAGGGAGGCCATGAGTGACAGAGGAACAACAACTGCCTCTCTTTCTCTCTCTCACTTTCACACAATCCCTCCTTCACCTCCCCTCTTTTTATTTTGTTCTGATTTTTCACTTACTCTGTAACCTTCCTCACATTTTTTTTCTCTCTCTCTCTCTCTCACATCAAACTCTTTTTCTGCATTTTAACCACAACCTCCGTCTTTTCTCTCGTTCCTCTCATGCTTGTCCTTCAGCTCTTCATCAGACTACTGCACTCTGCACCTCTCTACGCCTCCAGTTAAGACACACTCGCTCAATCACTTTGTTTTTTCCTTTTCACAGCCAGTCTGTCGCCTTCTATCGCAGTCTGTTGCTCACTTGCTCTCTGCTGGTGTGCCAACATGAAAAATGCCCCTGCTGCTTTGTCCTTCCTTTACAAAAACACCTATTTTTCCCAGCGACTCCCCCTCCCTCCAACTCTGACTCACAAACACAGACATTAGCGCGCCCTCTCGCATTTACCGACTAAATAGACAAACTGACTCACAGATACAGACAGAGAAAACACAAATCCATAAATACAGCACACGGTGTGCGGCCACCGAGCTCTGAAAAGACCACTAACATCATGAGTGCACAGAAATTACCGCAATCAGTGAGCAATTATGATGAATAAAAAAAGGCATCATTATAATCTTAGAGGCTAAAAGCTTCTTTATTCTTTTCAGCAAGGCTCTTCAGAAAAGAGGGACGAGAGCTGGAGAGAGAGAGAGAGAGAGAGAGAGAGAGAGGAAAAGGTGAGTGAGAGGAAAAACTAAATGAGAGAGCTCCATGAAGATCAACATAATTGAAGAGCTTGTTGCACATTGAAGCTGATTTCATGTAGAACTCTACTGTAGGCGTTTTACATTGCAAAACTGCACAGGACCCCTGCAGTGAAAGTCTCAGTTTTGAAGGTTAAACATGTGATTTCCGCCACAATGTCAGTCAGCAAACAAGATGAATGGACTGTAAATGTTTCCAGTAGCTTTAGATCAGTGGTTCTCAAAGTGGGGTCAGTGGACCCCCTGGGGGTCCAGAACAAAAAAAGGGAATTTATTTGGACTATATTTCCATTCATAAGTAACACAACGACAGAATATATGACACTTTTGGTTTCAAACATTTTCTTTCTGTAATGAAACATCAAATAGAAAAAAAGCTTCATTTGTGTCAGTTTAGGTCCTCGATGTGAAAAAGTTTGACCCACTGCTTTAGACGACATTATTCATCAAAATCAGCTCATTCAGAGGATATATTGTCATTAAGTCTCTGAATGTGGGCGGCTGGGGTTCAGGAGGGAGAGAGCGGGTCGTCCACTGATCAGAAGGTTGGGGCGGGGGTTGTGCGTGAATGGGTGAATGTGACTGGTAATGTAAAGTGTTTTGAGTGGTCGTTAAGAGTAGAAAAGCGCTATATAAATGCAGTCCATTAGCAGACCTAGGGCCCCCTCTTGCACCCGGCGCAAAGCGTAACGCAATTGTCTTTGCTAGTTTCAGAGCGATGCAGTTGTCTTTTTCCTGCCCAGCGCCCATGTTGTTTAAATAGCAAATGCACTTGCACCTATCTGTGCATCCATGGGCGTGTTGGTCTTAAAATGAGGTGTGGTCAGGCGCATTGTTAGTGCATTGCTATCCGGAGACAGTGGAAAGTGAGTGACCAACAAAAACCTGGTCTTAAGTCAGTGGTGCAGTATTTCACTGTTATTTTAAGGCCGCACTGTCAAGAGATTAAATGTGCCAACATACACGGGCGCACAGAGCACGTTCACTCTGATGTTACACACAAGCAGAGTGACCTGAAAATGCTCTTACATGTTTGGATAAGTCAAGTGAACATTACCACACAGCCTCAGAAGGTCAGACCTTGTGTGTTGTATGTAATGTCATGGGTCTTGCAGGAGGCTCTGCAGAGACGCTTCTTTCTTACTACCTGGTGCATCTGCCGCAATGTCTCATTCATCACCTCAATCTGTCACCACAGTTTCATAACGAACCGAAGATCTATTCACACTTCTCATCATATAACAAAATATTTCTACCGTTGTGATTTGTGCTGTTACTTCTCTGTAGAGCTGCGAGCAGCACTAACTCTGTGTGAAACACTGCGCCTTTGTAATAGCACTATGCCAAGGTGCAAGCGCATGGGAATGGGATATGCACTGGGATTGGTTTATTGGATGTTCCGCCTGAAACACTCGCATGAATAATTAAGAGATTAAGAACAACTCTTTTGAACCATGCGCCTGGCGCAAAGACTGTTTTTTCCGCCGTTAAAATAGCAAAAGTGACATGGACACGCCCTAAACGCACTTGCGTCACGCGCTTCAGTCCGTGCACTTTGGATTGTTAAAATAGAGCCCATGCTCTCCAGGACCTGTAATCAGACTTTGTGTGTAATGTGTAAAATCTACACCATGACATCACTGATGGGTGTGGTTACAGGTGCAACAGACCACACCCATCAGTGATTGCATGGTAGCTCTCTCTCTCTCTCTCAGCCGCCCACTGTGAGTCCGGTTCTGCTCCAGGTTTCTGCCTCTTTGCCGTTGCCACTGTTGCAAGTGGTTACAAGTGCTTGTTCATGGTGGGAATTGTTCGGTCTCTGCAGTCAGTGAGACGGTCTAGACCTGCTCTACATGAAAAGTGCCTCGAGATAACTTCTGTTGTGATCTGGCGCTTTATAAATAAAAATTGATTTGACTTGATGCTAGTGAGACCATCCCAAAACCTCCTCAGATAACAGATTTTGATTTAAAGTGCATATTACAAACACTGAACTGGGACTTTGTTGAGCATTTTACTTTGTTATTAAGTGCAATTAGTTATTTAAAGAATACAGTTTTATTTATAGTCATGCATTGATCTGCCTTACGCCTTATTTGAACAGAGAAACAAGGCAAACAACACTTGAAAGGAAAACCACCGTACCAGCAAAGTGCTTCAGAAAAGGCACCAAGATAAAATGTAAAAGCAACGCAAGACAACAGAAAAAAGCATTTACTGTAAAAGGAAATTAGTTAAATAGAAGATAAAAAAGACTGCAAATGAAGGAGTAATAGAAAAACCGAACGCTGCTTCTCCATGTTTAGTTTTGACTCTGGGGACTGAGAGCAGACCTGTCCCTGGCAACATGAGGGCTCTCGAGGTCGCAGCACATCAGAAATGCATTTTGTTTCCCTAAGCCATTCAATGCTAAAAAAAAACCAGCAGCAGCACTTTGAACCGAACTCTTTGACAGACAGGAAGCCAGTGTAAAGACCCGAGACCTGGAGTGATGTGAGGACCTGAGTGAGGACCCGAGCTGCAGCTTCTGGATCAGCTGCAGCTGTTGGATCGATTCTCTAGAGCTGGAAACAAGAAATATACTTAAAGATTTTTCTGCTGATTATCAGTCTTCATTTTGAGCCAGACGTCAGACAGTTTGGACAAATTATGTTGAAGGACTTGATGGTTTATAGTGAAGCTGCAACAGGGAGCGGTGTGCTTTGTTCTGTTGATTGAGGTCCTGCAGCTTCAGTCCCCCCCCGCCCCCCCCTCTCCAATTTCACTTGTTTTGTGTCCTTCATGGTTTGTTCGAGGTAATTTAAAAAAAAAAAAAAGCACTTTATCACAGTTTGAAACAGCTACTGGTTTTGCAGCCGGTGCCTCAGGGTCCTTTTTCATTTTTACTGGTGAGTTTTTCCTGAGAAAAGGTGAAACGTGGAGCACAAGAAGTGTGATGTTTCACATCAGCTGCAACACACAGGTTTCATAACAGAAATAGTTTTAATGATCTAACACATCAATGGTAAATGTCAGGATTTTTGGGATCAGTCCCTTGCTGAAGTTGCATTGATTGACCTACGGACAAGCTCTCCATGGCTGATTGAAGACATTCTGAATGAGTGTGTTCAAGTGCGAGTGCGAGAGGGTTGAATTTCCCTTGTAATATTTGGAGAGCAATTTTAAAACAAAAGAAATTGAGGGCGAGGGAAGGATGAGGATCACCACCGATTTGCCGATCGAGGACATATCGGATCATGACAAGTCGGCTGACAAGAACAAGTGGGACAGTGGAGGGATCATGAATAATTTCATGGCAGCTCCATCACTGTGCTCGCGGTGTAATTAGCCTTCTGAGACCAGACAAGAGTCATCAAACCCACGGCTTTTCTCTTACACTATGTGACGGTCTGGGTGTGCAGCATGCAGAGAAACAAAAAAACACACACGTGCTGCTATTAGAGAAGCAGGTCTGATAGTATCTTTAAAATCCCATTGCGTGGTGCAACTCACACACACACTTGCACACACACACACACAAGCTCAAGCGCAGCGTGACCTTTTTGAATAAATCTGCCTATCAGTGCTCGCTGTGTTTGTGTGACAGATATCTTTGGATATGCAACACTTCACAGTCTTATCTGAAGCCAGAGATCCCCTTTTATTTTCTGACAGCTCTGTGTGCGAGCTCTTCTCTGTCCTTTCTCCCCATATGTCTCTACCCACTTAACAGATTAAAGCGCACACACACACACACACACACACACACACACACACACACACACACACACACACACACACGCACCAACAAACACACACTCTCTTACACGTGCAGATACATTCTGTTGACTGCTTCCCCAAATAACATTCAGGGAGGGGTGGGGTGGGGGTGTGGGGGTGTGTGTGTGTGTGTGTGTGTGTGTGTGTGTGTGTGTGGGTGGGGAGGGGGCATGGCAGAAAAAGTTTGAGAACCACTGGCCTAGATTTTTCACGTTTGTGACAACACAGTGTAGATGCTGCCCTATTACCCAGGCCAGCTTAATGGGGGTAAATCATTAACTTTGCTGAGGAGGAAGAGATGGTGTTTAACTTACTG
>NW_019174333.1:989580-997337 GCF_002260705.1 Seriola dumerili
GGGGGGGGGGGGGGGTGAAATGGCAATGCTCTCTAAATGATCCAGAGCAAATGAGTTTATCTCAGAGACAGACAGCCCCCAAACCATTCAGGATCAAACTAGGTCATACTCAGAGAGAGGGAGAGAGAGAGACAGAGAGAGAGAGAGAAAGAGAGAGGGACCGGATGAGAAAAAACAAATGAGGAGGGAGAAAAAAGCGACATAAAGAGGGAGAGAATAGGAAGAAGAAGAAGAAGAAGAAGAAGAAGAAGAGAAAAGGCTGAAATCATCTCCTCTCTTCACCCCCCCCCCCTCCCTTTGTGTAAACACACTGGAGCTGACATTTGGAGTTGTCCCCTCTCTTAAAAGAGCTGTCACCCACCTAGTCAAATTACATCAAATCAGTTAGAGGAGGAGAGGGAGAGCAGCAGAGGAAGGTGCATCAAAGGCGCTTTTTCACCAGGACCCAGAGCCGAGGACGGGCTCAGTGTGGAGTGGAAAATCTGCTGTTTATACCAACAACACAGTCAATTGTTTCTTTGTGGCGGCTCTTCTGTACTTTAATGGGATTAGGCCACAGAGTGTGAACAGTACAGTGTCACAACTTTGTGTCTACCTGCACTGGGAACCACATTTCTAAAGTCTGCAACATTTATTGTGATACTGTCATGGACAGGTAAACCTGCAGAGGGACCCCGGGGTAACAATCAGCTGTGGCTCCTCTCTTGCCCCTCTGCACACAACAGAATACACATGGCATCTTAATTATATTTAGCCACTAGCCCAAGAGACCAACCAGTATTTCTCTGTCGAATATCACCTCTCCCAGGTTTGCAGGGCGTCAATTAACCTGTGGTGATTTAATTAAATACAAATGTATTTGGGAATAAGCAGCTTTTAAACATATAATCAACAGAAAAAAATTAAGCCCCTGACTTAATTTTCATGATCAGGGCTACAACTAATTAATCTAATTATTGTTTAATGTGGTGACTATATTCTTAATTAATCAAATAATAATTTGTCAATAAAATAGTGAAAAATGACCAATATAAGTTCAGAAGCCATGGTGACTTATTCAGACTGTGTCTTCAACCATCAAACATGATGAGAGAAAACATCCAGTCCTCATATTTGACAAGTTGGAACCAGAAAATGTTTCTCACTTGAAAAGTGATTGGAAAGATAAATTGGTAAAATCAGAATAATCTGTTGATCACTGAGTCATTTCAGCTCCGCTCACGACTCTTTCTATTCCACTTGTTTTTGTGCTCTAAAATGCACTTTGCCAGATTGTCCCAACCCCACTGAACTAATAACCGGACCTTGAGGTAACCATTGAGAAGGCTGCTTTTCTAAATCGAGTGTGACATTTTTTATCATATTACATTACATTACGTCTGTAATGTAATTCACCTGAATAAACCTGATTCTTCTGAAGAACTGAATTAATCAATGTGTCACCCTTTAAAATCAACAGGATTCACTGCAGTTTGTCCAATCTTGTCCCTAATACATTAAAAATAAGAAAGACAGCTGCAGTCTGTCCATGCTGTTCATTATTTCTGCATCTTATTTTTTCCTTTAAGCCGTGAGTGTGTTGAACACTGATGGAGCTGTGGTGGGTGGGTCTGTAATATCTCAGATTAAGCTATAATAGATTTTAGGAGAACGTTGTAGAGTATTGACAGAGAGAAGAGAGAGTGAATGCAGAGAAATAGTGAGCTGAATTGGAGACTTCAATATCAGCTGTTGAAAAGATGCATTATTATTATCATTATTATTATCAGCCAGTGTGTTCGGGTAGTGAATGAATCATCTATTGCAGATGATTAAAACCTGTTAAGATCTCATTATTTCCAGTTTGATTTTTGATTTTTACTCTGTGTTTCTAAAATCTGTAGCCAGTTTCTGTTCATTTGGAAAGCATAGTTTTTACACCTACACCTACCTGTTGTGCCTCAGGCTGACCGAGGGGGGGGGGGGGGGGTTCTTGGTCTGCTGTATTTCTACTGTATTAGCATGTAAACTTAAGGAGAGAAACAAAAGACAAACTCCCTCTATGTGTTCACATGTTTGGTCAATAAAGCTGATTCAAAGCTGCAAAACACCACAATGCTTCAAACGTGGCTGTCGCTGCAAAGAAGCTACACATACTGAAATGTGGAGGCTTCACCCACATCTTCAACTCGACAGCACAGAAGATCATTACAACAGCCCCAGTGTCGAGGTGAGCACCAAACATTAGTGTCGCCAGTTCAGTATCTGACTAAATGTGAAATGTGGTCACAGTGTCTCCTGTTGCTGAGTTACAGCGCTGAATAAAAAGCTAAAAGTGTTTTTGCAGAACATTATGACGTCACAGTGAAGTTGACCTTTTGCATCAATTCATAATTTTATCTTCTTAAACATTTGTGGTTAAGATGTGTTTTATGAGGTCACAGTGACCTTTGACCATCAAAATCTAATCAGTTCATCTCTGAGTCGAACTGAACGTTTGTGCCAAATTTGAGGAGATGTGTTCACGCCTGTCACCATTTAAATCACTCTGTGACTGAACCATTTATTGTTAAATTACTTGATTTATAATTACGTCTATTTTTTCGAAGCGCTCTCTGAACTGTCTCTGCTGAAGAGCTCAGTGATGATTATGATAAAATGTGGTGAACATATTGTTGCAGCTGTAAACTAAACCACACTTTGATGCATGCAGGCATAAAATCTGCGTGAACATTAATCTTGTGCAAACACATGGGGAGGGAAAGTCTTGAATGAAAGATCTGACTTGAGTAAAAGTACAGAAGCGTACTGTACTTTACTCAGCTTACTGTACTGATTCTCAGTCCACCTGCTCTCTGTCTACCTGGTTGTCATCACTTACTAAATTAGGTTGAATTACAGTTTCTGTGTTTCTTTGTCAGCTGCATGTCACACCAGAACCAGAGAGGCTGTGATAATACATCACACTCAGTTGTCTGAGCTCATGTCAGTCACCTCGGTTTGGATGCCTATGTGGCTCCATGACGCAGGATAGCGTCACCGATGAATGAGTTAAGTCTAAGCCCACATGCCTTCATGCTTACAGCTCCTGGTTCAACTGCTAAAACAAGAGATTGACCAGAATTAAAGGGCAAAAAATGAATAATTTTAGAAGAAATGAACCAAACTTTGAAGTGTGAAAAATCCCTAAATTACTATTTTGGTTTACCAAGGGCAAAATGAACATTTGTAGGTATTAAAATATTGCAGATTATTACTTGAAGCTCTGTTTTAACTGCTGTATTCTCAGCGGTGCAGACGGTATAACTTCTTCTCCTTGACAAGCTGATAATGAAGAGCTCAGACCTCAGTCACACTCTGTGTTTGCCAACTACACATTCATGCACTCTTTTGCTTTTTAACCTGGCAGGAGTGAGAAAGAGCTCCGGAGTCAATTTGGCACTTGATAGCAGCTGGCTGAGCCGCACAGTTTAGAGGTTAAGCTACTGGGGTAATACCTGCATGAAAATGGGAGAATACAAAAATGGTTTGTAATATTTGAAGGACTTGGGGGTGCGCTCAATTTCAGCTTCGCCAGAAACTTGGAATGGCCTGGAGAGTGGAGGAGAGATCAGTTATATCAAGCGCTCCCTCGGTTATTTCAAGCCTTTGGAATATATTCAAGAGCTATTTTGCCCAGGTCTGGGGCCATGGGAGCACTTTTAATATTCAACCTACTTCACTGCTTTAGTTCACTCACTCCTGCACGCACACACACACACACACACACACACACACACACAGACACACACACACGCACGCACGCATACAGACACACACACACACACACACACACCATGTGTCACTTCAAGCCACTTCAAACACACGTCACGCTGCAACTTCGAGTCCCGCAGGCCCAAATCGGGGTCAGGTTCTCCTGACAGCCAATCATCACGCCCCTGAGTGCGAGGATGTGACTGTGTGTGTGTGTGCGTCGGTTCCTCTGATCGTGGTTATATGCATCTGTATGCGTGTGTGTGTGAGAGAGAGAGGAGAGCCAATCATCATCGGCCAATCATCTGTCATTTAGACAGCTATTTGGTCACCTGGGTGCCCCGACAACACCATGGCAACAGCAGTGGTCTGTTTCCAGGTAACTGTGCATATACAATGAGGTTGGGGTGCAGACAAGAGCAGAGAGGCATTGTGGGAGAAGCAGAGGTCAAGAGGGGTGCACTCGCACTCACACACAGGAGAGGGTGGAAGGTCAAACATGCAGACAGGTGGCATGCGGAGGTTTGAAGATTCAAATGCATCTGTGCACAACACACACATACACACACACTCACACACTCACACACACACACACACACACACAATTACATAACAAAAAAGCATAACTATCATAAAACATACACATTTGCACAGACTCACAGCTGACACACTTACAGTTAATGTACTGTACAGCCATATGGCACACACACTCACTAATTGACATACTCTCTCTCTCTCTCTCTCACACACACACACACACACACACACACACACACACACACACACACACACACACACACACACACACACTACTGCCTAATCTCTTCACCCTTTTAGATGGTCTGCCGCATTTAAACTGTCTGGGGACTGGGTATTACACTGATGACTGCAACATAAACTGTGTGTGTGTGAGTGTGTGAGGTAGAGAGAGGGAGAGGGAGAGAGAGAGAGAGAGAGAGAGAGAGACAGAGAGAGACAGAGAGAACGTCAGAATCAGACTCAGTATCCTGGTCTCTCTGTTTTGTTTTTTCTTTACGTTGTGTAGTAGCTGGTCAGTAAAGCAAAATACATGATGATGAAGAAGGTCATCATGGTCATTGAAGTCTAGTAGTGATGCATTAG
Source organism: Seriola dumerili (assembly GCF_002260705.1). NCBI lineage: Eukaryota > Metazoa > Chordata > Actinopteri > Carangiformes > Carangidae > Seriola > Seriola dumerili. The sequence goes on from NW_019174333.1 coordinate 994,435, forward strand.
GTACATTGTTTTTGGTCTAATCTTCCACCTTTGGATGCTGAAGCTACTGTCCAGGACACCAGAAACCAAACTGTGTTCATCCGCAGCTGCTGAGGTGAAGCTGAAGTCATCACAGAACAGACTGAGAGTGACTGGGCAAAGGCAACCAGGAACCTGGATCACACCAGACTCATGTAAAAGGGATACCTGGAGGTTTCTCTGTGTTCCTTGTTTACATGGACTGCTGCAGGGATAAGACAGGGTTCTCCAACCTGTTCTACTCTGAGAGCTCCTCATGTCACTGCTTACATTTCTTCACATGTCGTAACAAAACACTCAAACTGAGCTCCAAATCAAATCTGATCAATAAGATCATTTAACAAGTCATCAAATATCAATATCTAAAACACACATTTTGTACCAAAAACATCTGAAAACAAACCTCCATGAATCTGATCAGAAACCAGTGACAGTTGTCAGTACATCAATGTTACATAACAATCAGGAAGTTAAACTAGATATGTCAGTTCACTTTTCCAAACGTAAGCATACACAGGTTAAAAAAACAAATCCTGTATCCATGGTAACATATTTCCTGATGTTGGAAAAGTTTAGTTTAAATATATGTTCTGTTATCAGAAGAGATGTTATCACTGCATGCTGCCTACAGCAGATCTGATGTAAACAAACTGACAGTAACTCATTTGACTGACGACTGACAAATAATTCATAGGTGTTGATGGGGTGGGGGTGGGTGGTGGGGGGTGGGGTCTGTCTGTGTATATGATTTAGTTGCTTTTGGAGCAGATTTATTGAGTGAAGTCGTGCTGCTTTATAAAAATCACATTGTCTGTAATAAAGATTTATGCATAGAGTGATTAAAAATAAAAATATACTGTGGCAAACGCCCTTTCCACATATAGAGTCTTTCTAAATGTGGCTGCGACACACTTCACTTACGGTGAAGAATGTAATTATATCTTTTTCACCATTTACTTTGCATCTTTTATATCGACCCATTCACTCATGTAATGATGCAGCTTTGAGAAGGTGTGTGATGTCAACCATATGAAGACAGATGACAAGATTAAAGACATTATCAAACACTGAGGACGGTTTGAGGCTGAAACGTTGGTGCTGTTTTCTATGAATGTTTAGGGAGAGGTGACCATTTCTTCTGTTTGTGTGGAAATGAACTGCGAATAGAATAAATGAAGGTTAAGTGCAGAGCAGACTTTTTTTTCTATCCAGTGTCAAACCTCAGCTCAGAAACTCTTCATGATGAAGAAGCTGGTGAAATAACGTTTTCCTGCCGCCTTTGTTAAGGTGCGATGACATCTTGACAGATGTGTGTGAATTTCTCATTGTGCTGTGTTGAGCGTTAATGTGTGTGTAAAAAGTGAGAGAGCATGTTTGTTTGTTTTCCACAGTTAGCTGAGTGTGAGGCAGGTGAGTGTGTGTAGCGCAGTGGGTTTTTCCTTGTGAATGAATTCGTTTGAATGACGGTTCACATCTCTGTCCGTGTGTGTTAACCTGCGCGTGTTTGCTTATTGTGTAATTGTGGCCTTTCTGTGTGTGTCAGTGTGTGTCAGTGCCTCGCTGTGTGTGTGTGTGTGTGTGTGTGCATGTGTTTGTTACACTCCCTGTGAAACTCTTGTCTACTCGCAGGGAACCGTATGTTTCCCGCCATCCACTGCCACACCGAATCACTCACACATGCACTCAAAAACACACACACACACACAAAAAGCCCAAGGCCCCCATGGCTTCCCTGTCCTTGGAACCCAATCGGTCATCTGTCCCCTCGTTGTTGACCCACACACACACACACACACACATACACACACACACACACACATACACACACACACACACACATACACACACACACACACACATACACACACACACACACACATACACACACACACACACACATACACACACACACACACACATACACACACACACACACACAAAACAAATCCATTCATGCATACAACAACAAGGTGAACGAATCCACAGTCACAATCCAAAATATCATGCACAGACACACACACACGCACACACACACACACACACACACACACACACACACACACACACACACACACACACACAGATGCGCACAAAGAGCGCAGAGATAAACAGAAATATAAAAAGGGACAGAAACAATGTGCGCACAAACATCAACACACGGGGGACACAGATGCAGATAAACACACAGCGGCACCATTGTGTTCACGCTTTAAGCCTCACAGTGTAAGAGAAACACAACCTGCTCTAAACCTCTGTAATGTGCTTAATACTAATGAGCGTGATGCCCCTAATATGCAGAAAATCAACAGGAAACACAAATACACAAAGTCACACACAAAGTCACACATACACACACACACACACACACACACACACACACACACACACACAGCTGTAATCTGTGGAGTGAGGGCTGTCAGAGTTTTGGTTACTAAGATTGTTTGTTAACTTTTACAAACCAAACACTCAGTTAATGACCCAGAATTAAACTGCAGGGGACAGAGAGGCTTGTTAATTGCTCGGTGTTTGGGTTATTTGTGTAACCACCAGCAATCACTGGAGAAAAAGGATAAACAGCCTCACAGAGAACCTCGCTAATGTCATTTCAAATTTGCTCCTTTCATTTGATTTGGTGAGGCAAGACAAAGACAAGGAGGGCGATATAACAAAACAAAACAAAATACAACATAACAAAAACATAACGTAACGTAACATGATTGGGAGTTATTGGGAGTTATTGGGAGTTATTGGGAGTTATTGGGAGTTATTGGGAGTTATTGGGAGTTATTGAGAGTTATTGATAGATATTGGGAAGGAAAAGATGAAAAAGACCTTCTGAGGGTCTGGGTAGAGAACAGAAAATAGGTACTTGGGGTAGGGGTGGG
>NW_019174333.1:997362-997999 GCF_002260705.1 Seriola dumerili
CGAGAGAGATCTCTCTCTCTCTCTCTCTCTCTCTCTCTCTCGTACAGACACATTCATGGTCAATCTGTCGCACTATCCCTCTTTCCCACTCTCAGTCTCACCTCACATTGGCTGAAAAGTAGTGGTCCAGGTTGGGAGACAGGGTGTTGTCACCTGGTGGTCTCAGCCTCTCCAAGGGTCTGGAGCATGACCACTGCAGAGGACAGACCTGTATGTCTGTGCAACATTCAAGCCAAACCAAACATATCCCACCTCCCCACCTACCATAAAGAAAACATACTTCTACCCCCCACACCCCTGGGAAGAGAAGAAAAAATGGGTGTTGGGGGTGGGGGGGGGGGGGGGGGGGGGTGGGGGGGTAGAAGTATGTTTTCTTATGGTAGGTGGGGAGGTGGGATATGTTTGGTTTGGCTTGAATGTTGCACAGACATACAGGTCTGTCCTCTGCAGTGGTCATGCTCCAGACCCTTGGGAGGAGGCTGAGACCACCAGGTGACAACACCCTGTCTCCCAACCTGGACCGCTACTTTTCAGCCAATGTGAGGTGAGACTGAGAGTGGGAAAGAGGGATAGTGCGACAGATTGACCATGAATGTGTCTGTACGAGAGAGAGAGAGAGAGAGAGAGAGAGAGAGAG
>NW_019174333.1:998024-1033615 GCF_002260705.1 Seriola dumerili
GCTGTTATATCGCTTTGTTCTGCCAGTGATTGCTGGTGGTTACACAAATAACCCAAACACGAGCAATTAACAAGCCTCTCTGTCCCCTGCAGTTTAATTCTGGGTCATTAACTGAGTGTTTGGTTTGTAAAAGTTAACAAACAATCTTAGTAACCAAAACTCTGACAGCCCTCACTCCACAGATTACAGCTGTGTGTGTGTGTGTGTGTGTGTGTGTGTGTGTGGTGTGTGTATGTGTGACTTTGTGTGTGACTTTGTGTATTTGTGTTTCCTGTTGATTTTCTGCATATTAGGGGCATCACGCTCATTAGTATTAAGCACATTACAGAGGTTTAGAGCAGGTTGTGTTCTCTTACACTGTGAGGCAAAGCGTGAACACAATGGTGCCGCGTGTGTGTTTATCTGCATCTGTGTCCCCCGTGTGTTGATGTTTGTGCGCACATTGTTTTCTGTCCCTTTTTATATTTCTGTTTATCTCTGCGCTCTTTGTGCGCATCTGTGTGTGTGTGGTGTGTGTGTGTGTGTGTGTGTGTGGTGTGGTGTGTGGTGTTGCGTGCGTGTGTGTGTCTGTGCATGATATTTTGGATTGTGACTGTGGATTCGTTCACCTTGTTGTTGTATGCATGAATGGATTGTTTTGTTGTGTTTGTGGTGTGTGTGGTGTGTGTGTGTGTGTGTGTGTGTGTGTGTGTGTGTGTGGTGTGTGTGGGTGTGTGTGTGTGTGTGTTGTGTATGTGTGTGTGTGTGTGTGTGTGGGTCAACAAGCAGGGGACAGATGACCGATGGGTTCCAAGGACAGGGAAGCCATGGGGGGCCTTGGGCTTTTTGTGTGTGTGTTGGTGTTTTTGAGTGCATGTGTGAGTGATTCGGTGTGGCAGTGGATGGCGGGAAACATACGGTTCCCTGCGAGTAGACAAGAGTTTCACAGGGAGTGTAGCAAACACATGCACACACACACACACACAACACACAGCGAGGCACTGACACACACTGACACACACAGAAGGCCACAATTACACAATAAGCAAACACGCGCAGGTTAACACACACGGACAGAGGTGTGAACCGTCATTCAAACGAATTCATTCACAAGGAAAAACCCACTGCGCTACACACACTCACCTGCCTCACACTCAGCTAACTGTGGAAAACAAACAAACATGCTCTCCACTTTTTACACACACATTAACGCTCAACACAGCACAATGAGAAATTCACACACATCTGTCAAGATGTCATCGCACCTTAACAAAGGCGGCAGGAAAACGTTATTTCACACCTTCTTCATCATGAAGAGTTTCTGAGCTGAGGTTTGACACTGGATAAAAAAAAAGTCTGCTCTGCACTTAACCTTCATTTATTCTATTCGCAGTTCATTCTCCACACAAACAGAAGAAATGGTCACCTCTCCCTAAACATTCATAGAAAACAGCACCAACGTTTCAGCCTCAAACCGTCCTCAGTGTTTGATAATGTCTTTAATCTTGTCATCTGTCTTCATATGGTTGACATCACACACCTTCTCAAAGCTGCATCATTACATGAGTGAATGGGTCGATATAAAAGATGCAAAGTAAATGGTGAAAAAGATATAATTACATTCTTCACCGTAAGTGAAGTGTGTCGCAGCCACATTTAGAAAGACTCTATATGTGGAAAGGGCGTTTGCCACAGTATATTTTTATTTTTAATCACTCTATGCATAAATCTTTATTACAGACAATGTGATTTTATAAAGCAGCACGACTTCACTCAATAAATCTGCTCCAAAAGCAACTAAATCATATACACAGACAGACCCCACCCCCACCCCCACCCCCACCCATCAACACCTATGAATTATTTGTCAGTCGTCAGTCAAATGAGTTACTGTCAGTTTGTTTACATCAGATCTGCTGTAGGCAGCATGCAGTGATACACCTCTTCTGATAACAGAACATATATTTAAACTAAACTTTTCCAACATCAGGAAATATTTACCATGGATACAGGATTTGTTTTTTTATACCTGTGTATGCTTACGTTTGGAAAAGTGAACTGAAATATCTAGTTTAACTTCCTGATTGTTATGTAACATTGATGTACTGACAACTGTCACTGGTTCTGATCAGATTCATGGAGGTTTGTTTTCAGATGTTTTTGGTACAAAATGTGTGTTTTAGATATTGATATTTGATGACTTGTTAAATGATCTTATTGATCAGATTTGATTTGGAGCTCAGTTTGAGTGTTTTGTTACGACATGTGAGAAATGTAAGCAGTGACATGAGGAGCTCTCAGAGTAGAAACAGGTTGGAGAACCCTGTCTATCCCTGCAGCACCATGTAACAAGGAACACAGAGAAACCTCCAGGTATCCCTTTTACATGAGTCTTGGTGTGATCCAGGTTCCTGGTTGCCTTTGCCCAGTCACTCTCAGTCTGTTCTGTGATGACTTCAGCTTCACCTCAGCAGCTGCTGGATGAACACAGTTTGGTTTCTGGTGTCCTGGACAGAGCTTCAGCATCCAAAGGTGGAAGATTAGACCAAAAACAATGTACCTAATGCATCACTACTAGACTTCAATGACCATGATGACCTTCTTCATCATCATGTATTTTGCTTTACTGACCAGCTACTACACAACGTAAAGAAAAACAAAAACAGAGAGACCAGGATACTGAGTCTGATTCTGACGTTCTCTCTGTCTCTCTCTGTCTCTCTTCTTCTCTCTCTCTCTCTCTTCCCTATCCCTCTCTCCTCTCTCTCTCTCTCTCTCTCTCTCCCTCTCCCTCTCTCTACCTCACACACTCACACACACACAGTTTATGTTGCAGTCATCAGTGTAATACCCAGTCCCCAGACAGTTTAAATGCGGCAGACCATCTAAAAGGGTGAAGAGATTAGGCAGTAGTGTGTGTGTGTGTGTGTGTGTGTGTGTGTGTGTGTGTGTGTGTGTGTGTGTGTGTGTGGTGTGTGTGTGTAAGACAGAGAGAGAGAGAGTATGTCAATTAGTGAGTGTGTGTGCCATATGGCTGTACAGTACATTAACTGTAAGTGTGTCAGCTGTGAGTTCTGTGCAAATGTGTATGTTTTATGATAGTTATGCTTTTTTGTTATGTAATTGTGTGTGTGTGTGGTGTGTGTGTGTGTGTGTGTGTGAGTGTGTGAGTGTGTGTGTATGTGTGTGTTGTGCACAGATGCATTTGAATCTTCAAACCTCCGCATGCCACCTGTCTGCATGTTTGACCTTCCACCCTCTCCTGTGTGTGAGTGCGAGTGCACCCCTCTTGACCTCTGCTTCTCCCACAATGCCTCTCTGCTCTTGTCTGCACGCCCAACCTCATTGTATATGCACAGTTACCTGGAAACAGACCACTGCTGTTGCCATGGTTTGTCGGGGCAACCCAGGTGACCAAATAGCTGTCTAAATGACAGATGATGGCCGATGATGATTGGCTCTCCTCTCTCTCTCACACACACACGCATACAGATGCATATAACCACGATCAGAGGAACCGACGCACACACACACACACAGTCACATATCCTCGCACTCAGGGGCGTGATGATTGGCTGTCAGGAGAACCTGACCCGATTTTGGGCCTGCGGGACTCGAAGTTGCAGCGTGACGTGTGTTTGAAGTGGCTTGAAGTGACACATGGTGTTGTGGTGTGTGTGTGTGTGTCTGTAATGCGTGCGTCTGGTGTGTGTGTCTGTGTGTGTGTGGTGTGTGTGTGTGTGTGTGTGTGTGCGTGCAGGAGTGAGTGAACTAAAGCAGTGAAGTAGGTTGAATATTAAAAGTGCTCCCATGCCCCAGACCTGGGCAAAATAGCTCTTGAATATATTCCAAAGGCTTGAAATAACCGAGGGAGCGCTTGAATAACTGATCTCTCCTCCACTCTCCAGGCCATTCCAAGTTTCTGGCGAAGCTGAAATTGAGCGCACCCCCAAGTCCTTCAAATATTACAAACCTTTGTATTACTCCCATTTTCATGCAGGTATTACCTCCAGTAGCTTAACCTCAACTGTGCGGCTCAGCCAGCTGCTATCAAGTGCCAAATCTCCGATGGCTCTTCTCACTCCTGCCAGGTTAAAAAGCAAAAGAGTGCATGAATGTGTAGTTGGCAAACACAGAGTGTGACTGAGGTCTGAGCTCTTCAATTATCAGCTTGTCAAGCGAGAAGAAGTTATACCGTCGCACCGCTGAGAATACGCAGTAAAACAGAGCTTCAAGTAATAATCTGCAATATTTAATACCTAAAATGTTCATTTTGCCCTGTAAACCAAATAGTAATTAGGATCTCTCTCTTCACAGAGAACCTCGCTAATGTCATTTCAAATTTGCTCCTTTCATTTGATTTGGTGAGGCAAGACAAAGACAAGGAGGGCGATATGACAAAACAAAACAAAACACAACATAACAAAAACATAATGCAACGTAACATAATTGGGAGTTATTGGGAGTTATTGGGAGTTATTGAGAGTTATTGGGAGTTATTGGCAGTTATTGAGAGTTATTGATAGATATTGGGAAGGAAAAGATGAAAAAGACCTTCTGAGGGTCTGGGTAGAGAACAGAAAATAGGTACTTGGGGTAGGGGTGGGTGGGGTGGGGGGTTGGGGGGTAGAAGTATGTTTTCTTATGGTAGGTGGGGAGGTGGGATATGTTTGGTTTGGCTTGAATGTTGCACAGACATACAGGTCTGTCCTCTGCAGTGGTCATGCTCCAGACCCTTGGGAGGAGGCTGAGACCACCAGGTGACAACACCCTGTCTCCCAACCTGGACCACTACTTTTCAGCCAATGTGAGGTGAGACTGAGAGTGGGAAAGAGGGATAGTGCGACAGATTGACCATGAATGTGTCTGTACGAGAGAGAGAGAGAGAGAGAGAGAGAGAGAGAGTGCTACAGAACCTCAGCGCTGCTGGAGAGACAGTTTTAAAAACACAGTGGGATGCAGCTCCACTCTTTGTTCTTGAAACTGAAAGCGATCAGTGAATTTCTCTGTGAACTTTTCTCTGTTCAGCTTAATGTTGCCTAAAGTCTGCTGCTGTATAGAAACTGTTTTTGAAGATGTTTGAAACAGAAAAGTGACTCAATCAAAATGAGTTATATGAACTGCAAATACATTTTGCATACGTCCTTTTCTTGGCAAGTGGCTGTGATATGAGCGGGATGATACAGTTGAAGTATGTTTCATGATTGTAATGGGCCCTTCACTTAACAAGCCCTTAATCATCCCTCACTTGTCGGCTGCTATCACTTATCCCTGCCGCTGTTTATCATATGAAATACTTCTGTTACCAGTTCACTCTCACACCTAACCACACAACACTGTCTCTCCTGAGTAACGTGCAACAGCAAATCTGTTTTGTAGGAAACATAATTGCGACTGGATTATTACGTTTTTCTATTGATCTAATGAGGAAATGTTGTTATGTGATTTATTTGGCAAGTCGTTGAAAGTATCAATAAAATATTCACAGTTAATGTACTTGTTTTCCTGTTTTCCACTTATACAGTGGTTTCTACAGTGTTATGAAACTTTGTTATAGACTGTGTTCTGGTTTGTTACAGAAAATGTTCACAGTGACTTCACACACAATGTGTTTATTTACATTTATCCAAAACCACAATCTTTCTTTAACTCTGCGTTTCAGCCAGCAATTATGTTTCCAACAGAACGTTTGCTGCTGCACTTTAGTTTAGTTTAGTTGTATATAAATGTAATTTCTAGGAGACAGGGTGGAACCATGAGTGTCACTGACTAAAAAAACACTTTAAAATGGTTCAAACCGACTTCTCATCACTGGTTGCATACTGTATATCTACTGGTTGTGACAAGTTCAAAGAAAGTGATATTTTTTCCTATTTTTATTTGAATAATATTCACAAGTAAATTGAATTCCCAAATGAAAAAAAAAAAAAAATCTTTTCTGGTTTCCATTAATAATTTCAAAGCCCTTCAGATTTGTCAATACCTTGTGGAGGGTCCTGAACTACTTTTACTTTGTTTGTTTATTTTCATTTTATGCTGTTTTATACTTCACCACATGCCAGAGAGGAATATTAAACTCCTTACTCCATCACATTTATGTGACAGCTCTAGTTACTAATTACTTTTCAGATTATTTTAGGCTACATGTAAAACATATGTGGATCTTGAACAATAAGATGCAGAACTTCACTATTAAACAAACCAGTAGGTCTCTGTACCTACTGTAAATACCTATAATAGGTTACACATTGGGAAGTTACAACAGGAAGTGATAATATCCATTAATACAATGTATTATTAATAATATAGCACAGTTAAAGGAGTGTTTCTATGTAACAAATCCTTTTACGTTTAATACTTAACAGTGACGTGCGGTGAGGTTCATGGCTGGTGAGGCACTGACTTCATCACTAGCGCCCTCTACCATGAGGCAGGAGAACTGCGTGCCTCACCCAGTGCGTCTTCGCAGCCGTTTTATGATTGCTCAGCACAAGAAACACGTTACACACATACAGTTGTTGATAAAATACACTGTACATTATATACCTCTATAAACTATGGAAATTTATAATATAATTCATATAGCAAAAGTGTTTGAACATTTTAATAGCGACATACAGAGAGATAGCAATACGGTCTCACTGCACAGCAGGCCAGCAGTTAGCCGAGTCATTGCGCAATCCATGGTGAGGCTCAGCNTTGAACAATAAGATGCAGAACTTCACTATTAAACAAACCAGTAGGTCTCTGTACCTACTGTAAATACTAATAATAATAGGTTACACATTGGGAAGTTACAACAGGAAATGATAATATCCATTAATACAATGTATTATTAATAATATAGCACAGTTAAAGGAGTGTTTCTATGTTTTACGTTTAATACTTAAGTAAGTTTTGCTGATAATAGTTTAGGTCTTTAACTAAAGGCTTTCTTTTTTTTTTTTTAACTATGTAAAGTTTCTGAATATTTTTTTTGTTATGTTGCAAAGATTTAGCAGTATAAAACCATGAGNTTTTTTTTTCTTTTTACTTTTTTTTTCTTTCCATGCCTCCCCTGACTGCACGTCACTGATACTTAAGTAAGTTTTGCTGATAATAGTTTAGTTCTTTAACTAAAGGCTTTCTTTTTTTTTTTAACTATGTAAAGTTTCTGAATATTTTTTTTGTTATGTTGCAAAGATTTAGCAGTATAAAACCATGAGGTGTTTACAGAAAATTAACACAACTCCTCCATATGTTGTGGAATTCTTGTTGTAGCCATGAACCTTGCAGTGTATTAATGCTTATATAAAAACCTGCCACATGTTTGTGTGTGTATGTTTTCATGCTGTGGATTCCAAGGCTGCAGGCATTAGAAGTTATACTGTCAATAACCTGGTACCGTAAATGGATTTGGTGTGTACAGTATGTGTGTGTGTGTGTGTGTGCATTTAAAGTCAGTCTGGATGAGAGCCTCAACAAAACTACATGTATACACTCAGTGTATGTATTAACTGCATGCTTTAGATTCCACATCTTGTTTGTACCTGAGAGGTATGAAGGTATTTGGACCTTTAAACAACAAAGTCATGTGCTTGATGTGTGTGTGTGTGGGTGTGTGTGTGTTTGTCTGGAAGTGATGTGTTGCAGCCCCAGCGGCTAGCAATGAACTTTTTGACCTCAGACAATATCTTCCCCTGACTCAATGCTCCTGGGTGAAGACGCACACACACACACACACACACACACACACACACACACACACACACACACACACACACACACACACACACACACACACACCGGAAGGCTAACAGCTGATTTTTCTTCTCTGGCTTTTCAGCAGCAAAGCAACCATTTTCTCATTCTGTACGCTTCCTACACCATCCATCACCTCAGACCTCTGTTAAAGACTCCTCATCTTAAGTCTTTTTTCTCCCTCACTCCTCCTGACCTCATTTTCCTCCCTTTATCCCTCCTTCTCCTCCTCCTCTGCCACACCTTCTCTCCCACTCCCCCCTCCTTTTTTTTTATATAGATACTGTTTTTCTCCCTTTTCATCCTTCTCATCTCTCTATCCTTTACACCCCTCCCCTTTCTCTCTCAGCTCTCCCTTGTCTGCATTTCCTACAGTCCCTGAACCCTCCATTTCATCCTCACCTGCAGTATCTCCAACCATCTACAATTTCGAACATTTTCATTGTTGATAAAGAAATTATGTATGAGTGATGGGAACCTATTTCTCAGATAAGTAATTATGTAGGCTGGGCATTGTTGTCCTAATGAACGGCTCAGTGTCAGTCGAAAATTGGCTTTGGGTGTTGTGAAATGTCATCAGCAGAATATCTGTCCATCACCGGCTCTCAGAAACGTCTCTGCCCGCTGCCTCTCCGCTGCACCTCATATGATTTTATTATTAGTTTTATTGCCAAGCGCATTTATTTGTTTTCCCTGTTTGATAAAAGCATGAAATATGGCTGACATTAACTGACATTAAGGAACAATAACAGCATGAATACTGCTAATGTTCTTGAAAGTGTTGCGGTCTCAGGTGGAAGTGGTTCTTAATTTACGTCTTGCATAGAAATGTGCTCGTCAGCTGGATGGAAATTCAACTCAGCTTCTAAAAGAGACACTTAGTCCATCGAGAGGGAGGTGAGGAAGACACGGAGAGATAGAAGCTAATAAACAGAGATTACCAAAGAGTGATTGAGAGACAACACAGAGGAAGAGAAAAGCCCACGCCCCTCAGAAAAGAGATAAAAAACAAGTGAGTATGAGAGGAGGGAAAAGAAAGAAAGAAAGAGAAGAAAGGAGCAGAGGGGGCTCTTCCCTGAACACTCTTAAGCGCTTGTTGTGTACTGTGATGAGCGATAATGTTTGCAGGGTTAACAGCCCAAAGCCCTGGGATGGAGGGAATACACAACACAAACACACATATACATACACACAAACCTACAGGGAGGTGGGCAAGGGCAGAGTGATTGTACACACACAGCAGCAGAGAGGGATGAGGGCAGCACAGGAGGCTAAGACCCCAGAGGATGCGAGTGCAGACCATCTAATGGGGAGGGAGGGGGGGGGCTGAGAATGGGAAAGAGAGGAAGGGAACGACAAGGAAGGTCAAGACACATGAGGGAGAAGGAAGTGTTGACCATGAAGACAAGGCAAGGTTTTTTATATAGCACATACACGGAGGCAAAGTGCTTTACATAAAAATACATAAAGAGAGCAGAGCATAGAAAAGAAATATAAATATAAAAAGAAACACAGCGTGTATCAGAGTCAGCAGCTTCACCTTGTTTTCGTTTTAATCCTAGGAACACAAAGCAGACTGGTCCCTGATGACCTCAGAGGCCCAGAGGGCTCACATCATGTACTTAGGCCTTAAACCATTCAATTATTTGTAGATAAGTTACAATATTTTAAAGTCAGTTCTGGTGTAATAAGTTCAGTTTTCTTAGTCTTTGTTAGAACTCCAGCAGCAGCACTATGTAGCTGTAGCTGCCTCAGAAAAGACTATTACAGCAGTCTAACCCATTGAAAATGAAAGTGTGAATTAGTTTTTCTAGATCTTGTTTAGACATGTAAACTCTAATTCTTGCTACATTTTTAAGGTGATAATAGGCTGGTTTTGTAATAAATGTAATGTGGGAATTAGAATTTAAATCAGTCAATAATAACATCAAGATTTCTGACCTGGTTTTTAGGCGTGTACACCGACTTTCAGCCTTCCTTCTTTAGTACTGAAGACAATTATCTCATCTTAGTTTGAGGAAATCTTGGCTCATCCTCTCATTAATTTGGTCAATGCACAGATGCAGCGAGTCAAGAGGAACATAGTTGGTTGTTGACTTGTTGCTCTTATGCATAATTCATTTTGTGGGAACATATGGAGGTTAAATAGGAGAGGTCTCAGAATTGAACCTTGAGTTACTCCACACATCATGCCAGCTTGCCCAAGACATGTTGCTAACGGAAAGAAAATAGTCCCTGTTTTTACAGAAGGGACCTGAACCAAGCGAAGACCATGCTGGAGAGTCTGACCCAGGTTTTCAGTCTGTCTTGTAGCATTGTGATCCAGTAACACAAGGATTGGAATTTTGCCTGACTCTGTTGTTCATACTCATGTCATTTAGGACTTTAATTAGAGAGGTTTTAGTGCTGTGATGGGATTGATCACCTGATTGGATTGGTTAGTCTAAAAGACCATTTAAAGTTAAAATTGTTGTTGTTTTCAATTATTTTACTTATAAAAGGTAGATTTCATACAGGTCTAAAGTTGCTAATTACAGAAGCATCCAGGCTTCTCTTTTTCAGAAGATGCTTAATGCAATTTTTCAGGCCTTTGGGAAAATGCCTGATAGGAGGGAACTGTTAACTATTAATTATATAAACCCGTACAGTCTCTTCTACAGTTTTGTAGTCGATGGCATTGAACTGGGTCGTGTTTATCAAGTTACTCAATGTAGTGATGACATATATATGTTTAATGTGGAACGATTGATAGTTTGTTTAATGTTCTGAATTTTATCCCTAAAGAAAGAAGCAAACTCATTACATTTATCAGCTGAAAGGAGTTCAGGGGATATTTGTGCTGGCAGGGTTATTCAGCCTGTCAACTGTGGCAAATAATGTGCATGCATTATTAATGTTTTTGTTGATGATGTCTGAGAAGAAAGATTGTCTCACACTTTTCAATTCCAGATTATAGGAATGAAGTCTCTCTTTATAGATGTCATAGTGAATGTGCATCTTAGTTTTATACTCAGCTTTTCTGCAAGATGAGGGTTTGCAGTCAAGTTACTGAGCCAACATATATTAACAGCCTCGTCAGATCAGCTCTGATAAACAAGACTGAACTCAGTTCATTTTAAAGGAATAACAGCTAACTCATTCATGGAGGCAAAGTAAATCAGCACATAGTTCAGCTCTGCTTGAATTTGCAGCTTGAGCAGAAACTGAAAAGTCCTAATTGGAGGAAGACATCACATTATATGAGTGTAGGTGTATATCTGAGGGGTTGTCGTCGGTGAGGTGTAGTGTTTAATTCAAGCGCACCTATGATGGTTAAGTTGTGGCTTATTCCAAAGGTTATGTTATGGATGTTGACAACATTATAAGAAAGCTTTCATTTCCAGCAAGACTGTGAATTTCTTTGCAAATGCATCACAAATACAGAAACTGTCAGAAGAGTGAACGAGGAATGGAAAGATGATTTGTGAGTTTTCACCTCACCTCAGTTAACAATATGTAGAAAAATTAATTAAATTCACTATGCCACTCAAAGGCCCAACTTTTCAGGTGGAATGTTTTCTTGTGTGTTATCTGATGCATGAGTTGACATTGAGAGTCAACCAATACATATTAAATGTCAATATTATGCTTTAGTGATGATCCGATCTTTAAGTGCTTAAAAGATGTAGATGAATTTAGACTGGGTTATGTGAACTGAGAATATTCTATTTCTTCACTTGTTAAAAAGTGTGCTGCCACAGCACTACACCTATGTCAGTGATGTGAGCCCAGTTTCAGACCACACATACTGCACGCTCCCATGTGCACCCTGAATAACAGGTACGTAGAGAGGGCCGGCAGAGAGACTGACATAACAGTGCAGGAAAATCTTTATGGATTTTTTTGACCGTCCAGGGGCCCAACGATGTCAGGGCCCACTTTTCCCAGCATGGCAAGTCCGACTATGAGGGGTTTTGTTGTACCTGGGTGGTGCACATGTAATACACTGGCAGTTGGAGTGAATGTTAATAAGTAATATAAATCTATCTAACTTAATGTTGGCTTTTCTCTCTTCACTTTCTTTTTCTCTTTCTCTCTCACCTCATTTAGGTGTTGTTATCTGTCTCAACTTCATCTGTCATTTCAAATTAAAAGCCCTCTGCAGAGTGGGTGTAACTGTGTCTTCATGACATTACAGCGGCGAGCCACTGCTGCAACATGAGACACACTGCTGTGTTAAGTTTTTGTTCGCCTATGCACTGACCAAGCTAGCCTGCCTTGCGATTAGAATGTCAGCGAGCTTGGTGAGCTGTCGTGACTTTCTGTGGACATTCACAACTACAAAATGTCAGGAATGACACAATAAAATCTTTTGCCAACCGTAACCTGAACCATCACAGCTAAATGCCCAATCCTTACCCTAACTTAACTTAAACCTCATTCTAACTTTAACGCAAAACCAACCACTAAATTATTTAAAAATGTCTTTGAGTCAGGTCAGTGCTCACTTTCTAAAAATATCATCATTTTCAAAGTCTACAACTCCCCACAGTCCCCACAAACATTGATTTACAAAAGGACACACAGCTGCGCCCGCATGTCTTGACTTTTTTCCTTCTTAATACGGATTCCAATCTTATTTAGCTCTTTGACTAAATCATTCACATTGTGTTTATACCAATAAATCAGGAGAAATTGAAACAAATGAAGTGAAGAGTGTGTGTGTGTGTGTTTGCGCATGTGCGTGTGTGTGTGTGTGTGTATGTGTGTGTGAGTATATGTGTAATAAAGTTTTAGAGGACACAAAAAAGGCACCTCTCATTTCTCATTAAACCAAAGCTCAGCTTTGGTGATGAGGTGCTTTGAAAGCCACACTGAATGAACATAAAAACAGACGAGGGAATTGATTTTAACGAATTGTATGTTCTCAGTCTGTGAGCACACAGGGGTGCTGTTATAGACTGAGTGACAGACACACTGATGCAAATCCAAAATCAATACTGAGACTGAAAATGCTGGAGAGGAAGATCCATTAAGTGCAGCGTCTGATGTCGCTGATGAGAGACTGAAACATGAAAAAAGAAAAAGAAAAGAAAAGAAAAAAACAAGCAGAGGAAAACAGCTCGCTGGCCATTTTGTTACTTCTTTTCTTCCATTTCCAAAGACACTTTAAAGTCATGTCAAGTGTTTAATGTACACTGCAATGAGGCTCGTCTGTGCAGCTCATCTAGCTCTGAGGTAGAAGATTCAGTAAATTACTCTGCTGTCCTCAACTGTGTAAAACAATGTTCCCTTTGCAGTAATTGTTTACTTGCGACAGCTGTGGAATACTAACAGCCTGATTGGGCAGAAGGAGTGGGTTAATGGAAGGGATATTATTTACTCATCCTGCAGGGATAGCTTTTCCATTTTAGACCAGAAAACATGGAAACCAAGAAATAAATAAAACGTGCAGGGAATCAGATCAGCAGCAGGTTTGTTGGCAAAATATGTTTGCACATACAAGGGATTCAACTTGGCGGTTTCTCTCCCTGTAGGTTCCACTCCGCAGAAATCAATACAAAATTACACACCACAGCTGGAACCTGAGGAAATGCTCTATCAAATACAGGAACGGAGAAAATTAATAACAGTGCAGGCAAGGAAAAAAAAGACATTGCACTGAGAATCAAGTGCCAAATGCAACTAAAAAATACTGACTCCCAGCTAAATTGATCTGAGGAATACGTTTGTAGGCTTTGTGTTTAGCTTTAACTGCTGTTTCTTGGTAGTTCATATAATCTCCATGGTAACTGCTACAGACAAGGGCTGATAGCAGGACATGAATCTATTTCCTGGAAATTCTCACCAAAAAACACTGTTAACCAAGAAAGACACCTTCAGGAGCTGTGTGTTGACCCACTGCCAACTAACACCTGCAAACCTCATTAACCTCACCAACAACCATTGTAGCTACAAACTAAAGTCTGACCCTGAAATACAACTTGATGAGCCTCTTTCCGAATGCTTTTCATACTGAGATGGCAGTTTATAGTTCAATGGTATGCCAGTTGCTTTTAAATAAATGAGAGCGAAGAGGAGTGCAGCATCTGTGAATGTGAACTATTCAGCAGGTTTAAACGGAGCTTGTTGTCTGAGGGACCGTATGAAAATGATTTCTGTTTGAGTTTTTTGGGGGGAGAGCAGCCGGGGGTCTTTTAGATTTCGATCACTATATTTTTTATGAATCATCCCTTGTCTAATGTATCACCTACTGGTAGACATCTGATATCATACACAACAGGTCTCAACACCATCTGACCTATTCATATCTATTGATTTACTTTCATTAAAAATTAGGATATTAATGTTTAACTTTAAATTCATGTGCTTTGCCAACTCATTTCTGTTGTATTATATTATAACAGATTAAAACATAAGGCTCAGCCCCCCTGCCCACAATGAAAATTTTAATACAATCCTTTTTCCTACAAAAAAAGTATAACAGTATAAAACTGGAATAAATAACATTTTATGAGTGATTTAAATCTTGCTTCATTCATGGTGGAAACCCCAGTTTTCCCAGAGTGATACACTCCCTCTATATGATTTCAAAATTCATGGAAAAACCTTAGCAGGTAACCAACAGTAAGAATGAAAGTCAAGATCAGCGCAGAGGTAGTTATTCTTCACTGACTGTTTTGTCCTTCAGTCCATGTGATGTTATTATAACAGAATAATAAGGAACTGAATAAATAAGATTCAGAGTGTGAGGTTCGAGGTCTTTACACACATTTGCTGTAAATAACATTATTAATATAACTTATTAAAATACACATCTACATCCTGCTCACATGCAGCCAGTGAAACACATAGAGACACACACAAAACACAATCTAGCTACACGAACTCCCTGGGAAAAAATATGGAAAGGAATCAGCATGCTCTCTCTAACTAACACAGACACACACACACACATACATGTGCGCAGCTGCATGCAGTCCAAAGAAAAATAAAAGTAACGGTTGGGGGGGGGGGGCCCGGAGAAAAAAAAACAAAAAAAAACAAAACATTGAGACTCCAGAAAATGAACTTTTGTATAATTGAGATTAAAAATGCTCCATTTTCCCAATGGATGACCATGTAATTATCGCGTTAGGCCGCATTAACGATGGCTTGGTTTGGTCACGCAACATTTCATCCACATGGGAAATAATTCCACTTGTTAATTACATTGAAAAAGGGTGTGAAATAAAAAGCTGGAGATGGAGCAGTGAGTCTGTGCGCTGAATGAACAGCTGCGGGTTTAACATGTACAATGTTGAGCTAATGAACATCTATTTGAAAGACTGTTATATTTACTGTTCACCTCCCTTTTACTGTGTATACACCTAGCTGTGTGGCGGCTGCTGAGAAACTGTGACTGGTCAGTTTGTGTTTGGTCCTTTCTGAATCTGTTGGAGATCGATAACCTGTATTCTTCTCCTCTTCAGTGGCGCTAACAGGTGATTTATTAGAGGAATTTCCAGCATAACTTGAATGTGACTCTTGTGTGACAAACTGAATCAAAGAATGTAGTGTAAACACAATCATCATGGCAACTAATTAGAGGAGTATTATAGTCTCTCGTTCAGTAGAAAGACACTCCAGATAAGTTGGTTACACAAGCTGCACTTATACAGCTCTTTTGTTCTATTCTTATCGAAAACTCAAAGCACTACACACACACACACACACACACACACACAAACAGCACAGTCATCAGGGGTAATTTTGGGTTCAGTATCTTGCCCCACACTACGACATGCCGACAGGAGGAGCAGGGGATCGAACCACCGACCTTCCGATCAGCAGACAACCAACTTTACCTCCTCAAGCCCATTAAAGTATGAAACTAAATGAATTACTGTAAACGACTATAGAGCCACAGACAGATTACTCCTGAAAAGATAAGAAAAACCACTGTGAGTAAATGTTTTCTGTGTCTATGCTGTGAGAATGACTCAGGTGGAGGATTTTTGCAGCTGTTGGTTCATGGTGTGACCTTTATTTAATGATTTCTTGTGATCATCATTCACACACAAAAGACTGGTCGGATGCTCCAGTTCAACGTGATGTTTGAAATTTGTTGCAGATGTGGCTGATGTTCTGACTTTGTTTTCAGACCCAGCAGGTGCAATCTGTATTAAAAAGTGACATTTTTCATCACAAATGTCCTTCACATGTTCATAGGAACTGGCATCAAAGTAGCTGCGTTGTTTTAATTGTCAGCACTGGACACCGGACGCATGCTAGGTGCCATAAATCTTAAGGTACAACCTTAAAACACAGTTCTTCTTCTTCTAGGGTTTTTTGATCGTGGCCACCGTCTTGTTTTGGCCTAACCACCTTGACCACCTGGTTGGTTGGTTGGTTTCAAGATGGCCTCTCTCTCTCAGCCCTCCTGGAAGAATGAGAGAGAGAACCAACTTGATTTTGTTTGGTTGTATATTGTGTTTGGTTAAGGCCTCAGTTCCTGTACATGTGGTTTAGGTTGGCTTCCATTTTCCTTGCATCCAACACCTACACTGCACTACTGACTGCACATTTCCTAGTTTGCTAAGGTTTAATTGAGTTACCCTTAATAAATCTGGTTTCTTTAAGTGGTTACTGTGTGGACGTTCCTAAATGAGCCAGGCATAACATATGCAGCTACTGCAACATTGGGCTACTTCCTGGTTTACTTCTGCATGTAAACATTGTAAACACGCTTTTTTCTGGAGAGGACAGGGAGGAGAGGACATTTGACTCCTGTCAGGAAAACATAAACGTGGTTCACTTTACGCTCTTTGAAAGAACAATGAGGACTGAAGTTTTTATGGTGAGGACGAACTCACAGAACATAAGAAGTGCATTTCCACATCAGTTCTCCATCTGGCTCTTGTTCTCTCATTTTCTATCTCCGCATCTCAATCCTATTACCTTTTATCTCCCCTCCGCCCCTCCCTCGCTCTCTGTCTTCCTCTCTAAGTAACTATTTATCATGCAAAGAACACAAGCAGAGCTGCTCCATAATATCCGCATCCCTCCACCTCTGTTTCTCATATTTATTACTCTCTGTTTTTCTCTGCATCATGCTAACTGCTCCAAAGATGTCAGAAGTGGTGCTCACTAATGTCTGTAAATGAGAGAGAGCAACGGGCTTCAATATGACTGAAGGAAAATCAGCACACTGCACACACACATCCCACACAACCACAACATGCTTATACATACAGAGTGACACGCCCTGTCACATACACACACACACACACACACACACACACACACACACACACACGCACGCACACGCACACACACACACACACACACACACACACACTGAGGATAAACAGAAGCAGTCCATTAGTCACACTCATAGCACATTAGAAGGAATACTGCAATCAGTTCAGATGCAGGAACGTTTACAGACCTCACATCAGAAATATCACACAGTCGGACTGAGATCTGTGGGGGGGGGCACTGAATATATAACTGGAATCAGAAGCTTTGAATATATGACTGCAAAACAAGACACTGCAGCACTGACCCCTGTTCTTCAGGAAGCCTCTTGGATGAGAAATTAAATGTCATCAAGTATCTACGGCCGAGTCTAGCTGGCTTCAGCTTTTCTTGAATAACCATGACCTGGACATTAGAACCAACATATATAAAGACTGAAACACCATATTGTGATCTCGACTATAACAGAAGAGAAAAAAGTCTAACACACACACAACAACATACGAGCATATGAATAAGAAATAACAGAACAAAAGAGAGGATGGTGGAAATTACACTAAAATGCGACTGTAACACTGTAAGTTATATGGATGAATGATAGGACTGCACTGGAGAAAAAGTATTAAAGGACAGGATCTCCATTTTTCAAGTCTGTCTTTAAACAACATGTGAGAATTGAACAGGTTTTTCCTCCTGTTCATACAGGCCATTAACACACCATTGCCCATTACAAGGTATTGGGGATGCTAATATGCAGATGTAATATATGTACATATATTAAATCACCATATGTGAAATATATGTTCATATAAAATAAAAACATATATGTATGCTCATATTGTTGACATATGGTATATAAATATATATCCATCCCAAAACCTGTCAGTATATGTTGATATTATAAACTGTAGGGTGCAAAAGTCTGAGACCAGCTTCCCAGAATGGGAAGATAAACATGTTTAAAATTATCTTCATATATCCAGAGGATGTATACATGTGATAGTACATCCTCTATAATTTATACATCCTATACATATATACATCCAAAGGATGTATATATTTCTGGATGGGCAAAATCCACAGTCCTTGCTGTGTACAGAAATGTATGCTAATATGAAGCTTCAGCAGGCAAATCAATGAGCATCTTTCAAAGTTATAGTCTCTTTAGTAAAAAAGCTCTGTGTGTTAGCATCGCTACATCACAGCTCCCTGCTAACACAAAGAGCAAAGTGGCTTTACTGCTGTTCTGCTGCTCTTGTGGTTTGTTGTAGATGACAGCAAATGCAGTGTGCATGCAATGTGAAGGTCTGGAGTCAACCGAAGGTGTTACTACTGAGAATCAAGTGCAAAAAGCTGATTACATTTATCTACAGAGCAAAGTGCTAATGAACACAGAAACGTTGTGATCCTGAACAACTCGCTGTGGAATAATAAGATAAATGAACATAAATACTGGGTGTGAAAGAGCACAAACTGAAAACAACATTAAATGACAGGAATACAAAATGGAAACCGAGCACAGTGGCACACTCTGCACAACCTGCAGCTCCGCATTACAACACAATACAAGTGGAACCACAGGGAAGGCAAGACAAATGAAGGACTGGACGTTCTCCCAAAATGCACCGCCAAAAATCCCTGTAAAGCATTTTAACACCCATGAGAAGCTCTTTTTACTTGGTTAGGTAACATCACACAAAGGCGGTTCACCACAGCAGAAGGAGAGCAGGTCCTGCCTCGAGCCCTTGGCAGCTCAAATCTCATGTTGCAGGAGGCAGACAGTAATTAGCTCTTCAACTTCAGAAGACAAACACTTAGGCAGCCAGACAGCCTCAGCCTGCTTAAAGGAGCGGAAAAGAGTGGTGCATTGACACGATTTAGATGCATTCAGACAACGGCTCACACACACACACACACACCCCCACACACATGCATACAAACAGACACGCGGCTACACAAATAACACACCGTGAGCAGGTACTGATGTAGCTATAAAAAAAAACAACCGAGAGCATTTAGGAAAATCAAGCCTTGTAATTGTTTGGTAGCTGTCAAAACACATATAGCAGCTCGTTAAGTGTTTTCTTGACCACTTGCACTGCTGCAGTTGTTATTAATGAGGAGCTTGATGAGCCCTCACTAGCTCAGTACCAGTGTGTGTGTGTCACAAAAGCCTGTATGATGTTAATGGGGGGTAATGATACGCACTATAATTGTTATGTTGACTAACCTACCATGAAGGGAGGCGTCTTCTCTGAAATATATACCACACAGACACACACACATACGCACACACCAACATAGCTCCCTCCAGGCCCCACACCACAGTCACACAACAAATGTTCAGTACTTGTGCGCACAGTGTAGCCTTTACATCCCTGCACTTTGATCAAAGAGAGTGGCATGGGCTTCTGGACAAAAAGCTAATTATTTTGGCTGCAACAGAAAGAAAAAAAATCCACACTCAGATCCTGATCTTTACTTTGGTCCGAGAGTTCAATATAATAAAACACTACATATCCGACTGTTCACAGCTACAAGACAATGAATCAGTGTCAAAACAAATCAGAGCTGCTTACACAAACAGGGATAAATAAACCTGTGTTAACATTTTCTGAATATTTATTTGAAAATAAAAATAAATACACATTTACATCAAATAGATTCTGCGCTCAGGTGCAACATGAAGTTTAGTTTTAATGTAATGAAATAAAATCATGCACATGAGCAGATTAATGTTTAAAATATGAGGAATATTTACCAGCAGGGACATTTGCAGTACCGCTTATTCCCTTTATATTGTATGTATAACCAACCAACATTAAAGGGGCCATATGTAAATTTTCTCTGCTGTTGAATGTGGTCTCTTGCAAGGAGGGGGTGCTGGTGATTGTTGCTTGACAAGAGATCCAGCCATTGTTGCCCTTACGCCACGAACACGCTACCTGCGTTGTGTAAGCGTGGCGGTTGCGTCTCTGCAGACAGTGTGTCCACAGTGCGTCTGTTCTAACCCATTAACATGTGCGCGGAAATGAAAACTAATATGTTCCACAGCCGCGACGCACACGCAACGCACGCAGTGTGTTCCTGGCCTTATAATACAAGAGGATATAATACGCCACCTGAGCAGCTACGTCTTCAGGGTGAATTGGAGGCTACAGTGAGTCGCTATGGGAAAGAGAAGAGACGAGCTGGAACGGACCGGGGCTAGCTAGTTAGCATGCTAACTTCAGTAGCAGAAAAGAAGTGTTAACATTGTTGTTTGTTTCCACCTCTGGAGACAGCTGTTGGTGAGTAAAGGAATGACGTTTGATGCTGAACTCACAATGTTTCTTGTTATCACTTTCAAACAGGTCGTTAAAGACACAGAGCGTCACAGACCGCTGCAATTAAATCTAAATTGATCATGTTTTCTGTTAAAGCCACAGTGAGCCCTTGGAAATGTTCTGTTTTTGATGCCATGCAGTTATAGTATCAAAAAGACATGTGGCAGACAGCGATTCAAACCACAAACTAATTCCATCAGAACAATTTGAAAGAAGCTGAGAGGCTTTGAAGGTTTGTTTACAGTAACATCTGATAAAAATCAGCAATAAATGTGCCTATATTTCCATAATTGAGTCTAACTTCAGTGATGTATGTGAACATACTTCACATTTGTGGTGGAATAAATTACACATCGGGGCTTTAAAGCAGCAGCCATTATGCAGCTGCTTCAAACAGCCAGCAATTAGAGCTGTTATAGCTGCTAAGTGCAGCATTTTAACATCAATAAATCATTTCCACTATCATTGAGACATTAGTGTTATTACAATAAACAAATGAGACCATCACTGGTTAGATCTGCATCCTCACTGACCAACGTTTCCCAGCCATATGAAGCCAGAGGCAAAGGGCTTGATGGAAAACGTGATGTTAATTCAGAGAAACATATGCACGAGAGCTGTGAGATACAGGTGCATAATTTTCTCTGCCGGGGTCTCTTTTGTTTACAATAATTGCACTGAGATCTCACAGCTAATTTGACAATGATATACTGATGTTTGAAATGCAGCATTAATCATCTTTAATGTGAAGTAGACTACGGCTAGATGAGCAGATCAGAGTCTTTGCTGGTGCGACCTGCATACAGTACGTACAGTAACGTGGGCACAGTGACAGCTGACGGGTCTGTTTACACGTCTGTGAATAAAACATATGCTTTGTAGAATGTAGACACGCTGCAAATGGAGACGTGGAGGTTTGAATAATAAAAGCACAACTGCAAATCTGAGCAAAAGCACATACAGGTGCATCTATATGAAAACCAGCAGGTCTGCATTAGCGCAGAGTTTCAGCTGCGACAGACACACACACACACACACACACATATGCACGCACACACACACACACACACACACACACACACACACAGACACACACACACACACACACAATAAGCTGTCCATGCTAATCAGATGGTTCATTATCATAATAAAAGGGTGTGTTGTCAATTGGACTAATGTATGCTGACTTATCCTCTGGTCACCTTGTCACCTTGCTGACAGAAGGTGTCCAGGAAGGTTAGGGGTCTCTGCATGTGTGAAGGTGTGTGTGTGTGTGTGTGTGTGTGTGTGTGTGTGTGTGACAGAGAGACCAGAAAAGAGAAGAATTAAAGGAAAGGCAGTGTCAACCAAATGGTAATTTTTGCTAACTAAATGGTTATTTGTAAAAAGACGGAGAGATCAAGAGTGACAAGCAGAGAGACGGAGCTGCTCCGAGCTCAGGTGTGTTCTTTCCTGTGACATTTACTTCCTAGCTGGTGTTTGCAATGCAGATGTGCGTGTTGTGAGTTTAATACTGTGTGGCGTGTGTGTGTGTGTGTGTGTGTGTGTGTGTTTGTGTGTGTGTGTCATGGTGCAAGTTAGTATGCAGGTGTGTGGGCACACGTTTTTCCCAGCACTACCCTTAAGGTGAAGGCTGTTCAAGCTGCCAGTTTGTATAGGCTGTAATCACAACTCTCAATCTGTGTGAGACACACAGATTTAACACACACACACACACACACACACACACACACACACACACACACACAGAGCTGGAAATGTCTATACAGTCATAGAGACACACAGATTTAAAGGTGGGTATAAACCTTGGGCATGTATTGGCTAAATATTCACACAAACACACACATTAATGTGAAGGAATTCAAGGCCCAGCATTGACAAGCCCCCGAGACTCGTCTGTTTTCTGAAAAGCCTGTCAAACTGTCTTTACCTGTGGTCTCTGCAGGCGCAGGGCATGATAACACAACATGACGCACACACACACACAGAACAGGAGGGTACATGCACAGCAGACAGGCACAGACAAAGAGGCGAAGTCTTGGAAAGTCAAGAAAAACGCATAATGTGCTGAAAACGTGCTGTGCAAGTGCACACTTGTCGACTAAACAGCCAACAAGTGCTGACAGGATACACGGTGCAACACAAACACGCGATGATATGTCTGCAAACGCACACACATGTTCATGTAAGAAAACGTTTGTCACAGGTGTGATCCCTTTATGACACGCTTCACACACCTTAATTCAGAATTAAGCAAAGGAAGTGTTCTCTCTGTAACTGGGAGCTGACCCACAAAAATCACACACACACACACACACACACACACACACACACACACACACACACAGATGGGGACCTGAGGCTTCACAGGTAGCAGCTGCATTTCAAGCAGGTAACGTTGCCAGTGGCCACTGCACAGAAGAGGAGGAAGGAAACAACACGAAAAGTCTCACACGCAAACATCACATGTGATCACGTGACGCTTCCTTCGTAAGAGCTCACCCACGGGACCACGCAGTGCCTCAGGTGTACCACATATATCCTATACTCACACAGACACACACACACACACACAGACGCGGTATACACACAAATACACACACAGAGGCACACACAACTTACAATTACATGGGATACACAAACACAACCATCTGTCATATTTATCCTCATGTCGACAACATTTCAAAACAGGCAGCTCTGTTTTCCCAGTGGCAAAATGTTTGATTCATGAGCCGAGATGTTTCAGATCCTCTCCTGATTTTTTAAAGGTGCCACTTGCAGCAATTTGACATCAATAAATCATTACAACACTAATATTTGTACAATTACTGTAAAACAACAAGATTGCCGGCTATAGTTTCTTTTGTTTAGTTGCTTTTATGCTCTGAATGAAGCAGAAAACAACAGCAATAGCAGCAGCAGCATCATCATCATCATCATCATCAGCAGCAGCAGCAGCAGCAGCAGCAGCAGCAGCAACAACAACAACAACAACAACAACCTTTTTTTTTCCATTTGTTTAATG
This sequence comes from Seriola dumerili, assembly GCF_002260705.1. Classification (NCBI taxonomy): domain Eukaryota; kingdom Metazoa; phylum Chordata; class Actinopteri; order Carangiformes; family Carangidae; genus Seriola; species Seriola dumerili. Next base: position 1,021,314 of record NW_019174333.1, read on the forward strand.
CATTTTGACCTTCACATTATCTGATCTCTATCAGAATACCATCATTCAGAGCAGTTATCATCTGTTTTCCTTGCGATGGGACATTCTGTCTGTGACTGTAAGCTGCAGGAATGATGGGAAATGTAGTCTTTATTTTGTAAATCTCAAATATATCAGCTTTAAAGGAATATGATTTCTCTTGAGAGGTTGACAGTGGAAAAAAAACATTCTGTGGTAAACTGGTGTTTTCTTTCTTTCAGGAGAATTTAGTGAATCAAAGTTTCCAATTCAACAAGGAGCTTTATAAGCTTCAACAAGTAAAACATCGGCACAGCAGTGCAGCACCTTTGCTCTTTGGGTAACCAGACTCACAAACTACAGCACTCACAGTCTATAACCATGTTTACTCCTGACACAGACTGAAATAACCACAGAGCAGCGGAGGAAGCAGTGGGAACGCTACAGAACAAAATGTCAAACACAGTTAACACCAGTAACTTTACAGAGACACGAATAAGCAAAGACTGATGTCTATAAACATGTGGCCCTGGTGTATGCTGGGAAGCCTTCTACCACACCTACACTCCTGAGATGCCGCAAAACTTGTAGCAGTGTTAAAAATGCCAAAGTGAAACCACTTTCCTCTTTGGCTTTGCTTTCTTTATTCTTATATTTCTAATCTTTTGTCTCCTTTTCATGATTATGAGCAATTCATGGACTTTCATTTGGAATGCATTTACTGCCATGAGTTTGATGAGAAAATTGGTCTGTCTGTTTGCTAAATATAAAGCTACAACCAGTAGTCAGCTAGCTTAGCATAAAGAGTGGAAACAGGGGGAAACAGCTAGCATTGCTCTTTCCAAAGGTCACACAGACTGCCTTCCGGCTCCTTTAAACATCATTAATTCAGATGTTCTATATCATTTATTGAAATTTGCAGACAAACTGAGGTGTAAAAGCAACATATTGTTTTCACTGATTTAAGCCAAAAAAACAAAAATCAACAACTTGTCACTTTTAGATTTTTTGTTTTTGTACAAATAAAACAAAGAAGATTTGAAGAGTTGATTATGATCTTTAGAGGTGCTGGTAGGTGGATTTAGTTCCCATTGGACAGAGCCAGGACAGCTGTTTCCTGTCTTTATGCTAAGCTAAGCTAACAGGTTGCTGGCTGTAGCCTTATATTTACTGGAAATGAAATCAGATCTTATCAAACACATGGCGACGACAGTAACTGAGCATATTTCCAAAAGTGTATTCATCTAATGATAACTTCCCTGTGTCATAATGACTTTGCTATTGTTCAGCCAACCTGTGCTTCACCCATTCATTTATTCGTTTATTCACTGCCTGATTCAAAGAGGAAACTATCCCAGCATGCATTAGCCAGGACGGGTTGCCAGTCAATCAAAGCATATTTGGCACTTTATTTGCAATCTAATAACAACTAAAATTTGTCAGCTGAGGTTCCTGAGTCTCTGGCATGAACTGCACTTCCATCTGACAGTGCTGTGATTTTTCTGAAGTTAACTGCAAACGGCCCGCTTACTACCACGCCGTGATCCGCATTTAAATTCAGCATGAGCTTTCTGCCCGGCAGATGGTCGGGGTGTTATGTGTGCAGCATATGAACTTTTGATTGCAACATTTGCATGAATTATTTGTCTTGCCATTCTGCCTGAAAAACTGTTTTTTTTTTGTTTTTTTTTTTTCTAAGACACAATCTGCTGCACTATAATTCTTTTTGGCAGTAGAAATTACAAAGGCAAAAAAAAAGAAAATGCAAAAATATAAACATCAAAAATCAACTTTAGTGCTTTTGTTTTTAAGTAAGAAATCAGTATATAGACTAATATAGCAGACACTGGAAGAGGGAAACGCAGCGTTCTCTCTCAGCCAAGCTTGTTACATTTGAAGTCATTTCTCTCAATTCACTGTGAAAGGCCAAAAACAGAGCTTCAGCACAGAGAGTGCAGAGTTCTGTGTGTTTTCACAGGCATGTGTCTCTGTGTCATAAATGTGCTGTTTCCTGGTATGTATGTGGGAGTTAGCTTATTGGTATATGCATTTCATCGTGTGTCTGTGTGAGTGTGTGTGTGTGTTTGTGTTTGTGTGGGTTTCTTTGCTTGTGTGATGCTGGTTTAACGGGCTGTGACAAATTCAGATGTTTAGTACCTGGATGGTACAAAGTGTCAAATACCCACAAAAGAGGGGAAGAGACTGTGGGAGGTGAGTGTGTATGTGTGTGTATATGTCTGTGTGTGTTTGTCTGTGTGTGTGTGTATGTATGTGTGTGTATGTATGTGTGTGTGTGTGTGTGCTTGTTGGCCTTGTAGTATAAGTTGAGGGAGAGGGAGGGACGAAGGATGAAGGGAGGAGGAGGAGGAGGAGCAGTATGAGGCGGAGAGGTGGGGCAGGTGAAGGCAACCAACATCAAACAGAGAGGATTTCTGTCTCTCTGTGGTCCTACCTACTGAATACTTAACTATGGATGAAACTCAAGGCTATGTTCAGTTTAGCTAGTGAGTGGAGAGGCCCAGGGGTCCTGTGTGTTTGTGTGCAGCACCCTGGTGTATTTCTCAGAGTATAACAGGTTAAAGTTGAAGAGCAGAAAATGCATATCAGAAGTTTTATTTTGTTTTGAAGTTGTGCATGCAACACAACACACTCTTTTGGATTCACAACAGGGAGGATTGGTGTGTGTGTGTGTGTGTGTGTGTGTGTGTGTGTGTGTGTGTGTGTGTGTTTGGGGTTGGGCAGAACAGAAGTGATGTTTTAGAAGAAAGGAGATGAGAAGAGCGATGGTGAGGAGAAATTTGGGAGGAAGAAAAGTGATGAAGTTGGAGTAAGTGAGAGAAGAGGAGAACAAAGGAGATAAAAGTGGAGAGAAGAGGTGAAGGGAAGAGGAGATAAGGGAGTAGAGAGAGGAAGAAAGGGAATGAACTAAGAATCGATGAGAGAAAAGCAGATGAAAGAAGGGAGTTAAAATAAGAACAGAGAAGGAGAGAGGAGAGGAGGAGATGAAATGAATAGTAATTGCGGCTTTAACACTGCCAAGGTTAAGTTTCCAATTCCCGCCCTGGCTGCCCATGCTAACAGTCGTTACAAGCCTCCACCAAACAGAAAAATTTAGCAAGATGTACAAGTGTAGAGGTACATGATAAAGAGCTGCAGCCCCGACCAGCATCTTGTCCGTGTCTGTCGCATTATGCAGATAAAACCACACAGTGCTGTGACCGCAGGCTGTAGCCACGTCTCTGTGGATGACAGATGTCCTCTCCTGCAGTTTTCCTTTCTGGGCCAACGTCTTTCAACCTGTTCAATCCCTCTGTCTCACTCTTACTCTCAACACCCCCCCCTTCCACCCCCCCACCCCCCGTCTCTCTGTCCACAGACAACAACCGGTGAGCAAGGTGTAGCGGAGACCCACAAAAATAGTTTTTAACCTGGGAATAGATTTGGAAGGCGAGTATCTAATCTGATGTGACGAAGCGTTGGAAAGTTGCCACTCTCAGATTTCAGGGTCACAGCCTTGTAACAACCAGGCTGAACCCCAGGTTTAGTCAAAATTACACTGATACTGCAGCTGTTATTAAAGTGATGATGATAAGCTGCCCTTGTATGGAGCAGGCAGAGGTAATGAGCGGTAAGACACAGACCAGGCCAATTATTTTTGTTTAATATCACATCTTTTTGCATGGAAACACACAAAAGGAAACCAGGGTACACTGTTTTCAAAAGAGTAATCAATTTTTTTGAAAGTTAGTTTGTTATCAGTTTAACACATAAGGTACATTTAAGTGAGTTTTGCATTTGTAGTTCCTCTCAGCTCTGCAGAGCCTTTTAACATCCTTCAGTTAATTGTTTTGTTTTTTGTTCTTTCACAGACTCAACTGTTTTGATTCACTCTCACCAACCTAACTTTCAGCAGCAGGCAGCTGTTTTCAGAGGAAAAGTTCTGATGAACTCGTTGCACTCTACCTCCTCAGCAACGACTAGCTGACAAAGTTAGCAGCTAGCTGTTGAACATAGTGGAGCATTCAGGAGCTTAAGCTTAGGATGTTACTCTCAGGAGCTGGTGGAGACCAAAAAGAGTTAATTGCTGTTATAAAAACAAACATAAATGTATTGGATTTACATAAGTTGCAAGAACACAACTTGAACACAACTGAATATTAATGTTACTTTATGTCTGCTGGATGTGGTAGCTGTTTGCCAACACAGTCAACACAACAACTTAATAAAGTGATAATGTGCCAATGTTGTCTCTTCATCTTGTTACACTGCCCCCAAGTGATCACAAATAAATTAAATTGCTTCTTTAACACACCGTTTGCACTCATTTAGGATCATCTACTAATCTTTGTTTGTCCCGTTACATGGTTTTAATGGACACTTGCCGACAGAAATGAATATTTCCCACAATACTTCTGGTCGGAGGACCTCCGTCAGGCTAAATGTTTCAAACGCCAACCCTCCATATTGAGTGGTGTTTGGATGTGTGGTGAGATCTCTGCCTGCTGCCTGATTATTAATAATGTTTTGGTAAAAATGGATCTGAGCATGAGAACATTTCTTATTCTTTTTGATTTGTTCTGAAGACGAAACCAGGTGTTTATCATTTAGTTCACAGTGCAGACGGGAGGGTTACGCTGCCTTTGTCTTCTGGTTCCTGTGGAGTTCCTGTTTCACATAATTCTTCCAGACTCTGCAGAGAGGTGAGTGCAAATGAGGAACTCCTGTGACAGGAAGATGTGATTTTCAGCAACAGTGACTTGTTTTCTTCCATGTTTCCTCACTGTGCACCATGTATGCTCATCAGCAGGGAGCTTGATAAATGAATCATGCTTCTTGGGATATAAAGACTGCAGCCAGATTTTTCTCCACACATTACTGAGACTGGGAATGCGTGCCAGGAATTCTTGATTGATTTTGCGGTTTTGGGAACAGATCTCCATGTGGGCAAAATTGGACTTGAGTGAAGGGGCTGTTTGTTTCTTTTGAACATGGGAGAACATTTAGTTTGTCTGTAATGATCTGTTTGAATTGTGCAGTGATTGATTTGAATTAGTTTGCCTCGTACTCCGGCAGGGGACCGTGACCTTTTGCCCTTTCATTAAACTAGGCTGTTGCTGTTCTCTTTAATAAGTAAAATGGAGAAACCTGGCTAACTGTGCTGAATCAATAAGCATGACACCAAGGAATCTGAGAAGCACATGGACTGAGGTATTATTGTGGAAGCTACTCCATATACGGCAACAACATGGGCCAAGGAAAAGCTGACTTTTTTAAGCACCTGCCTAATGACAACAAATCTTTATAGTTACCTAAGCATAATTTAGGATTAGACACAAGACACAATCAAATTAATTTGAACAAATTAGGTGCTAAATCCCATTGATTCACTCTTAATTTTCTGAAACCAGGTGCAGCAGGTAAAACACAGACAAGCTGCATAAATAAAATACAATAGACAAATAAAATCTCAAAACAACAAATAAAAAACTGAGCAGAACAAGAGCCGCTGCCGAGGCAGATGGCCGCCCACCCTGAGTCCAGTTCTGCTCGAGGTTTCTGCCTCTTAAGAGGAAGTCTTTCCTTGCCACTGTTGCCTAGCGCTTGCTCTTGGTGGGAATTGTTGGGTCTCTGTAAATGATATTATTGTAAAGAGAAGGTCTAGACCTGCTCTATTTGGAGAAAGTGCCTTGAGATAACATATGTTGTGAATTGACGCTTTTCAAATAAAAACTGACTTGACTTGAATAAGACTTCCTCCAAGATTCCTCCAGAGTTTAAGCATTAAGCTGCTTCCTGTTCCTGAAACGTCCCCCTCTGCCCTCCAACTTGACCCGCTGTGGACTTTGACATCCTGGGAAAACTGTAATGAAACTGTCACCTAGTGGGTGTCACAAATAGCTGACCCGCCTCTCTACTCTTCACCTCCATCTCTCCATCTGGCTCCATCAGTTGACCCCACCCCCACCCCCCCACCCCCTTCCCGCTCTCTTGCTCTTTGCCATTCTCACTGCACCATCTGCTGTATATACTGTATGTATGTGTATTTATGTCACTCCCTGTTAGTATACATACAGGTTTAGCATGTAATACACATTATGAGCATGAATCTGCTGTGTGTGTGTGTGTGTGTGTGTGTGAGCGCCTTTAGGCACGATGCATGCCATAGGACCTCCGATGAAGTGGTGTTTTGTCCCCATTCTGTCAATTTCCCTCTCCTTCTCACACGTACACATTTGTTTAAATGAAAAGTCGAACAACACATAACATGAGCTTCACTGGACAAAGATGTTGATGGAAATAGCCTCAGAGTAGTGTAACAGTATAACACGACTCACTGGTTCTTATGTAGTTGCTTTACAGTATCACAAGAAGAACACACCTTTCCTCTCTTTTACACGCACACCAACACACATACATCCTCATGAGGGATGCAGATCCTCAGACACGGGCGTATCTCTGCAGAGGCATCCTGATTACAGCGGGGGAGAGAGGGAGGGAGAGAGAGGGAGGGAGGGGGAGAGAGGGGAATTCGTAAAGTGCTACATAACTTTTTGTTATTTCATAGGCAGCCTTGGGTAAATGGATTATTCATGGGTGGGGGGAGAGGGAGCTGTGCAGGGAGATAGAGAGAGAAAGAAGTATGGGAGTTAGTGAAAGAAAGAAAGAAAGAAAGAGAGAAAGAAAGAAAGAAAGAAAGAAAGAAAGAAAGAAAGAAAGAAAGAAAGAACATGGTGCTGCAAAAAGAAAAAAAAAGAAAAAATGACTGAGCTGAGAAATAATCATTACACCCATGATGATTACACAGCTCCTGCTCTCAATCAATCGCACAAACACACACACACACACACACACATACACACACCTCATACACTCCTGAATAAATATAATCTACTCAACGTCACATAGATCCATCACACACAGAAACAAAAACACACAGACGCAACTGCATAAACACGACACAGCTACAATACCTGAATGGAGGTTGACTTCAGACACAACGTTGGTTATTTACATTCAATCAAACATGACACAGCGAACATACCTCGTACATACAAATCACACAACACAATACATTCGGCTTAACTCACACTCGTCTGAGTGCACATTATAAGGATGTGGAGCTGCAGCTGTGAGGTGAGTACACAGCCGTGGTTGAGGTGTGATGTAGTGAATGTTACAACGGCAATAAGCAAACGCCAGGTGCCTGCACACACATACACACACACATACACACACACACACACACACACACACACACACACACACACACACACACACACACACACACACACACACACACACACACACACACACACTCAACCTAACATGCTCAACTCTAGTTAGGAAACTAACTCGTGGAAACTAAGAATTTCACTCCCTGACTGTATCACTCATACACACATGCCCCAAAATACACACTCATACAAGAACACACTCATAAGTCAACGCACAGACTCAAGCAGCGAGGCGAAAACACATAACCAGTGACATAAACATAAAATGGCGTAAATGATAAATAAAACTATACAGCGGTATCTCTCCACACTGCTGCTCATTGCAAAAATCCCTCACTCAAGTTCACGATCTCTTAAAGATACACACACACACCGACTCACACATACACACACACACACACACACACAAACACAGACAGACGCACTAGATTGAAGTAAATAACAGAGGGCAGCAACAGTAATAATCTCAGTCTTGCTATGAGTGCGATGCTGAGGCAGAATGCCAATGACCTAAAGGTACAGAGAGAGTGAGACGAGATTGAGACAGACACACACACACACACACACACACACACACACACACACACACTTATACACTTATACTGTAAATACATCTGTCAACACACACAAACATGTAAATACATCCATGACTGTACACACATGAACAAACCCACATGGAAATGTGACTTAATAGGAAGAGACATCACACACACATACATACATTCATACTATCTCTCTCTCTCTCTCTCTCTCTCTCTTTCTCTCTCTCTCTCTCTACGTCACACACACACACACACACACACACGCACACACGCACACACACACGCACACATGCACACACACACACACACACACACACACACACACACACGTAAACAGAAAAAGGTCAGTGGTGTAATTCTTTGCAGACAGAGTCAGTGCGACTGTTCTGATCGCTGTAGACAGAGGCGAGCTGACCACTTGTAATTTGTAGTGACCTTTACAGCACCGCCTAACCCAATGAAGAGCCTGTAGGCTGGCATGTGCTGCCACTAATATCTGTGTGTGTGTGTGTGTGTGTGTGTGTGTGTGTGTGTGTGTGTGTGTGTGTGTGTGTGTGTGCGTGCGTGCGTGTGTGTGCATTGAGGTCTCAACACTCTATAAGCTGTTGGCAACAACTCACAGTGAAACATTCGGAAAGTTTCAGAAGTTCCTGGGACAAAGAGGCGAGCAGAGAGAGTCCCACTGCAGTTCATTTTCTGCTGAGGATCGATTAAAGGAGCAAAGCACCACCTCTGCCAGGGTCACAGCTTTTATTCCCACTAGGGTCAACTATGATTGAAAATGTGCTACTGCAAGGCATTGTGGGTAAATGGTCTCTGTTGAGATCCAGTTTCTGCTCTTCAGTCGACGGTTTACATTTATTTCAGGACGATTGAATCCAATTTGGTTGAAGTTATCTTGTTTAGCCTTTCTAGTTTTCTTTTCTGATGAGATGCCGTCATAAGCATAAGATGGTTTTCAGTTCTGTTCCCTTATACATAATCATTTTATTTTGTCACTCCAACAGACTTCTTTTGGGGTTACTGTAGCCACGTCTCTTAGAAATTACATTCATTTACAATTAATTTGCAACAGCAAATACATTTTGAAGGAAAAGTGATTGTGACCAATAACGGTTTTTATTAACATAATGAGGAAATGTTGTTTGTATATATATGACATATATAATATATCCCCTCTGTCAGAGTGCAGCCTTCTCCTCCTCCTTCCTTGTGTTTTCCTGTCCCCCCCCCCCCTTGTGTTTCTGTGTGTCTTGTCTGAGCGTGATAACTTCAGACGGAGTCTTCCTGCACAGCTGTCTACTGTCAGTAAGCAACCACCAGCAGTATATCTACCAGGCTCTGCTCTCCACTCATCGCCAGATCGTCCGTTTACCAGCGTGGTAATGATGCTCAGGCCAACTCTAAGTTTTGTGGGTGAATTCTTCGTCTTAGAATCCTTGTATTGACCCTTGGTTTCCCTCTGCTCAGGTTTTCCTCTACTGGAGAACTCGTCGTCTTTATTCAGCCTCCATTAGACCTCTGCTTGTCTTCAGTTCCTCCTGCCTGCCCACTCCACCTCTACAGCCAGCCGTCTACTCCTGCACCGAACTCTGCACTCCAACAACTTCTACATAAACATAAGTGTTACAATAAACCCTTTGACATTTCTGCAAAAATCTCTGCTGATTGTTCTATAAATTTGGGGTCAATTTACTCTATAACAGCCTCAGTGGATATTGTGGATATTGAATTCAGGCACAACATGTTTATTTACATGTGGGTTTTTTCTTTCCATAACTTAACCATAACCAAAGTGCTTGCTTCACTCATTCATTCAAAAAGAAAAAAAGAAAATAGAAGCCCCCCCTCCACCACTCAGACTAGTTTCAGGTTACATCCCTGTTTATCCAGTCATATAAAATTTGTGTGAAGTCTCTGTAATTGCTGTGAAGTCTTGATTGATCGCTTGTAAGTGTTTTGTGAGGTCACACTGACCTTGACCTTTGACCTTTGACTACCAAAATCTAATCAGTTAATTTTGGATTCCATGAAGGCACTACAGAGATATCACATTCACAAGGCTAAAACCACGGTTTGTGAGGTTTAACTGACCTTTGACCTTCAGCCACTAAAATCTAATCAGTCCATCCTTGGGTCCAAGAAGTTTTGTCAAGGTGTTATTGAGATGTTGTGTCCATGAGAATGGGACGGATGCACGGACGGACAACCTGAAAACAATATGGTGGCTCTGACTGTCGTTGGTGCAGAGGTATAAAAATATAAATAATTGCCGCATCGATTGGGAATAACTGGGGAAACAGTTTAGGAGTATATGAATGTAATTTCTAGGAGACAGAATAACTGTAGCTCATCTATTGAAGGGTTGGTTTGATCCCAGCTCTTCCCGTCCACATGTCAAAGTGTCTTTGAGCAGGACAAGTGTGAGGAAAAATGTATGTCACTTTGGACAGAAGCATCTGTCAACTTAACGTGATGTTATATTAATGACTTATTTGTGAGATTTATTCATAATAATTGCGGAACTTTCAAAGTCTGATTTGAGAAAAGCTGAAGTGACAGCTCGTCCCACATCATCAGGTGCGACCGTGGATCTTTTAGCTGTTCTCAATGAAGAGAACATACACACTCAATCTGTATGACATGTTAGGAATAACACAAGAAACTGGCACTCTTCCAGCTGAGAGACGGTGGCAAAAATATTACAGCTGAGAGCTCATTAGAGAAATAAAACACTTCTGATTGACTAAGTGCCAGTTTGAAAATTAACATGCAAATTGAGCATCTCCTCCTCTCACAAAAACATCTGATTGGGCTCCTGGTCACAGGTCAAGTGCTTTTAACAGCTTCTGTAAGAATTTTTCATGCAAGGTCTCGGCTCAGACGTGGACCGTGCAGCTTAATTGTAATTGGCATGAATTCTTCATATGGCTTTTTGAGCCATTAAAGCCAAAATATGACGTCCATTTTGGAATGGACCAGACGGTGCTGCCAGAAATTCAATCTTTCAAAAGCACAGACAATTGTATCCTTAGTAAGAGTTTTCTTTTTTTTAACTGAGCCTCATAAGTGGCCGACATGATTTATATTCAAACCATCAATCACTTCTTCAATGGGGTCAGGTCTGTTCAAATGCTCTGTGCCACTCCTGAATGAAAAGGTCTTTGCATGACTCACAGCTTTAAAAGCATAACCCAGAGACAGTTACTCACTCATGCTGCCAAAACCCACCTAATAACAGGAAATAAATTCTTTTTTAAATTGGAGATCTCTCATTTAGAATTTAGATGCTCTTGAGAAAACACACTTTAAAAGTGTTTCTCTCTTCTACCGTGGAGTGGAAAACACAGACTAAACATAACATTACAGAAAAAAACGAATCTAGTCGCCTACAAAATATGTTTCAATACAACAAATGTGCTTTGGCACAAATATGCTGGGAAGGAACCTCTGCAGAAAAACCACATGAAGTCCCATGTTTTCCATGTGTTTACTGCATGAGTCACATGGTACCACATGTGATCACATGTTATCACATGTGGTACCATGTCAAAAATAAGTTTCACCTGAGATTTTCAACAAGTGCAGTAATATGAATACTGACAAACATGCCAACAAACTATGTACATGGATCTCGCATGGTAATCCAAAAGGTTTCATGGGACTTTACATGGGCTTCACACATTACACCACCAAAATGTTGCAAAACATGTTCCACGCATTTCACATGTGATTTCAACATGTTTTCACATGTACATGTTATCACATGTGATTTTGCACATGTGAAATCTATGTGGTTTTTCTGTAAGAGGAAACAGTTGATGCACGGATTGTTTGCTTTGTTGTTGCAAACAACAAGTGTGACATTCTCAAGGAGAACAAGGCATGAGGCTTTGACACAGGAAACTGTGGTTCCTGTCCAGCCTCTGGTGAGGTTGCTAGGTTCAGACTTGGTTAAAGTTTTGGATAAACCTGCACTAATCAGTGTTTATACATTCTGAATTGATAGTGATGAACACAGCTCTGTTTTTACTGAGCTCATTCCCCGCCGCAGCAGGCAGCTGTTCTCACTGTAAAGCTCCGATATACCCACCGTGCGCTACCTGCCTCGCACCAACCATATAACAATAAACAACTTGTTAACAACTTTATAAGGCCATATTGTGTCAGCGCTGTCTTTTAAGCTTGTTTTGCTGCCCCGCAGATGGCAAGAAAAAAAAAATCAATGAGTGCAGCTTAAATACTGTTGTAGAAGTCAAAGCATCACCCTTTTGTACCTTTCTTCAGTATTTACCAAAGCTCTTTGTCTAACCTCTTGACCAACAGCTCTGAGTTCACTTAACTATCTGAATGTTAATCAGGCTCTGTTATTCTCATCCAGGAAACACTTTGAATAGTTTTAGTAGTGACATAACCTTGTGTAATATACTGTGAGGAAACATTAAAATGCTGCCACACAATCTGTCTGCACTTCACATATACAGGTATATATATATATATATATATATATATATATATATATATTATA
>NW_019174333.1:1033674-1041174 GCF_002260705.1 Seriola dumerili
TATATATATATACATATATATATATATATATATACATATATATATATATAATATCTATATCTAAACATTTTTTCTCGTAAACTGCTGATCAGTTATATTGAATTTTTAAAGCATATTTTACCCACAGTAGCACTTGGGTGTAATAACGTTGCCACCTTTAACTGTTGTTCTTTTTTTTTTTGTAAATAGAGTAAAAAATAAAGTTGCAAATAAAATGTTTTCTATGAGCTATGAAGCTGTCTGCTTTATTGGATTTGGGTTAATAAACAATATACCCTATGATATCCACAGCCCTGTTTTGGTTACCAGGAGCAGATATTGGAGGAAAAATGTTGACAGTGGACATTTTATAGATCCATTAAATGTATTTCCTTGTTACACTGAAAATAATCTGGGTGGCATTATATTTCAGAAGAAAAAACGATTTACTCATGCAAATTAGTTTATATATGAACAGAGTTATTAGGAAGCTGGTCGACAGAAACATATTTACGCTAACGTATGAACCACAAATAAAACCTGTCCCTCCACACACTCCAACATCTTCGTGTACACACATACTGCTGGGATTTGATATTTTTCATTGTGTGTGTGTGTGTGTGTGTGTGTGTGTGTGTGTGTGTGTGTGTGTGTGTGTGTGTTTGTGTGTGTGTGTGTGTGCAAACGTGTCTCCAATCTATACACAGAGGTGATTTCCCCACAGTCTGCCCCTGATTGGATTTGGTATAATTCAAATAAACTGAGGCCTTGATTTAAATGGAAAGCACTATAGCCTATTATGCAGCACAGTGGAGGACAGTCTCACTATATCAACTGAATTGCATTAAAGCTCTCACTCACCCTCTCTCTCTCTCTCTCTCTCTCTCTCTCTCTCTCTCTTTCTCTCTCTCAAGGTCGCTCTCTGACTGACATTTCACATTAACAAGAGATAGAACTTTTCTTTACAAAAATCTGTGTTTGCAAATTGTGTACAATTGAGTGCAACCTATAGATGTGTTAGCATTAGTGTGTGAGATGGGAGGTCACACACAGGATGTATGGACACACATGGACTCACACACACACATAATGAATGAAGTGCCAGGGCTCTGATAGGTTATGATAACTCCAGTGCCACTGTACACTGTTGAGGTTGGGGGGGTGACAGTATAATATAAGAGTTTTATTGCTGGGTGGGGCATGTGTGTGTATGTGTGAGTGTTTGTAGGTGTGTGTATGTGTGAGTGTTTGTATGTGTGTGTGTATGTGTGAGTGTTTGTAGGTGTGTGTATGTGTGAAATAGAGATTCAACAGGTGGGTAATTGTCCTGACGAGACAGAAAGTCCCATTAGCCCTCTGTCAAAAAGAAAAGTAGCTCCTCCACGCCAGCTGCTGATATAGATCTGTATGTGTGTGTGTGTGTGTGTGTGTGTGTATGAGAGAGACAGAAAGAGAGAGCAAGAGGGAGCGATAGAGAGAAAAAAGGAAAGAGAGGGGAAGGAACAGAAATCAAAGGAACAGAGTGTGAGAGAGTGGTAGAGTGAGACAGAGAGAGAGAGAGAAAGAGAGAGAGAGAGAGAGAGGGAGGTAAAGTCAGATTGGAAGGGGAGCTGTTTGATCATCTAAAACCAGGATCACATTACTGTAGCTCCTAATGGACTTGGCCAATCACACACACACAAACGCAAATACATACCCGCACACACACACACAAACACACACACACATATACACACACACACAGTCGCCACTCTCTTTAAATAAATATGGACACAAGCACCCATGCAATGATACAAGATTGTTTTTTTCAGATGGAAATGGATTCTGGATACTATGTATACACACACACACACACACACACACACACACACACACACACACACACACACATACATTTCCATACCAGCATCTTATAGGCTATTCCCTAATGGAACCAGATCCTGTCAAACATGCAACATCTCTCTAACAAACACACAATTTCGCACCATCACACACACACACACACACACACACACACACACACACACACACACACACACACACACACACACACNCACACACACACACACACACACACACACACACACACACAAACACACACACTGAGACTATTTCTCTTCTCTCTAATGGAGCTGGACCCCTGAGAATGACAACCAGGCCGCTACGCATGAGTGGCCATTACCCACAAGGCAGTGCATCAGGGCCGTGGGGCCGGCCGGCCGCCCACTCTCTTTGCCTTTCACCCCACATCCGTCAAAAACAGGTGCACACTGCTCCCTGCGTTCCTCCTCTATCCCTCTTTATCTCTCTCTCTATTTATATCCTTTGTCTCTCCGTCTCTTTCTGCGGGGAACAAAGTCAAATGTAAGACTTTTTTAAGACCTTGTTAAAACCACCCAGTCAGGTTAGAAAGTACATTCTCTTCCAGAGGACATTTTTTACATTCCAATCTGATTTTACAGGAATTCATTCGTGTCTGGGGGGATTTTTGTTGACCTACGAATTAATCGGCTTGTGTGTTGGCGAGTAAACAATCTATTTGTAGTCTGTCACTGACATTTCTTTCATTTTAAATCATCATATACCATCACATAAACAGAGATGCGTTCCTGTGCTTCAGGCTGCAACACACAGTTTGTTTTCTACTCAGAAACCATTTCATTTTCACACCCGGAGCACACTGGAAAGAATCGCCCAGTCATAAGTTATTATGAATCATCTACGGTGGCCCACAGGGGACAGTGGCTGCTTTCAGGAGAAAAGGGCAGAATGTAAAAAAGGATTGGACTGCATTTCTGTCCCCCCCCTCGTTCTTAATCTCAAAAAGCACTGTGTGAAATTTCAAATGAGGTTTCTGCCTCAAGCCTTGTTAACCTCTGACCCTTGGTGAATTCAAACCCAATTTAAAAGACAAAATAATGAAATAAAGAAATGGAATAATTAAAGTCTTCAGAGCAGCGTGTTATCATCTGAATACAGCTGATTAAAGTCTTGAAACTTAATACATGCAGCCAAAGAAAACAAACAGGAAATTAATTGTTAAGGGACAAGAGGTTCCGAATGTGTTTCATGGGGCGAATACAATAAAAAAAAAAAGTGTAAAAACAAAAAGATACGCAAAAAAACATCAAAAACAGGCCGATACTAAAGTGGAAACTAATGCAACAAAATCACAAATGAATGAAACCAAAACACTATTTTCTAACAAAACCTGAACACCACAGGCAGAGGCGCTCTGATCCGAGCCTTAGTATTGGCCATGATGTGATCAACATTAAATACAGTTTCTTTGTCAGTGTCACTGTAAAATTCAGGTAATTTGGTATAGGTGGGCCACTCATTTTAGTACCACAGAATTTTAATTATCTAATTTTCATTTCAAATCAACTTTCATTTCAACGCATCTCTTTTGCAATGTTGGAGCTGTTTTATTTTGAAAACTCTGGAGGTTGTGTTGTAGTCTGGAGGGGCGAAAGCTGGAACCTTTGGAAATGATGACATACAGTCTCTCCTGATTGGCTCTCATCAGCCTCGACCTCCGGTGGTGCATACAACATGAACAACAAAATACAAGTGTTATTGATCTTGTTGTTTTTGCTAGCAGCAGTTCAATTCTGCATCTTAACACTGCAGCTGTCTTTGCTGTTCCTCATTCGTATTATTTTTTGCAACTAATCAACCGCAGAGTAGACAATCTGCTTCCTGTTTGCTCGCACATGCTCAGTGTAGATGATGACGATCATGTATTTATGGGTTTTCAGGTGTGACAGTCTGGACGGAGATCGTTTTCATTTTAAAAAGCTATTTTAAAATGAAAACGTAGGAGTGTGGACGTAGCCTGAGGGAAGTTTCCAGAGTTGTACATTTCTGTCTCATTACATTATAAACCAATGTGCAGTGTTGACTGTGCATCGAATAGAAAGCATCTAAACTCACCTACGCAGCTCCTTACATGTCTCTTAACTCAGTGCTGTTTTCAGTCTGAACAATAGGAGGTCTTTGCAGAGCAACAACAGCCTTACATTACTTCACCCTTTCCCTCTGACGGTCAGAACTGTGCAGGACCAGAACTTTTCCTTCTCAGGTAAACCTAGTGAACACAGGTCATTTTTGGCATTTGAACAAATTCAATACTGCAGTTGTTTTCTGGTGAGGACAGTCTCAAATACAGCATTTATTCTGTAAACACTTTGTGTATTAGTCTGACTTTAAGCCTGACAGCTGACCCTTTGTTGTTATTTACTGGTCAAAATGTTAAGAATGTCTGTGTGTGTCTATTTTTAACAGCTTTCCTGTCTTCATCGCCCTTTGTGTGTTCCTCCGTCTCTTTTATCACCTTTCTTTTTCTCTTTGTTGTTTCTCTCTCTGTCTTAAATGCCTTCAAGTCATTTCCCCAAAGTATCTGCCCTGTCTCTGTCTTTCTTCCCCCTCTCCCTGATCGCCTCTCTCTTTTTTATTTTTTCCTCCTCCTCCCCTCGCTGTCTCTCCTTGTCATTTCCACTTGTCAGGCTAAAGGGAGCAGACAAATGGATGGACAGATGAATACCCAGATCTGCAGAGGGGCAAAAAGAATGATGGAGCGATGAAATAAAGGAGTGACGGTGCATGACAGCGCTCAGCTGAGCCCAGTTCAGGGGCTTGGAGGGAGAGGAGGAGTCAGGCAGGAAGAAAAATACAGACAAAGAAGAGAAAAATGACAAGGGAGACGCTGGAGGAGGATGGATATATGGGAAATAATCTATGACATAATGATGTAAATACATGTCTTTTTTCATATCACCTTCTTTCTGCTGATTGTTAAAAGACAAAAGTGATTCTTCCATTTTTCATGAAAGCTCTTATATTTGCTGGAACACCGAACACTGGACAACTTATCATTCGTAGTACTTAACAAGGAAAATAGTGGCAGACTTATTACTCAAAACTGTGGATCAGCGGGTCCTGGATTTCTAGGCAAAAGCAACATTTTATATCTA
The DNA here is from genome assembly GCF_002260705.1 of Seriola dumerili. Taxonomy (NCBI): domain Eukaryota; kingdom Metazoa; phylum Chordata; class Actinopteri; order Carangiformes; family Carangidae; genus Seriola; species Seriola dumerili. The sequence continues at coordinate 1,038,630 of NW_019174333.1, forward strand.
GTCGGCAGGTATCAGTGTTGCCGCCTGAAATAACAACTGTTGCTGGGTGTTTTCGTCAGCTGCAGCAAGCCAGTTCATTAGCTTGCATGTGTTTGCAGCTCCAGTTGAGAAGTAGTTTTAAATATGCACCTGATGGTTGCATATGTGATAATTTGATACAAGACTGAAGCTACATGCCCCGGGCAAAAACAAAATCATCATCATGATCAATGTGGAAGAAACAGCATTGTTCTTGCTTGTATTGCAGTGTGGAGCTGCTACAATGAGTGTGTTAAGAACCCTTCATTCCAACATCAGCTTGTTTGGCTGTTTAACTTAGATCTCCCATTTGGTACATTAAGTGTGAATTTTTGCTTGACTCACAGGGACACGTCTTCGCCTCAGCGTGTGAAGCCTGGAGTCTTGCAGCCTGTAATATCAACTCTGCATTCAGTTCAGACACTCACACTGAGAAGCACAGCAACACAAAAATGAGCATTTACTGCCTTTTTTTCAATGAATTTGTAACAGCAGAGTCATAATACTGTGATTATGTAAATCTAACCATTTTCAGGGATTACTAGTCAAACATTACAACAATTTCATACATTTTTTGCTTTAGTTATAAGTGTAACTGTGACCAACAGTATCTTCACTTTTCCTTATTTACAGAACAAGACTACAATTTTGTTTTCTAATTTCTTGGTGGACCACTGAGATCGTTTTAGGAAAAACTGACGAAAAAAAAAGGCAATGACGGTATTCAGCAGTCCAACCAGTCAGACAATCTGTCACAAAATGGGATCGCTATAAAACTGCTGTAAAATTAGGCCAGAAGTTTTTCACATTCATAAAGTGCCGTTGCCAACATCAGAATTTATGTGTGGAGTATTTTAGATTACTCCGTGCCATGATCAGTAATCCCTCATGGTATGGTAATCCCATAATTACTGGATTTAGTTACAGAAGTAGCTTCAAAAGCAGAGCCTTGTACTGTAGATAAATATGACTCACTGCGTTTCCTTTTCTCACTTAAGAAGTAATAAAATGTGTTGTAGTCTCATGAGAGGTGAGCCACATACGTGATACGACACAATAAATTCTTAGAAAAACAAGCGCACTCGTAATTTATCATGTAAGGCGCTCTGAAATATCACAATAATACCCAGGAGGATGTTATTCTGAGGGATTACAGGTAGAGGACTGACACCAAAATGCCCATAATCACAGCTAAAACACATCCTTTAGGGGATTATATAACTGTTTATGTCCTGTCTGAAAGTCTCTCCCTAAAGAACTATACATAAATAAGAACAAAGGACAAGAAGAAACAAGAAAATGACAGTGAGATTACTTGGCTGAGACTATAATGCAGGCTTTATGGTCGGTGACACAGTTTTTGTTGTGTTAACTTCGACTGCAGCTAATTGGATTTGAAATAAAACAACGGCTATGATGTTAAAGCACTGGCTTTAGTTTGAAGGTGTTAACATTCACATTGGATGAAGGATGAGCTCAGGATGATTTTGCAGCTCATAAACTGTCCAATAACGGTGCCCTCTATGTACAGTGCGGAGGTCAGGACGGTGGATGTGCACGTGGCGCAGCCAGCGTCCCTGCAGAAGACAGGAGGTTATATCCTGTCACAGCCCTGCAGTTAGTCTTCAGGTTCCTATCAGGTTTATTATGATCATGTGTGTGTGATTTTTTTTTATTTTTTTTATTTTTTTATGCCTGACACTTTATTTGTCATAACTAAGATTTTTCCCAAAATAATACCACGGCTGCTCTTGTAGAATGGGAGTATTTTAAAAACACAATATTTTAACAATAGAAGAAACTGGTCTGTCTGTACAAACACACAAATTAGTTACGCTAAATTCAGAAGTTAACGTTCATCGTATCCTTTTCAGTCAGTGTTCGGAGTCTACAGACCACAGACTGCAGCAGACACTTGGTATCTTCCATGGTTAAGTTTCTGCTGGGCCTATTCTTGCAACTGGCTTCACTTCCTGTTTTATGGGGTATTGAATTTGATAAGTAAAACACACAATCAAGTGATTACTTGATAGGTGAATGACATCCCACAGTTTCACCCTAAAAACTCTTTGGTCCGACAAACAAACACACCCTCAAACTCCATTAAAGTCGAAATTCAGTACACTCGCCTCACACTCACTGAATCAAATCAAATCCAATATGCTGGTATACAGAGCCAAAATGGAGAAAAAGAAAATATATCACGACCCAAATACAGTTCTTCCAGACTGCACTCTGCAGCATAATGCTAAACAGTACATGCCAGAGGTTCCTAGTGAAAGTTAGTCAAGAGTGGAAAAAACACAGTGATTCACTGTTCATTAAAATTCATGGGGAGGTGACAAAGTTTTAAACTGCACCACGGCTGGATGTAATATATTGATACAGATGGGTTAATTGGTGTAAATTCCTGCTATGACACCACAATATATGTTTGTCTGATAAATACTTCAAGACACTGTAGAGATTAACTCAGGACTCTTTTAACTTGTGCATTGATGTTTACTTATATTTTTTAAGAAGCATG
>NW_019174333.1:1046174-1103674 GCF_002260705.1 Seriola dumerili
AATAACAGCACTCATGGTGGACTGGTCATCTGGACAGGAAATATATAAGTATTAACTGGACCGCAATTTCTATTGAGTGACAGTGTGAGTGAAACAGCCCCCACACTCTGCACTGCAATATGTGGTAAATGTCAATCAGCTGATGTGGTGAAAGACGGAGTTTTTTTATGCTGCTGTTGATGGAGTCGTGTCATGTCTACAGAAGAGAAGTTAGGTCAAATTGATGTCTATTGACTAGTGTCTTCATGCCACTGGTAAAAAGACATTTTAAAATGGAAGCCAGTGTTCCAGTGTCGCTGCACGCAAAGTGACTGAGGAAAGAACCTGATGGGGAAGTGAGCTACTCCCGAACTGGACCTGAGCCCATGAACAAGAGGGCAGACCTCCTGTCAGAGCACCGCTGGAACAGGACAGAATTGGACCAAAATCTCAATGGAGTTTGGTGAGTTGGAGGCCTTCAAGTCCTCTCCTTCCTCTCTGCTCACAGTTCAGTTTGTGGTTGTGTAGAACTGTAATTGATAAAATGTAATGTGCATTGTTTGTGTTGTATTATAGTCTTCGAAGTGAGGTTGTGCTGTCCATACAGACACCGAGCACCATGGGAAATAATCTAAAATTTACCAATTTTGCCTTTAACCCCTTGTTTACAGTCTGGTGCTCGGTTGTTCTCATTTTCCCTTTTTTCCTTTTTTTTTTATCCTAGCTGTAGTTTAGTGTTGCACTGTACAGGAAGGAATTAGCTTTATTAGGCGACCTCATGAATAACACTGTATGTAGGATATTTCTAGACAGGAGGGACGTACTTTATATTTCATACATTTATCCATTAAATCTTTAAATATAATCTGTCTGAGTGTTTTTTTATCTGAGTGGGTGAGAAACTTCGCAGCACACTATCTATGAGAGATGGACAGAAGAGACAAGTGTATAGGTCACATATCTGTATGATATGACTGAACATAAATCTCAATGCTGAGTAAATGCAAGAGTAAAACAGCCTCTCTCATTTGTATGTGACAGAACAGTAACGTTGCTTGTAAAGCAGCACCAACATGGATACGTGTCCCATGTTTTTCCTTTTAGAGGATGACGCCATGCTGATCACTGCGCTGAACAATAATATCAAGTAGTTCTCCTCTGCCCCTCCTTTACCCCTGACTCAAACCTGTTTCCTGCACCTTCCATTTGGATCCAGTAATTGCACTTCCTGCTTCCATTGTCAAAGTTAAATGTTGTCAAAACTGCTTTTGCACAATTGACTGCAACCATGATCCAGGCCGCCATTACATTAACTCCATTATGGGTGTGGCAAAGAAAATAGTAGTAAGTAAGAGTAGTAATACACATCAACTGGTGTAAAATACACACACGTACTGTATATACACTGTTTGACGTGTGTATTCTGCGGCACGCACAAACACACACAGGCAAGAACACAAACCCACACAGGTGCCACAAAGTACTACTTCAAATACTTCAAATACAACTTCACAGCAACACAACAATATAGATACAGTACCGTACACACACTAACAACAGCAAGTGCACATGTGCATACACGATCACACCCATACGCGCCCACACACACACACACACACACACACACACACAATCATTCTCCAGTCCGCCCACGCTCTCCCTGGATCACGCTATTCATTTCATCTTTGATTCCCTTTGCGGAGATGATGAGTTGGAAACATGAAAGGAATGCAGTGAACTGAGGAGAGACCCATTCTATCGCTCCATCTCCCTCTCTGTCCTTCTGTCTCTCGACCTCCCTTCATTTATGTTTGTTTCTCTTCCTTTCATTGCAGCTTTTTTCTTCTCTGACTAAATCTGTCCTGTTTTCTCTCACTCTCTTGTTCTTCATGTATCAGTGATTATCTTGTTTTCCACCTCTCTCTATCGCTTTCATCACCCCTCTTCTCCACGTTTTATCTGTCCCTCTTCCCTCCTTCCCTCTTCTCTTGCTTCTTCTCTCTTTCCTTCTCGTTTTCTCCACCCCTTCCCTTGGGGATCTGGCAGATAGTGGATGTTGCCACTTGGGAATGACGAGGGCGGTGAAGCGGTGGATTAAACACTGAACGATCCACGGAATGCCTTGAGTCACTTGCGCACACACACACACACACACACACACACACACACACACACACACATACACATGCATGTACGCACACATAAACACACACTTGCACCACAACACACACCGTCACGTCACAGTTGCTTCTGTCTCCAGGATCTATTCTTAGAAACAAGAATATCCTCTTTCCCTTCCTACTTTCTTCCACACACACACACACACACACACACACACACACACACACACACACACACACACACACACACACACACACACACACACACACAAAAACCAATATCTAGCGAGAACGGCCCATAAACCCTCATCAACATCTGACCCACCTTGCTTTTCCCCCTTCACCTCCTTGCTCCGTCTCTGCATCTGTTTCCCTCCTGTCATCAATCTTCCACGCTCTTGTCAGAAAACTTCGTTAAGGAGGTCCAATTAAGGTTGGCTATATCGGTGGTTGCTATGGAAACGACACCGCTCATATTATGGTCTGGTCTGGAGAAGTAGGGAGGCATAAGGAAAACAGAGGGAGGAAGGGAGCGGAGGAAAGTCTCTAGTCTTGAATGTGTTTCACCAAATAATCATCATGACTATTATTATTACTATTATTTTCTAAGGGACTGTACGCAAATTATAAGAGGGGAAGGGGCGTCAGCAACATGGGAGGGCTATACTTTTTTTGTTTTTGCTGAGAGGAGAGTAGTCTTACCTTTATTTGGGACGCCAAAGAAAGGTCTTTTTATTTTCTGACACCAAATATTAATAAAAGACGTTATAAAATGATGGGTTTTGTTTCATGTGCACTGTGGGTCATAAAGGTGTGATTCGCCTCACACAGAGGATGTATGTCCTGTATGTGGAGATGGATTTTCCCCATCACGTTAAATATGTCATAAAGCTGACCTACATTATAATCCCAGTTCAGACTTCGGTTATATTTGCCATAAATTTGTAAATTGCTAATTCCACGTAAGAATTATTATTAAGCAACAACCCACAGATCAGTACTTTTCTTGTAAACATCCTCTTATTCTCTTCCTCATATCAATTGTATTTAATTCACATCTTTGCTCCATCTGGGGGGGGGGTTGCTGGATATGGCTATCAGACCCTGGGGAGATGGAGCTGAAAGCAGCAGGAGAGACTAAAATAGCTGCCGTAAAGTCGTAAGAGCTCATTTAGGCTGAGAGAAGGAGACTCGTCTGTCTCTAAAAGGGAGAGAATGAATTTAGAGGATGACATAACTTTAGGACAAACTGGGGGGCGGGCTGCACTAGAGGGGGCATAGAGCCGCTGCAGAGGGGGGCGTGGATGACCAGACAAAAAATATGGAGTGAAACTAAATTGGATGAATACGACTTATGGAGGAAAAATAAACAAAAAGAACTTTCTGATGCTATGATCTCATCCTAACCTTTGTGTCACTTTATTTCTATCAGCTGCTTCCTCTATAATTGTTAATGATTGATGAAAAATTTGTGAGGTGGGGGGGGGGGCAAGAACTTCTTTCTACTTCTGAAGGGGGGCATGCCAGGAAAAGTTTGAGAACCACGGCTTTAAGAAGACACGTGAAGATTTTAAGATGCACAAGGGATTAATATTCGAAATGTTCTGAAAGTGAAAATAAAGCTGATGAATATGAAATTCAATTGATTTCTTTGAAAATAAATGAATGACTGGATTCAGATCTGGCTGATGTGACAAACCCAGAAGCTGCAGATGATTAAAACAGTTTTAATCAGGTCTGTTACTCCTCATTAAACACTTGAACTGGTGTGAGCTTCTATCACTCAGAGTGTACGGTGGCCTGTGAGTCACTAACAGCAAAACTAAAAAAAAAAAAAAAAAGACTTGCAACTTCAGCCACCTGCTGTGACTCTCTGCTGTTCTCCCCGAGGCTCCTGCCCCTGGCAAACTGCTGTGGGTTTCAGCCATTTTCAACTCTTGTTTACATCTCTCACAAAACTGTAGAGAACACGCGACAGAGACACAGACACTGGTGAGTAAACTACATTCTTGAAAACAGTTTACAGCAGGTGTATCAATAAATCAGAAAGCTGAATACTGTTTTTACTTGTAGATTGATCCTGAACCGAGAGCTTTTCAGTCAAATTAGTCTCATCACGGCACATTTTGTAAAGTTTATTGCAACATTGCAGAGAATAAGATATGAATGGAGCACACTCATACAGAGCTTTTCTAGTCTTATCAACCACTCAAAGTGCTTTGTAATAGAATCCACATTCACCCATTCACACACACATTCACGCAGCGCTTTTTCCTACACGTATTAACACTTTTCTACCACACACACACATTTACACATGGACAAGGACACTTCAAAACATGGACTGGAGGAGCCAGGAAGCGAACCACAGACCTTTCCGATTAGTGGGCGACACACTCTACCTCCTGCGACACAGCTGACCCAGAGGTACAGCTTTGGGAGACTTTTAATTTGTAAATTTGTTATATTTTACTTTCTGAATACTTGATGATTTGCCACGTCAGTATCTTGAAACAAGCCGGATATGTTTGAGACTTACAGCGAGACAACTCCTCACTCCTCGCTTGTTGTTTTCAAACCTCGTCGGCAGACAAGAACAACAACACTGCACCAAGGTTAGATTCAATCACAACCTTTCCAAATTGTTGCTTTTTATATTTGTGCACGGCAAGGTTAATATTGAAATATGCGTCCTTCCACCATCCAGACCTCCACTCTCTCACCTTCTACCTCACTGCATGAAGGGCACCACACAACCTGCATTGTCACTGAACATCAGCATTGGACAGAAATCTTGACTTATCAGTTCGCCTCTCTCTGCACAGCTTTCATTACAAACATCACTGAGGACAATCATTTGCTGGGAGGAGTTGTTATGTATGTTGGGCATATGGCTATTCTTAAATAACACATTAAACTCACGGCAAATTTTTAACTTTTAACCTCACAATGAAGATGCATCCAAATATGTACAAATAGTTAATCAAAAATATTAAAATATAAACATAAATTAGTTCCCACAGGTTGAATGATTTGGTATCTTGATGATGAATACTTGACTTAACAATAACCCTTCCACCCACAGACACACATTTTAATTAACCCTCTTAATAATAGATTCATGATATCTCTATTAAATCATCAAATTTCACCTTCTCCTATAAAGGAAACATTCCAATTTAAAGAAGTTAAAAGACGCTGTGTAAAGCAGAGGACCATGATACCTGTCTACAGTTGCTAGGATATACATCCCAAAAGGTAGAAATCTATCATACACAAGCAATTTCCTCACAGCAGTAGCCCCATTACACCTGAACACAATGCAGCCACAGCCTGCATCTTTACAGATGTGAACTCATAGTGGGTGAAATGCGTCGCTTTCTTCGACAGCATTTATCATAAGCTGAATGCGCTGAACGTCTTGAACTGATGATATCTAATAGCATATGTGAGGGAGCATTTTTTCCCCTTTAAAAAAAGAAAAAAAAAAAAATCAATGATTACACTTTGCAGTCATTTCAATCAAGCTATTTCCCACTTTTGCTACAGTGAGCGGCCTCTTTGCCTCGAGCGGCACAGAAGCAGCGCCGTGTGGAAACTTGTTCAACTAATCCAGCAACATGCTGATCTGTGGCTCAATCTGCCTTCCCGCTGCGCCCTGCAATTTATTTGCCTCTATCTGCACTGAGGGGAGATGAATCACAGGGAAAAGGGTGCTATATCCCACTTTCAACCTCCCACCTGATGCTGTTACACATACACACTCACATGAAGAACAGTGGTGGAAGAAGGGAAGTAGAGGTGGCAATACAACAACGTGGAAAAGAAAACTAGATTATAGGTTCTGCGTTCAAATGTTTATGTAAAAAGTGGTTTCAGCGAATGTCCTCAAAGCCCAAATGTAAAATTTTCTGAACTCAAAAAAGTCATGTATATTCACATATGTACATTATACTGCACATTATTATTATTTTTCTTAAATTTGGGGGTCTTAAGCCCCTTGTCCTTCTTTCAGAGCACAAACACTGTAAACACGCGCTCGAGGAGTCCTGAAATAAGTTTCAAAAACACACAGCTCACTCTTTCTGCCCTGTGTCTGTGTGTGTGCTCTGTAACTTCATGTGATGATGTTGCTCCCGGCGGTTTGTGTACCCACTTTTCAAAAACCTGCTTATAGCTGCTAATTTGCGTGAAAAAAGAGGAAGTCTTAGAGGATGTTGTAGGATTTTGTGATTTTGGGGGGCGCTCTGGTGTTTTGATGTTTGGTGGATGGGCATTGGGCAGCGCTTTTGTTTACATTTACATGTACATGCTCACATCATGGACTGAACCTTTAAGCATTAACAGTAAAAGTATTCACATGATTTGATATCACAGGACCCGGCGTGAGAAGTGATTTATTAACAAGTGTGCATCACACTAGCTACATTTACTTTACTAACATATTTTAGATGTAAAACCATGACACTGAAATATGCAAAGTAACTCGTTACTGTAACTACATGTATCAGATAAATATAGTTAGGTGGAAGCACAAACTATCTTAAAATCTATAAACTTAAATCTGCCATAATCACACAGATGATTATCTCTTACATTAAGCTCTACTGAGCTTTTCAGCATCTTTCAAATTATTGTTTAGGTTTTCCACAACTTTACTGTTTTGCTCAATAACTGCTAACTGATTAGCATGTTTGTAGCTGCAGTAGGCAGCGGGGACAGTGACGAAGGTCTGAGAAACCTGCAGTCTACCTACTCTCCAGCAAACTGCAGACAGATACAACAAAAGAGTTAATGGAGGTTTAAGTAAAGAAGAAGAACCTGAAAATTACACTAATTCCATTAAACGTCTTTTCACCAGTGCACACTAATACACACTAATACACACACACTACACACTAATACACACACACACACACACACACACACACACCACTCACACTCTAACTCATGCACAAATTGCCATCCACTGACAATAATCCAGTATAGCTTAGCAGTGAGTTATAGCCCATTATTCCTCTGCTATACAACAGGCTTCAGACTATGCAGGTAGGAGATAGTGCTCCTCAGGCGCTTAGCACTCACACAAAGCTTATTCTACCTAGTGTATGAGAGGCGGCCAGGGAAGACCTGGGCTGCTTATCAGTATATATACTGGGCCACAAATGCAGGAGTGTGCGGAGGAGGTGTGTGTGTGAGAGAGAGAGCATCCATCCCAGAGGTGTCAGAGTTATCTCCTGGGGCCAGAAAGAAAGAGCGAGAGACAAGGCGAGAGCAAGACAGAGATGGATGGGGGGGGGGGGGGGGAGAGGGGGAGGGAGTGAGAGAAAAGGAGGAGAGGAGAGAACAGAGAGAGTATAAGTGCTGTCAGTGATGTGCAGGGAGGCGTGTAAGACATGGTCAGTGTGTCGGTGACCGCATCTATCATGCACTTCCATGTTAGCTGAACACACACACACACACACACACACACACACGCACACATTTGAGGAACCAGCTGATCGTCACCATCTTCCATCTAATCTCCAGTGGCCAAGTCAGAGTTAGTGGCAGACTATCGGTGTAGAACAAGCCTGAATTCAGGAAAAGTACGATCGAACTCACACTGCTATCTGACCACTGAGCATGTCACTGAAACTGACTTCAGATCAGCAAACAGACCCTCACTGAAGCTCCTTAACACACCTTCACTGAGGCTCTTGATAGGCTCTATAGGTTGGATAAATTTATACCTGAAACTGTTGTAAAATGTGATAAAACTCATGTACAATAGAGAAACTGCTCAGTTTATTGGATGCAGGATTTTCCTTTCCTTAAGTTATGGACACAGCTGTGAGAGCAGTTTGATGGAGGTAGAGCGGACCGTTCACTTATCGTAGGGTTGGTAGTTTGATCTCCAGCACTTTGGATAGAAGCACTATATAAATGCATTTACCATTTACTACACAGGAAGCTTCCCATGAACTGATACTACACTGATACACTACAGTTTGATACCCTGAAAAATAACAGATTCAACTCAGCTGTGGCATCAGCAAACAGTTTAGATTTTATTTTTGTTCTGATTCAGCCTTCAGTTCAAATGAGTGGAAGCATAAAACCCGTTTCATCAAGGAAGGATTAAGATGCCAGGATGAGACACAAGTGAAGGGAACGAGGAGACGAACGAGGAGAAGATAAGAAAAGGTTCGTATCACATATTAAAATTACATGTTACATATTAATATTAAAAGAATGTTGCACTATTTTCTCACATGCGTTCTTTTGCAGCTGTGCATTACTTCCTGTTCTATTTCCTATCCTTATTCTATTATAACGATATTAGGTTTTGCTGCTGATGACTAGTTTATGATCTCTGTCTGTTCGTGGACATTAAAGTTTATAACAAACTCACTATTTAAAACAAAATGTTCTTTATCCAGCTTAAATGAATTATAGAGTTTTACAGAGCCCCTGAAAACCCAGAAGGTAATAAAAGCATGTCCAGTGCTCACACACCTTTTCCTGGCAAGGTTCTTTATCTTAGAAAAACATGCTTTCCAATTTTAGGAACAATGGTCAGAGGCAGCTGAATATTTCACTGGACACATCAGGATATATGCACACACAAACACACACATACACACACACACACACATTCACATCCAGAGACATTCACATGTGCACACATGGTGGTGGGCAGCAGCAGGCTCGAGCAGACACCTGCTCCCTTGTCTGGAGTTGTTGAATGGGTGAGGAAAAGCTCAACTGCTGTGACAAGCTAAAGAACAAACACTATTCACCAGGGAGAGCGAGGAAAGGAGGAAGAGAGAGAGACGGCGGAGGGGCAGTAGAGAAAAAAACACAGAGAGATGCCAGCTGGGATGCAGGTGGGCACAGAATCTGTGTATCCTGCCTGATAATGATGGTGGGAGGAGGCAAACAATGAGAGACGACAGAGAGAGCAGAGAAAAAAGGAGAGGAGGGGGAGAGAGAGAAAAACAGAGAGAGAAAAGATGTGTGTGCGTGTGTGTGTGTGTGTGTGTGTATGTGTTCATGTGTGTGTGTGTGTGTGTGTCTGTGTGGAGGTTAAAAGTCAGCAGGTAAATCCTGGAGGGAATAAAGGGATTGACACAGAGTTGAGTCCATCTGTGTCGATCTGTGCAGCCCAGACTGACTGAGCGACCTGATGATTGACTGACTGACTGGCAGAAATCCCTTTCTGATTACTGTCACAGCGACTGAATGGACGACTGCTTTTATAAATCACTCTGCTCATTGGCTCTTTTTGCCAGCGATCAGCTGATCACCTCACAGAGGACTGGATGATTTACTGACTGAATGATGGAGTGATCAACAACTACACCCTTTACAGGATTATCAGAAATCTGATTGGTCTGGTAATAATAAGAATTCAGAGCTAAATGGCCAGAAGTATGTGGACGGGATTTCACACTTGGGTCATTATTTGGCCTCTTCAATTCCAGTTAATGGATATATTTTAATAACAATGAAATCTTAGAACAGTGGTTCCTGTTTATTTTTTGGACTTTTCTCAAATGTTTTGCTCCTTTCTTTTGAAAATCTCAGGACTTTTACATATCTTACAATCTTTCAAATGAAACAGCCAAAGAAGGATAATCTGCCCACAAAAGTCCTTCACAAAAAGGTTCACAAAAAAAGTTCGCTTCCAACTTTGTGGCAACAGTTTGTGGAGGGCTCTTTCCTGTTTCCTCACATTTTCCCAGTTTGGTGTGGAAGAACTGGATCCTGACCTCGACCCCATCCAACAACTTTGTGAGATCCTGGAACGCCGAGTGTGAGCCAGACCTCATCACCCATCGTCAGTGTTGGGCCTCACTTATGTTCTTGGGGGCAAATCCTCACAGCGAGGCGACAGTATACTGTGAAGAGACTGAAACCAGAGGAGAGGAGGCTGAGAGCAGCAGATTGATACTCATGGCCGTGAAATGACATGTTTGGCAATAAATACGGGTGCAATGTTTGGGTGTCCCCATACTTTTGGTCATGTACGTTGAGTACATAGAAACTTTGTGCTTTCATAGTCTTTGTAATGGTACATTGACTGCTGTTATTCCATCTATATTGTTGATCAGTACTCATAGGCCTATTTTATGAATATGAGTAACTTTTATTATAAAATGCTATATCTCTGCTGCTGATGGTGTCTTGGCCAACACACACGTGTAAAAGAGATTTTAGTTCAGTGAAGCACTTCCTGTTTATGTAGTTATTATCAATACTGATGACTTATTTACTGCTGGGTGAGGAGGGATTTACAAAGACAAGGTCTTAGTCAGGAAATGATAAACAAATAGATCATGAAAGGTGTATATGTGAGTAAGGGAACAGGTAGTTAACAGTAACAAAAGAGAGTGTTTTTCAATCAGTCACATTACATATGAAATCACTGTATGAATTGTAAAAAAGTTTTTTTTGACATTAAAAACTGAAAATATTTTCTGCTAAAGACCTGTATGTGTATAACATGTATGTATAACAGTGCTGCTTCAGCGAGGCAGCTGTTTGACTGCGACCTGCTTGGTGTATATGATTAGTTTAGTGACACTCCTCATGGCCCGTCTGTTCTAAGTATGAAGTCCTGTTACAGTTGGTCCTGCTCTCTCTGTGTCAGCTGTGATGTTGCTAGTAATGCATCACAACCAATTAACCGAGTCAAACTCGGTTTGCTCTCGGTGTAGTTGGCACATCAAGACGACACTGATTCTAATTATCTATTTGAGAGACAGGAGCTTCTCCTCTCTGATCCTTTTTCAACACTAAACTAAACTGTTGGGCTTTAATCCAGTACATTTGGGAGTTGCAGTAGGTGTTCAAAGTGCTGAAGTGTGCAAGGTAGAAGAAGTGCTCTGGCACGCCATTGGACCACCTGCTTCACTGGTCGGCTGGCCCATCACTACAGTGGAAGTGTTTGTTAAAGTTCCCCTTTCTTGATTCATCCTGCATTTATCTGCTAATGGTTAACTGTTAAACAAAGCTCCATTATCTCTTATCCAGCTCCATACAACAGGCGTCTGAGAATATTTAATGTGAACAAATTAGAGCTTGGAAGATTATTTGCTGGGGTTTATAACAAACAGACTAAATGTGTGTATATCCACTAAAACTATGACCCGTGTGTTGTGTCAGCGAAGCAAAGAAAGATGTGTATATAAAGTAATGACCTTCCAGTCAGTTTTTTACATTCCGTTTACACAGACCTCTAATAACAATGAAATAAAAATAATGAATGTTTAAATAGCAACTCCACTAATTTCCCATTGCCTGACAACAGGAGAACAGCCACAGCTCAGTCGTGTGATGTCTTGTTTGGCTCTGGAGGAGAATAATCCTGACTCTGTCACTGTGATGTCATCGGGGTTATCACTGCTGGGGTGTGTAACGGAAAGCTCGCGTTACAAACTGAGGGAAGTGGGTGTTTACCAGGCAGGGAGATTCTAGTGCAAGATGCTATCCAGTTGCATCATGGGAAGTGTAGGATCCAGTGTTTTCTGACCCAGGATATGTCAGCCTCTGCTCTAATGTCGATGATTCTTTTTTAATCTGTCTCTTACAAATCTCCAAAGATATTCAATTACCACACTTAACAGGTGGAGAACCTATTTAATCATTTATCAGTTATTGAGTGCAGGTTTTAATGCAGATTCACTGTGTCTCTAATGGACTCTCATTGTGCTCTGACAGGTTGTGTGTTGCAGTGCAAGGTGTGAAGCAGCGGGACTGAGTGGCCCAGGGTGGCATTGATACAGCATTTATCCATTGTGAGTGTTTTAATGGCAGGTGTCGTAGGACACAGCAAATCTGAACAAAGTGACTCATACACAAGGAAACACTTGCTAAGTGAGTTGTGATGCCTGGCTTGTGATTTTTTTTCTTCTTCCTATTGTTTATTTTTGAACACATGGTTTCTAAGTGGAAAGTCACATCAAGGCTGGCTTCAGTTTTTCTTGAAAGAAACGCAGGGACACAGTAAAGGAAGATCTCTGGTGTCCTCCGAGCCTGTCTCCTTGAAATTATGTTTCCGTACAACTAAACTGCAACAGAAAGATGAGTTTTGTAGGAAGCGTTATTGGCTGGCTGGATTATGCTCAGAGAGAACGTACAGTGGACTCATCGGGTGGTGCAGCAGGAGTTCAAAGTTCAGGACAGTCACACCAGAGACCGGGGTCCACATCTAGACCTGGTCTGTGGTTAGGGTTAGGCAACAGAACTGATTAGATTTTTGTTTTTTGTAAAATATAAATAAACGTGTCTGAAGTCTCTATGAACTTTTAAGCAGACCATGATCTTTCCTGACTTTAACCAAGTGTTTTGAGTCAAACCCTAAAAAAGTTTCAGAATCACTACAAGTGGATATCGTTCTGCAAGATCAGATATTTTGCCACCCAAACGCGTCGTCTGTGAACATTATGTTTACAGAAATATGATCTCGCTGCGATTATATCTCTTCCAAAATGTGTTTGCTTTTGGAGTACAGAAACTTAACCTGCTCTCAGAGCCGGAGCATTCATTTCTGTCACAACACATTCTCAGTTTTTTATTTTCTTATTTTTGTTGCTCATATGCAAAATAAAACCGCCAAACACGACTTCTGGCCTCAGCTCGATCTCTCAGCCAGCTCTGCAGTTTCACACCATTTCTGTTTTTTAGTCCTGTACTTTATCTCTGCCTTTTCCCCTCGTCATGCAGACATGCACATTTATATATTTATGAAGGGCGTTTCATTAAGTATTCATGGCTAATTGTTGGAGTTAACAAGGTGGGATGTGAGGCGCTCATGTTAAAAATTATAGCTTGATTGTACCTGACAAGTGGAAACTTGTGTGATTAAACTTTACACATGGTTTTATAAATCAGGTTATGTTTTGCAATTCTTCTTCTTCTTCTTCCTCTTTCATATAATTTTCCTCCCTCCACCATTTACTGTGGAACACAGGCACATTTTTTATATATTTGGCTGCAGATCATTCCCGTCTGGCATATGACATCATTTTTCTTGACATTTCCTCGTAGTCAAAGTGAATAAGTGAAAAAGTGATTTCTACAGTGGCTATATCTGTAACTGGCTGCCTTACAGGACTTTTAAAAGCAGATGAGGTGACAGAGAAGAAAGTACATTTGGAGGCACGCACACACACACACACACACACACACACACACACACGCACACACACACACACACACACACACACACTCACACACATACACACACACACAGAAAGAGGGAGACAGCCTGAGGCAATGTGCTCTCCAGTCCATTAAATCACAGAAAATGTAGCTATCAGGAGAATATCAATAAGATTAAGAGCAGATCAGAGGGATCAATGTGAACACATCATCAGAGCTGTGACAGACAGATACACACTCACAGACAGACACACAGTCAGTTGATGAGCAGATAGTCATGACCATGCATCCACCGTCCATCAGTCACTTCAGCACAAAATCTCTTCTAAAATCGGCAAATAAAACCTCCCAAAAGTTTGTAGATCACTAACTAACCAACAAAGCCACCTTGGCTTTCTGTGTAAAGACTCCCTGACAGCATTAGCTATGCAAAGTGGTCGAAGATCTTAAAAGCACCATGAAAAGGAGGGGAGGATTGCTGGGAAAAGGGGTGGAAGTGGGGTGGGGGGTTACCTGTGTACCCAGTGAAGACAGCTGAAGTGCTTTTTACATGACATAAGCTTTTTACATGACAGTTTAAATGAAAAACTCCCCTTTGGGGTGAGACGCGTCTCATCTTTTAAAGTGCCATGAAAGTCGTTTCTGCTGCGGCGTGATGTGGCCGAGGAGCCGTCTGAGCAGCCTGTGCCAAAAACAAATTGCTGCCATTGCAGCTTGATGAGGAGGAAGGGCGAGGCTGCAGTTATCGCACCTTTTCATTACTCAACGTTTCTGACAGCTTATCTCCCCAACGTTAAAAAAAAAATCCCTTTCCTTCAGAAGACGAGAGAGGCTGAGTCAGGGCGGTTTAGTAGTGACAGAGAGAGAGAGTGGGGGAGTGGGGGGGGGGGGGGGGGGGGGCAGAGAGGAAATGAGAGGGAAAAGACTCATTTAGACTTACTGAGGCCTAATTGAGAAATCTTTAGTGTTAAGTAAGATCATCACAACTCATAGATTCATCACAGCGACAAACTCTGCACCGAAGCGACTCACGGAGGATTAGCAGCGTTTATCTTCCACGAAAAAAGGTTTGGGACTGAGATTCAAAACAACATCAGCAGGGGTCCCAACACAAGAAAAAAACACCTGCAAAAAAAGTAAAAAAGTTCAACCTAAATCCAACCAAACGCCTGCAAGCTACTCGCAGATTCCTTCATGATGTAGACAATGAAGTTTCGGTGGGCGAACTGACTCGTAAAGCACAGATACAACAAAGACCGCAGCTGCGGGTCGAAAAGTCAAAATAATCTCCTCTCCTAACCACTTCTCCTTGACCTCGATGGAAAACATCATGAGGTCAAGGAAAGATGTGAAGTGTTGTGTGTGTTCATAAGGACTTAGAAATCCTCTTTTCCTAACCACAAATACAAAGCAAACAGGACTGAAATGTTGAAATAAGATGAGATAAGATGAGAGGATTACAAAAGAAGAGAAAGTTCAGTCATTAAAATAATAATTCAATAGAAAAAAGGAAGTGAGCAAGAGATCAGAATAGAGAGTTCATAGTTTATAGTTTCCTGTCATAGGCGCGTTTGACATTTCTATACATTTGTTAAATAGAGAAAATTCATTTTTAGTGCTTTACACAACAGGAGGGGATTTATGATGATAATACTGTTAACTATATATATATATATATATATATATATATAATTAAAGCTGCTTGTTCTTCATGATGACGCTTCACTGGATTCAAAGAGAATAAATCTATATTCATGGATTTGGGCTTTAGTCGATCAGACAAGGATTTCCATCAGTTCTGGATTGTGTCACAAACATAAAACAGCTGCTCTGTTGTTTCCACATTCACATGGAACTGCTGAGGTGAAACTACAGGTGCATCGCTTTAAATGTTGGTGTGGCAAGGAATTGTGGGACGGCAGTTCTCCTTTCCTGTCATAAATGAAGCTCCAGTGTTTCCTATGCTAAAGGAGGTAAGATAGGACTGAAGCTCCTTCCCTCATCATTTAAAGAGGCGGAGCAGCTGTGATCATGGCTGCTGCTCAGAGACTTCAGCTCGTTTCACTCAGTCAGGAACCTTCCTATAAGAAAAAAAAAAAACGCAGCCAAGGTCTTGACCTGAGTGTCAGTGAGACGGATACCAAAGAATGGATCCATCTCATGTTAGACCACATTCGTTCTGTTCTTACTGCCGCTCACTTTGCTTCTCTTCTGCTGTTGTGTGTGCAGCGATCATCTCACTCAGTGAAGAAATTACGCAATAGACGGTTGTAATATAGCATTTAGCATGTTCTGCTTAAACAGTATTTTGTGTTGACCGTTTTGTCCGGCTTTAAGTATTAAAATACGACAACTGCCGTTTCAAATACACACTGTCAAAACTCATCTGGACTATGTTATGGATCTGTACAAATGTTGAGAGCCCACTTAGTCTCTTAGCTTCCTTCAGTGGACAGTAATCCATTATCAGAGACGAGCAAATAGAAACGCTTAATGTTTGGCAAATAAAATGGATTTAGAAGCAGCCTCTTATTGGTGCAGTGACTTCATAAATCATGATGTATGGAGACAAAATGCTGATTCTGCTCCTACTTAATTAATATTTATACAACTTCACAGACTCCTACTGAGTTCTACCTCGTGGCTGTCACAACAGAAAGCACAGTGAGAGTTGCATGTTGTTGTTAACTTCATCTATTACTCAAACACGACTTCCTGAATCGTATTTTTTCACCTGCACCTGAAACATTGTGCCCACACCGCTGAAGACACTCCATCTTTTTATGGCTGTGTTATTTTCGGTCCTAACATCTGCTAACACCAACTAATCTGTGCAAAGTGCAGGTGCACCTAATGGGAAAAAATGTGAACGTGAGAAGGAGAGAGAGGGAGAGAGAGCGAGGCTCCACTTACACTGAATAAAACATCATCTTTCTATAACCTGTATCTGATCTGGATAAGGAAAAACTCATGTTATGGCAACATGGAAAGGTACACAGTGCACACTGCCATCAGGAAAAACCATCAGACCTGCCAGACCGGTCCCCTGTAGGTGATCGCACCTCAGCAGGTCAGCAGGGGTGACATGCAGGGTGTTCGCATTTGTGGGAAAATGCCTTAAGGGGTGAGGAAATATCAACAGTGCTGACAAAAACCATCATCACCAAGTCTTCGCCTTCCCTGCGAAGCAGAGAGGCGGAGAGGACAAAGCCGCTTGAGGTGAAGGAGAAGTAAGTCCAGGCTGCACGGCAACACCCGCCAACTTTGTAAAATCTCACATAGTGACTTTATTTACTTCAGCTGCAGATCCAGACCTTTATTTCGGGTCTGCCATTATTATTTTATTTTCAATTTCACTGAGTCTCCATGTGTAAACACTGGAATATCAAATAGATTCAATATTAGTCCATTATACTTCAAGAAGTCACACAACTCCCCACATACCATGATTTATTCCCCTTAACAATTTCAGTATCTTGCCTTCAAATAAAGTACAGAGAGTTGAAATACTGCTCATACTGCAAAAATGCATTATGTCCATTAAAGTTTAAAGCTCCATATTTTCTTCTTCTGCTGTGTTTTATTTGAAGTGTTGATCCATAAGAAGATATATTTGTGGTTTTAAGAATCAAAAACCATCTCAGTGTAGTTTTACATCTCCTCTCTCAGGCTTCTCCCTGGAGCGCCAGTAACAACAGGTAGAGGAGGGGCCAATCAGAGCCAATCAGAAGAGAGGAGGCTCTGAGCCTCTCTCTGATTAATGTTTTCTGAATGATCCAATAAAAATAAAACAGATTTCAGGTAAACACTCAGAGAAACTAAATCCTTGAAGATTTGGATGGTGGGTCCAGGTGGGCGGGGCTGAGGGGGCGGTGACTGCTTTGTTGTGACATCACTAAGGTAAAGAAGTCCCGACGGCTGGTTTTAAGGCTCGGTTTCTGAATACGGGCTGTGTGTATTTCTCTGTGGACTGAGGCTTTGATATTTTCACAGTATTAATATAGAAGCTAGACCTGCTTTATAATCAAACAACACATGGACAGAGAACTTTATATCATATGAGACTTTAAATACACTGAGAGGAGGTGAAGTTATAGTTAGATTAAAGTTATATGTCACACCTTTTACAAAGGTCAGAGTTTCCCAGTTATAATTATGATTTTTAGTGAAAATTATTTAAAAGGCAGAAACTTTTTAACAATTTAGCCTCTCTGTTTTGTTTTTTTTAATATTCTTTTTCTTTTCCTTTGTGTTTCTGTTGACTGCTGCTAACACAAACTCGACACTTCCTCCATCTGTTTTCCACATTAAAACACTTTCCAGCTCTTCAGGAAATACAATCTCCTCTCGTGAGCCGAGGCGAGCTACTGTGAAACATTGACAGGAAGCTTGACTTTCATCAACGGCGGCTTCACAGCAAGAAACAAACTGCACTGTAAAATCAAGTCTAAATTAAATTAGCGGGGAATGAAAGACTAATTCAGAGCAACAGAGTGGCAAATATGGCGTGACAATGTTGTTGTTCTGATGCATATATTCTGTGGTGATGGAGATTATGATGAACTGATTGATGAATATAGTATAGGGACTCCACACTAGTACATATTATTAAAGCATCGCCTGTATTTATCATATCGGCTTTTATTTGACAGTTTTTGATAAAAAAATTTAAAAAAAATCTGAGGACACACAGTGACATATGATGCTATTGTCTGAAGCGTAAAGGAGGTCATATATAAATAAATGTGCCCATGGAGGGGGAGGGCAGAAACACAAACATGTAAAGATCATGTTAAATCCCTGCAGTGAATTAGGCAGTTCACCCTGAAGGCGCAGCTCCACACTCTTTTCTTCCACAGCAGTGAGTGGGTTCAGAGAAGAAGAAAAAAGACAGTTTGTGAAATCCATTTTTTTTTTTCTCGACCTCGCTGTACCTCTCTTCATTCAGTCACCGGTGTCTCTATCATTACAGCTCCAACACACACAAGCAGGTTCACAGCGAGACACACACACACACACACACACACACACACACACACACACACACACACACACACACACACACTACTACGTATGAAAAGTTAATACATTCAGACTATCATATAGCAAGTAGATACATAGAGGTTAATGTACACACACTCCTACACTTTAGCTATTCTAGCTGAATATAATGGCAGCTGCAAATCCGCACTTATTGCACTTACTGTATATGAAGTGGTCTATTGTCACTTTAACGTCAGGCTGGGAAAAACATAAAATTTAGCCGCCAGTGAGAGAGAGACTTGGAGGAGGGCCGTCTGCAACGCTCTCGTGGGTCTAGTCGTTTCTCATGTGGATTCCTCCTGTTTGTTTTCTCCTATGACTGTAATTGGCCTTTTATTGCGCGAGCTGAACTAAAATAAAAGTGACGGGGGCAAAGCTTTGCAGAGGGATTGAACCTGTGGCCGTTACAGAACCTCATCTTTGACTCTGCTGTTCGGCAAAACCTGCAAAGTATATTTTCCAGGCGTTAAGGAGAGGTTGTTTACTGCATATGTTGTTTTGTTGTGTTGCCTGTTTATTCACTGAATCACAGACAAGTGTTTTAAAACACAATGTGTCAAACACATAACAGCAACGTGCACTTTCAGTGGGCATAAAAACATCTCCAACTGCTTTAACGGCAACATTAGAGAAACACTAAAGAAACATGATGCTTCCACTCTTTTCTGATGATTGACAGTAGCAAATGAAAACGAATCACTTTAATTTACAGAGAACGTGTTATTAGGTCATTTGAGCGATCACCTGGAAAACTCATATTTATGAAATGGAAGTCAGATTTATTTGGCGTCAGGTTGTCAACCTCTTGACATTTTGGTCTCATCACTGAATCCTGACTGATGAAAATCACCACTGAATATATTCAATATTAGGTCAGTCAGTCCTTTAATGTGAAGCATTTGGTGCATGCAATTTCTTTATTGTAAAGCACTTTGCACTTTTTTCATTTCTTCTATGACAGGTGCTATACAAATACAAGTTTATTACTATTACTATTGTTATTATTATTATTATTATTATTATTATGATCATAGTATTCTGATCAAAATAAATAAAATAGCTTTAATGGGAGACTTAAAGTTAGACAGTGCCCTACAAAACCACAGTTTGTTTCCTGTTCCCTACATGCAGTCAACACTGGTTTCTTTTAATCATGACCACAGTCATTCCCTAACTCTAACTGAGTCAACAACTAAGATCATTGTAACCACGGCAACAAACATCCCCTAACCTTAACCAAGTACTTATTTTAACCCAAACCATGATCATTTCTTAACCCTAACCAAGTTGTTCATTGTTCCTAACCCTAACCAAACCTTAACAGCAGCATCCGTACAGTTTTTGTTGTTGTCAGCAGCTGAAGACA
The DNA here is from genome assembly GCF_002260705.1 of Seriola dumerili. Classification (NCBI taxonomy): domain Eukaryota; kingdom Metazoa; phylum Chordata; class Actinopteri; order Carangiformes; family Carangidae; genus Seriola; species Seriola dumerili. The sequence goes on from NW_019174333.1 coordinate 1,065,831, forward strand.
GAATCAGAAACCTGGGTTCAGCCTGCACACATACAGCATCACTACAGGCAACGCTAGGATTACGTATTTGCAAAACTTAAAGGAACTATTTCATTAATAACACAAAGTTCATTTAAAATGCAGAAGTAATCTACTCTATGACTTTCATCAATGTCTTTTTTAAAACCAAGCAACGCCAGCGACACAAATAAGACTCTGACTCACACAACACGGGAAAGTTCCAGGGTTTTGAACATCACACATCTACTGATGAAGACACTTTGAATATTTAAGAATGAAAAAGAAAAAACAGTCTCCTGCCGTACTGTACAAGAGTCTTTACCAAGCTCCAGAATAAAGAAACTAATCATGTTATACTAAGTGATTACCCTGTTTATAATGCAATTATTATACCATTATCATTACATGATTACATTACTCTAATTAAGATAATCATTAAACAGTGCTTACTTGATTGGAGCCTGTACAGAAAAAAGATTACTAGTGTGCATGTTAATGTGCTCATTAACTCTATAAGGATGTTTGTCAATACAAACTCATATGTCTGCAAGTCTTTGTTTCCTGTGTGTGTGTGTGTGTGTGTGTGTGTGTGTGTGTGTTGTCTATGATCTACTCAAACTAACCTATTATAGCAGTTCAGATAAAAAGACAAACAATAGCTAAAGACATTCATTAGCCATCTTTCCTACACTCTCGCAGTTACAATGGAGCATCCAGATAACCTTCCTCCTCCTCATGTGTTGATTAAGACAGACACCTGTTTGTTGTGAGGTGAACTGATGGTTTAGTCTTGATAAAAATAAAACATGGTAATGAGGGAAAATTACATTAACTTGATGATGAATTATTGTGACCTCAGCTCATGAACCTGAGAGCATGTACACATCAGGCTCGCTTGGAGCAATTACTTTGAACTATGTGTGAGTGTTGAGTGTTTTGATTCAGTTCATGTCATGTGCGGACAGCAGCAATCAGACTCTGGTGGCACAGAAGGAGGAATATTATGACTGAGTGTAGTTTAATGAGTGAGTAATAGTCTACAAATGCAATAAAATCAGATAATCAAAGTGTCAACTGACTGTTAGCTTAGCACCTAACACCTTTGTCACTGCTGCGATGGCTGTAGATAAATGGTTTTGAAATTCTGACACAGTCACCTTGTGACCCTCAGTTGCAATGCTAGCAGGTTTTTTTATCAGCATTAGCTAACATGCTAATTAGCTCAGTGAATTGTGCAGATTTATCCACTTTACAGTAGGGTTGCCACCCATCCTGGTTTTCCCGGGCTTGTTCTCTTTTTTGAGCGACTGTCCCGGAAAATTAATATTCTTTGCCTGTGAAAATCCGCTTCTAATTTAGAATGACATAGTTTCAAATAAAACCTACTGCTTTTCTGTTATCTTACTAGTTATGTCAAATCCTGTGTCTGTAAACGTATGAAAACGGGTACAACAGCGACAATGTCTAAGCTTTTATTTGATTGGCCGCAGCAATATGAAAGGTTACCTTATTTCCCAGCAACTGCCGCACGCACACACATCCTCAACCCCACTGTGAATCCAGGCAGCTCTCTGTGTTTTATTAATGCAAAGAGTACTGTTGGACAATTCGGCGACCATGTAAAAGCGTCTTAGACGGTGATGACTACAAATCTGCCAGAAGACTGAGGCTTAAGTTGTGAGTCAGCATCCACTTTATCCATATGGAAGATACAGAGATAAAGAAGCAGCAGTGTTCTTGTATCGCAGGACTGCTAGTTAGCCCCATGTTAACTGTTATAATGTTTAGGCCAGCCATGTTTGTTATGTTTAAGTCTTCATCTGTTCTTTTTTGACCCAACCTGTGACTCCACAAAATCGCAGCTAGCTAATGAAGTAACACTTGCTAGGGTAGGTAGCATACAGGTAAAATACGAATAGGTAACATTTGCATCTTCATGTTGTAGGTGACAAGAACGCTGTTTTAATTCATTCACTGCAGTTTAGCGCTTGTGTTTTTGGGTTTGGATGGGTGAGTTAAAAAGGCTCTTCACTCTTACAGTATCCAATGAATGTTTCTTCCTGTTTTTATTTGCTCTATTTTAGAGCAAGTCTGAAGGTGTGAATATTTATGACCATAATAAATTGTCAAAGAGTTTTGGAGTTTTGGATTTGTTTTGTTTTGCTCAGAATTAGATGAGTTTCATTTGTTTTGGGTGTGAGGTTTGCAAATGAGCTTTATTGGTAAATATTTAGAAAATCAAATCTAAAACACCTGAAATTACAAATCTCTGTCCAAAACACAGGGGAACGGACTGATGGTAATATTGAAGTGGTTTATTCTTGTGGCCATCACTGGAATGAGCACCAGAGAAGAAGAGTGACATGTTTACACAGAACTTGGAAGGATGGGAGTTTATAAGAACCAATAAAAAAAGCTGCCTGAGATTCCGTGTGGCTCTTGTTTATCAGTTCCTGTAAACTCCTTGACCAGTGTGAAACTAAACACACAGTGTTACTGCACTGCGGTCTGAACAGCCTACATGTTTTAAACCTCCTCCCTTCTCCAGATGAAGTAACCGTTATTTTCCATCACAGTGACAGAACAATTAAACACTGAGCTTTGCTGTGAGACGGTGAAATTCATCTCGACTAATATTCACTTCATCTTTACATTAATGTTGCTTAATAAATAACCCCTGGTTCTCAAATGACTCATCTCCACTTCATGTATCTCCTCATAGCAAATGTTCCTGTATGTCAATCTTTCTTCTTTGTCTTCACACCTTCTTTTTTTTCATGTCATCACACATTAAGTCTGTTTTTCTTTTCCGTGACACATGACAGTTATAGTAGCTTAGGCTAATTGGTGGCAACAGGTTTGACTGTAAAATCCTTTAAATGTGTTTCACAGTTATAGCTATTTTTGAGGTCAACCATGCTGTGTATGTTTTTCAGTTTTCTTTGCTTACAGTACCTGAATGCCATTACATGGCTCAAGAAAATAAATGTATTGATCCTTCAGGGCAAGTTAATGGAAGGTTACCAGAGCATGATGGGATGGCTGAAAGCAGAAATCTACTGATGGGAATCATAAAAGCTCTGACAGATTGATAAATGCAAAAAGCTGTACATTCCATTTGAAAATCTGTCCACGATTCCCTGAAAAAGACGTCTGCGTTCTTTACAAGTTAATGACTATGACCAGAGAAGAAAACACAAGGTGAGGCAAAGTGGCATCCGCAAGGACAGCTATTAACTGCTCAAGAGACAGTAACTGACACAGGCCCTTTTATAGTTTTCTTTTTTAAGATAATGGCAGATCATTTTTTAAGAGTGCAGACAAAAAGACACTCACAACAAAAAAATGTCAAGATAACAACTGTGGGATTAAAACTGACGTGGAAGCGGTTTTGAAATAGTTGTTGAAACGGCAAACAACACTGAGGATTTCAGCGTATACGCCAGTGTTTGTTGAGTGTGTATACATTTGGGAAAAGACCCAACAGCTTTCGTATGTCAAAGCCGCAGATGGATCAAAATCACAGCAGCAACAACATGAACTAAAACGTTAAAACGCAGAGAGAAAAAAATCCCACAGCACTGAAATAAAATTGAGTAAGAAGGGAAGATCACAGGAAATATTTGGCTGCCATAACAGCAAGGAATAGGAGAGATTAGAGGATTATACATTCCTGGATGTTACTGATGGATCAAAGGTGTGTATAGAAAAAAAGTAAGCCTTTCAATGAAGAATGCTTATTATTCCTCATTGATGCACACTGGTTCGTTTTTATGGGATTTCAGAGAGTTTCTGCAGCCAAAGGGTCATGAAGCAGACTCAGTACACTGCACAGAGGACAATTAAAAAAACGCAAAAACTTTTGTGGTATGGGAGCCTATAGGGGACTATATTAAATCCATAATGTAAACTTCAAAATGAAAAAGTAATTCCACAATAGCATTATAGTTTTCTACATATCAGGGTGTTATTTGAGCAAAAATGAAATGAAAATGCAGTAATCCAATTTGCATGTCAATTTTAACTCGTATGGATGTTCAATAACAATATTAAAATGAAAATGGAAAAGCCTGTTTGACATTTCATTTTCAAAGTCATATTCAAATGTTAATTCAAATTTGGAAATTAAAATGCAATACAAACAATGATTTTCCCTTTGTTGAAGTCGCAATTAAAATTCAAATGTAATTATCTAACAATTTGAAAATGAAAATGAAAGCAGCATTTGACATTTTATTTTCAAAGACTTAACCTGCTCTACGGTGGATAATAATATTCAGATGCAATAGAAAATGCAATCTGTCCTCTCATCAAGGCAGGGCCTCAGTTAGAATATCAATCCTTCTTAGTAGGCGGGAGACCAGAGGCTACCTACTGGAACCTGACTTCTGTAGCACTGGACGTTTCGGGGGTTAACCTGATTTCTAATGGAGGATTATCCTTCAGGGTTACAAGTACAAGGAATCCCCCAAACAAATAGCAGGAACAGCCAGGCAGTGGTGACCTCCTCCCTGCAGCTTTGCCTCAGTGCCTTCATGCAGGTAGAAATCACTGCCTTCCCTTCTTTGAAGCTACTCTGTCATTTCTCACCATGCATCAAATCCCTTGGTGTCTTATTTTGAAACCCAATTTCCTATTGTTTACCGTAGCATCGGTGCCAATCACACCATCAAGTCTGTACTATAAACTCAGAACCAATTTCTTTATAAATCCACCCTGCTATAATAACGCTCAAATACGAAAATAATCTGACTGGAGCAAGACTGAGAGATATGAAATGAAAAAAAAAAGAAGAAGAAGAATAAAGAGGAAAACAATGAAATTGCATAACTCTGCAGTGAATATAATAATTGATAGATACAGAAAGCATTTGTTCAGCAGCGCAGGTGGTGCAGCAGGAGTGGATGTGTGTGTGGTTTATATTGAACGGGCTGCACAGAGGTCACTTCACTACTAATGTGAATTTCTCATCAAACTCTGAATTAAACCTGAGCTGTTTCATTGTTTTATCACCGTGAACAGTATTTACAGTATGGCCCTTCTGAAGGAGCCAGGAAAGATCAGACTGAGAGGACTGACTAAAACTGATATAAGGATAATGATAACTACACGTGGGTCTGATCGTATGGTTCTGTAGGCTGTACGCAACTACAAGAACTCCTCTTCATGTTCTCATGAGACCTCTTCAGACGGATCCGGTTAAAGCTCCTTTACTTTATGTTTTTGATATTAAGGTTGCTAGTGCTGCTAATTCTACTCAGCATCAACACCCCAGTCTGCACCTGTCAGCTACCTTCAGCACAATGTTTTGGGTACGTATGACCCACAGCAAAACAGCAAGAAGAATAGCAACTGGCAACTTCCTCGGAGGTGACAGACCAAAACTGGGCGAAAACACAAGTGAACATTTGGATTTGCATTTGACACTTAAGAAATCAAAGAAATAAAAAGCTGAATAAATACACAGCGATAGGCGCTGCAGTGAAGCCCACTGCACATGCACATAGGTGTATCTCCAGATTGAACATTGAGATGTCATCACACAGAAAGTTTTACAAAAATAAAATCATCATTCATTAAAAAAAAAAAATACAAACAGTGGTGATAACCTTGTTTGTAATTTGTGGTGTGATGTAAAAAGTTTTACAGTCACTCTTTTATAATGGTAGTCTTCGGTGAAAAATGTTTCCACTTGCAGTACCACACGTGGCCACTGGGACAAACTGGCAGCACTGTAATCCAGCTCTCTCAAAACATCTGTGAGTCTTACAGTCCATCTACAATGAAAGAGTTTTCAGTCATCCATCTCTTGAATGTATGACAGAACAGATACACTTCTCTTTGAATCAGCTGTCTGCACACGCCACATAACGACTCATGTTTTACTTGTGCTGTACTGCATTTTATGTGTGTAACCATGGTGATTGTGCTGTGGGCTCTGAACGATTCCAAAACACAGGTGACCCGCGAGAGTGCTGCTCACACTACGCCATCTGTGTAGATAATAGTGCAACAGCTAATGCTAGCTAACTTAGCCTATGTAGATATGTATCCATGTAACTGAGGTCAGTTCAGTGAGTCTTCACTGACATCATTTTGTGACGAGTAAAACAAAAAGTAAACCGGCAGTGTTCACCACACTGAAGCTAATAATTAGCCTCAGTTATGGAAAAACACAAAATCCCGGTGATAATGTTAAATCTAATCTAAAGATACAAACTTAGAACAGAAAAAGTCAAATGGAGCAGCTTTTTTTTTTCCTCAGGTGCAACTGACACCAAGAGCCAGGCAAGAACTGAAAACAATCTGGAGGGAAAGAACGAAAGGATTACAGTGATTACCTCTTTGAGCAGTAGGTGGAAATTGGTGCAATCACATAGTCTGGCTAACACCAAGCACTTTAGCAGCACTTTATTTAAAGTACAGTAGTTGTTTGTGAGAACAGCCACCATTTGAACCCGAGTGGTCTCGTTCTGTTCCAGGAGAAATGCACTGCCTGTCGTTGAAAGAACAAATACAAATTGTAGTTTTTGTGGGTGTCAGGTTCTTTGTTCTCCCACAAATGGGAGGACAGATCATGTTGGAAAGAACCATTCTCAGCTAGAATCAGATTTATTCTAACTATTGTACTCTAGTGCAGCAGTTGATACCATTGATGATGGCTTTATCCCCACAGTTCTCTTTCATTCATACATCTCTGTTGACACGCCTGCCTCCACACCATGAGATGAACAGTCATATTTAACCAATTTATGTATGACTGACTTCCTCCTCTCTGTTGTAACTTCAGACAGATTAAACCTGTCTCAACATTTTTACAAGTCCAAAGCTGAGGAACAAGGCTAAAGGAGGCGGACGAGGAGAGCCGAGGAAAATCAAAAGCAACCAGAAAGTTGGAAATAGTAGCAACAACAGTGTCTCCAGTATCTCTACACCTGCAGACATCCAGAACAGACGGACTCTGTGGCCGACAAGACCAAGACCACATCAAGGAGGCAGGAGGTCTAGGTACGATTTATTTAAAATCTTCATAATGTGCTGAATTTTTGACCCGATTTTCAAGCAGTTTGGTTTGTCACAAATGCAGACATGTATTTATGAGACAGGATACTTGGTTCTAAGACCGAAATACTTTATCTTTATTTTTCATCACTTTTACCATGTGCAATAATGTAAATGTGTAATGTCACTTATCTGCTGCTATTTTTTTTGTTTCTGGTTATATTTAAATATCTAATTGTACATATTATATTATCATGTTATTCATTTTTTTAAGGACTTGATATTGTCATTCTGCAGTTTTTCGTTCTTTGTTCTGTCACTTTGCTGCTGTAATACTGCAAATGTCCCCACTGTGGGACTAGAAGAATAAGAATATCTTATCTTTTATATCTATAACATAATATATGGAACCTTAATTAATAAAAAAGAAATAATTATGACAAACACTGTTAAAATATGATGTTTCTGGATTCATGGCGTCCTGGACTTTTACACATTGAGAGAAAAACATTCTTCAGGAAAACTAAATCTAATTAGGTTTCAGTTCAGTTAATGTGTTATTTTTCTCCTGCTACTGTAAATAACCTGCATGTGTGTGTCTCTCAGTTAAAATGGTAACGAAAAGATCATTTTTCATTGCACCAAAAGGCCAAGTGCGTAGAAAGACCTCATTAATAACGACGGTAATTTGATAAAATCGTCATAAGAAAGGAATGACGAGCTTATGTAAATGTTTCATGATGGTGTCATTAGGGAAAGGCAACACAGAGAGCAGCGCCGGGCACAGAGAGGAGGGACAGAGTTTATTTCAAACACGCTCAAACAACCTTTAAATTATTTACCCGTCAGTTATCCAGTATAGAGAAGTAATAGGATTTTCCTCTACAACATTTTTGGTGGCACCTTTGAGGAATTGCTCATGAGATCTTTTTCTGCCCCCCCCCCCCAACAGTGAGATGAAACATCCGTCCTTGAACACAGTTTTGGACTTTAAACTAACTGTGACTGACACACGCCCACCGGTCAACCCTCAATAATTGTCGGACACGTTTGGCGTTTTATTTTTCTCTTCCGATACCATCTTCCACAGATAGCAGCTGTCTGACTGCTTCCTTGGAATAATTTCTTCCTTGAACAGAAATCAAAAAGGATGTTTAAACCCCTGCAGACAGAGACCAGAGCCTCCTCTCATCTGCAGAGCAGATGAAGAGAGGGAACGCGTGTTGAAAACTGAGAAAGAAGAAAGAGAGAGAGATAGCTCAGGAATCTTGCTCTTGTTATCGTGAGAGGGGATGTGTGCTGGGTGGGATTAAAGATAACGAGTTCTAGTTTGTGTGTTTGAAAGAGAGGGTGAGAGAGAGGTATGAAAGAGGGAATAATGAGGAGGGAGACAGGAAGAGGTGGCTGGAGAGAGAAGCAGGAGAAACATCTTTAATGCAGATTTGTGATGCGGAGCTTCAGCTTTGAGGTGTGAACCTGTGTGATGATAAGAACTGTCTCACGGTCCAGAATCCTTTAACATGAAGGGCCTGAAAATAAGTTTAATGCGACACAAGCAGGTCAGAGCCTTTCTTCAGCATTTCATGTTGATAAGAGGGATCTGCCGAGTTTACACAGAATTACATGTTGTATCTTAGTAGTGTAGAAGTTTAAGGGAAAAGATGTCAGATGTCAGATAACTTATTTGATATATTAATAGTTGCTAAGAAAAATGTATATATTTTTTGAGGATCTAACAATCTTACAGTTTTGAAATGCAGGCCTGCAGCAAAGTGACGGTTCATCCTCTGGGGACAGTGAATGTCTGTAAATAATTCTGTGCCAATCCCTTTAGTTAATGTTGGGATATTTCACAGTAAACAATCTGACCTGCTGGTGGCTCTAACCTGAAACGTCAAAGGGTCAGTAAAGTCATTAGGATTCATCCTCTGGATGGTACTTCTAAGAGTCCAGATAATCAATTCATACAATATAAATTTGCGCATAGGGTGAGCCTAACCTCCACAAAGCGCCACTCCATGAAGATCACCACATCTCCCAACTGTGACCCATATCCGCTCAACACCCTGGCCTCATTTATGCATCTGTTTTGGGTGGTTCGATCTCTGACCTAAGTGATGTGCTGCTGCTGTGGCATAATGATCCCACTTTCACCGACTCCTATGTAACGATGTCCCCTCTTTACACTTGTCTCTGAAACAGGAACGTGTTCTATGGGCTGGTCTCACTGCAGCCAACAAAATGTGGGCCTTCTAGAGATGGCGACCGCCACAGTCCCTGGCTTGGCGACAGCAGGCCACCTCTTTCTCAGTCTCGATATTGTCCTGATGGAGAGGGCCGGGGCCTGAATGCATGCAGCAGATCTTAGGACTCGTGTGGGATGCAGCTTACAATTTGGTAAAAAGATGTAAAAAAAAAAAAAAAGATGAGAAAATATCTGTTGTACAATATGTCTCTCTTGTGACTTGTGACGGATTCATCCTCTGGGCACTATGAATGTCTTTGTCAACTTTCTCTGCAATCCAGCCAATAGTTGTCAAGATATGTCATGACCTCTGTATTGCACTCAGGGACCATAATTGTCTGGACAAAACTCAATAGCAGCCCATCCAGTATTTATGGAGTTAGTCTGGACCCAAGTGGATCGTCTGACTTACGTCGCCATCGCCAAAGTCATGCCGCTAGTGTGGCTAAACAAGGAAGAGTTAGTCAATGTTTTATAAGATACTAGATGAGGAGGTCAGAGCTAGTTTTTAGGCTTTTACACAGAGGAGTTTGTCAGGCTCTGTAGTGTGATACATCTTGTATCTAAAACACTACATAATTGCCTAAAAGATATGTTGCGACCTGAAACTTATTAGTCAATATTTCCAAAGACAACATCACCCTATCCACATTAACATTTTGGGATGACTCATACTTTCCTCACGTCAGTAATCATTTAGTCGGAGAAGACTGTATTCATGTTCCTTTTTGTTTTTCTTCAGATGGAGACTCTGACTCTTGAAGCAGCATCTAAATACATAAGCTCCAGAAGGGTTTATTTGTCCTTAAACTGTGGATGGTGTAACTTCCGCGTTTTAAGTGTATGTACTTTTACTCCTACTTGTGAGGTTTAAGGTTAAAGTTTTGTTTTAACTGAATATTTTCCACGGAGAGAAACAGGTGAATGTGTCTCAGCAAGGATCCGGCAGTAATGAGAGCAGGGTGAAGACTTTACGATGTGTGAAGATACTAAATAACAAAAGCACAAACAAAAATAAACTAAAATGAGAACGAGAGAGAGACTGTTTTTTTTCTCTCTCCAGCAGATAAAAGAATATGTGAGTGAGCAGCAGAGGATAACACAAGGTGTTTTCAGAGATAAGTTTTGAGCCTGCTGTAGATGGGGGTGACTCAGCTCTTTCTGACTGCAGTGGAAAAGTCACTGAGCCCAGAGGGAGAAGAGCCAACACCTGGTTGGACGGATGAATCCAAGTGACCCACTATGAACATACAGATAGTGTGTGTGGGCTGCTGCTGCTGCTGCTGCTGGTGACACAAGACGCTCTTAAAGCTCAAAATGTAATTTAAAACCTGCATCACAATGTGGCTCAAAACACACACTGTAATAATGTTATAATGTTAGATTAAACTAGAATCACCTCGTAGTGGGTGTCTGCCTCCTCCACTCAGGCTAGTTCCAGGTCACATCCCTGTGAATTTTTGTCATAATTGTCTTGCGTTACGGCTATAAAGTGTTTTGTGAGGTCACACTGACCTTGACCTTTGACCAACAAAGTTTAATCAGTTCGTCCTTGAGTCCAGGTGAACCTTTTTACCAAATTTGAAGAAGTTCTGTCACGGTGTTACGGAGATATTTTATTCACAAGGCCAAAACTGTGTGAAGTCACTGAGACCTCGACCTCTGACTGTTACTGAGACATGGTGTCGACCAGACTGGGACAGAAGGACGGACAGACAACCTTAAAACAATATCCCTCTGGCTCTGGCTGTCGCCGGTGTGGAAGAATAGTAGAAGTACAGCAGCAGCATCACTGCCACCACCACAAAAAATAATGTCCAGTTCCTCCTTCCACAGACAAAATCATCTTGTTATAATGAGAGTTTTTCTTTTCTATTATGACAAAATACTGTATTTGTCATGTGATAATGACATATTTATCCCTAATTATTCATTTCTTACATCACAAGAGTAAATGATTGTATCTTGTTATATCATTGGCGTCGTTGTTATTTCACAAAATCAACACGTCTTGTTAAACAAGAATCATTTCTCATTAGAGAGGCACTGACACGTCGAGCTGGTGTGTTGTTAAAACAATTAGGAGGACGGAGCTGCTGCTACATCACCAGCTGACTCAGGTAACAAAGCACCAAATGTGACAAAGGTCACTCCGACAAATGCCATTATCAGGATGTTAGAAGCCCGGAGACTCTGCAGCCTACAGCATCATACAACAAGATGAATCGGGACATACAGCAAACTGAGATTTTTATTTATTTTTTATCATGGTAGCAGCAACACACAGCCGGACCCATAAGGCCAGTTGGTGTTAGTGTTACTGAACTGCCCCCTGTCTTTTACTGATAATGAAAAACACTTCTGTCTGTATGCACATAAATAAAACAGTCAACCACCTCCACAAAGGCAGGTGAGTTTGAGGCTGTTACTTTTTGCTCATGGTGCAACAGTTCCATGTGTTAACACTGCTCATTGTACCTTGATTGGCTGGGCTGGTTTCACTAGCACAATCCAATGTATTAAATCACTATTTTGAAACTAACGAGTAGTTACTAGGGCAACCCTAGTCTCCTAGAAATTTCATTTTTATATTACTAAAGTTTTTTTTTTTCCAATTATGTTGTGATGGCAGATGAATCTCTGACTGGATTATGTCCAGAGGCAATTTTTTTTTTTTAATGAACAAAGGGCTATTTTTATGAGCCGGAGTCACGGAGGTGGGTGGCGGCGGGTGCAAGACTTTCACACCAGGGAACAGGGTTTTGCATCCTGAGTCCTGCATGGTTAGTTTTAGGTAAGAAAAGCACTTTGGTTAAGGATAGCTGTGGTTTCAGTTGTACATATTTTTTCTATATCAAACCAATACCATGATCTTTCCCTAACCTTAACCAAGTTGCCAGTGGCTAAGTATAACCATAAAAACTTTAATTATGTTAATAATGTTATAAAGCAAACAATACGTGACATTGATATACCAATATCTTCAGTATCAATATTCTAGAGTCTTTAATTAACAACATTTTCTCATTACGGTGATAAAAAACATAACAGAGCCAGCATTATATTTCTTTTGAAACACGTTTGCTTTTGCAAATTAGGTGCATGTAAACATCATTTCTCAGAGACTGAGTTGACTAAGAACAAAAACTCTCTACTTACAGACTTAGACATTGATTTATGAATAGCCGGTCCAATCCAATTCACTACTCGTTCTCAGCCTCTGAACATTTTAGCAGAGAGGAAAACATTTTCAAGACACTGAATCTTCACTGAGAGAAAATACAATAAAAAAAAAAAAGACATTACTGTACTGAGCACAATAGCTGACTGACAGCGAGGAGACAACACAACAGTGAACATGGAGCACTGAAGAAACTACAGGAAAAACAACAAAAACACTTGCTGCTTTATAAATCATCTCTCGTCAGCGGTTGCTCGGTGAGCGGCTCTGGATTCGTCTGTGAAGACCTCGCCAAGAGATCTCCAGCTTCCCGCCTCTGGAGGGACTTGATCATGTTGGCAAATTAAAACTGTATGAGATGATGACTAACATAATGATGTCAGGGAATGGGTTGTATAGAGGGTATTATCCCTCTGAGAACCTGCACACAAGACACATTTTTGTACATTTAATGTAGTTGGTGAACAAAGTGTCTCTGATTCTGATTGTAATTACTCAATCAGCTCTGCAGCAGCAGCAATTACACCGAGTGTCGTGCTGCTTGAATACACAAAGATGTGAGTACAGAGTTACAGTAAAAACACTGTAGTAAATATAAATGTCTGTAACTAGATAAAACAATGATCCAACAATCATTGGATCTTTTATCTCAGTGTTTGGGAAGTCTTGCAGATAAATAGATATTTTGCTATTATTGTTATCAAAGTGAGTTTAACCTTTCATTGACTGATTGCACCAATTCATCCAACCCCGGACACTCAAATTGTTCAACTGCAGGTATAAATGATAATAACCCTCAGAATCTGATACAAAATCACAATTAAGACGTGCACACACAGCCGAGTCCCTTCAGACCGAGGAGGCAAAACACTCCTATTTCCTTGATTTAGTTAGAGAGAGAAGAAAAAAGTAGGACAGCTGTTCTCACACAGTAACTGCCAGGAGAAGAAGTTGATGAAATGTAAAATGGTAGCAATTATGTTTCATGTAGATCATCTTTTTTCCCTTTATTCTTTCATTTCCCCATTGTTGCACCCCCCCCCTCCCCCTCTTCTCTTCTCTTCTCTTAAGAATGCAGGAGGGGCCTGCGGAGGGAGAGTGAAACAGCTGGCAGTGAAATGAAAATTGAGATTTGAGCCAATGGATTCAGCAGCGAGGCAGAATGTGTAACCGCCAGACAGCACAGGGTGGGGGCATTTATTAATTGAAAACTTTTTCAATTATCTTTTTGCATTCGCTTCAGTCCAGCTGGAGAGAGAGAGAGAGAGAGAGAGAGAGAGAAGGCTGAAGGCTTGTTACTTTCAGAGTGAATCATCTTCCAACACAATGAAAAAAAGAAATAATTGAATACTTTCCAAATGGCAAACTAACACATATCTCAACATGTGCTGTGTTTAATTAGAGGGACATGAAGTTGTGTTGTGTGCTGGTTTGATTCCTATCATACATCAAGACTTGTCACCACTGCTGCTGTCTCATGTCACCGCTTCATGTGCTTCATTTGTACATGCACTGCTCACACCTCACAACTCAGACTCTGTTGAAGGTCCTGTCATCGCGTCATCTCGCTTTTGACATGTTCCTCTACAGCCTGTGATATTTAGACTGTCAACACCGTGTCGGCTCTGGACAAACTCATACGTTGCATCATGGTCAAGCTAAAAAGAAAAATCCAGGCTGCTTTTATTTTGGTATTTAGAAATAATGAGATTTTTCTTCCAACATCAACCAAATATTGACTCAGTGAAATGAGCCTGAATTCCTTGTTTGGCTCTAGTTTCAAGTAACCAACAGCAATGGCTCATGGGTCAAAACTTCACAGCAGTTATCACAAACAATCCCGTGTCTGTGGTTTGTCATGTTGGCAGAAAGAGGAAACAGACATGAATCCATCTCCTTCTTCAGTATGTCCCTGTCTGACTTTGTCTGAGTCTCTACCGGCAATAAAACCCAGAATATCACCGGTTCTCCAAATCCTGCCTCCTGATAACACCTTGAGCCGCAGAATAAATCGAGTTCCTTTAGTTGAAAGGTGAAAGATGCGACTCCCCAGCTCCCACTTACTGCTAATTGAATCCACTGCTTATTACACTGCTCCTTCTCTGTATGCCTCTGTACATGTTTTCTATCTGTGGGTATGAAGAGGAATAGTTTGTCCTGCTGGAAGCCACATTCTGAGGATGCTCTTACCCACACTGGTTTATAATGACTACATGAAGCTAGCATGTATCACTAACGCTATACAAGCAATGAAATTCAAATAGAGAGACCACAGACCTCAGTGTGTGTCAGGACCAACATTTATCTTTATTTCCGTCTTTCTCTCAGCCTGTGCTCTGTGGATTTGTAAAGCGGACCTTATTTACCTTTAAAGCTGCATTGAAAAGTAAAAAAACTGGAGGCTATTATGTTGTTTATTGTTTTGCACTTCATCATATTTTATTTCAAGCTCTCAGTGACAGTATCTGCTGGAGTGCTTGCAAATTACTTTCAAAGCTGCAGTCTGAGGTTGGTTTACAGCGCCTGATCACCCCGACACTCACATAATAGTTGAGTTTAATCTGGAGTAAACATAAAACAGCATGAGGAGATGATGCTTACTGCCACTGATTGCAGACTGAAGCTTTATAGAGAATCTAAATCGCTGTTAGAAGGTGCAAACCTGAAGGGCAAAGCTTCAACAGCAACACAACATCAGCAGAAACATGTCCAAATATGTACTTTTCTCCCGACTGATATGAAAATACTTTTTCCCCATCTCAAGTAATTTCTTAATCACTGAAATAATTTCAATGAGACAGTTTGACTCTTACAGAGCTCACAGCAACTGGAACAGATTAACAACATGAGTAAACTAGCTAACTGAAAAGGCAATAAACCATTAAATAGAGACTGACCTTCTGTAAAAAAGGAGCCCACAGGTCGTCTGTGCAGCTGGTTATTATGACCCATAGTTCGGTTTTGTTGCTAGGTGACATCTAGTGGTGGTAGTAATGATGACAGAAGCAAAGGGAAAAGTGTGATGACGTAGTATAAAGAGAGACAAAGTCCACGTCAGGAGGAGGTTGTGGTGGATGGATGAATATGAGAGGAGAGTTGTGTTCGACCCCCATGTGAAACCAGCTGTTTATGTTGTAACCGTGACAACAAAGGTCATTTACTGTTGAGGAAGTACTCATTTTAACAGCGATCTTTTCCTTAACCTAACCAAACAATGACCGTTATTATAGTAACCATGGCAACATAGGTACGTATGCTGGTGTTGGGACAGTTAATTATTGTAACCATGACAACCAAGGTCCAGTAGGCTACGCCTGCCGCTGTAGGGGAGCTATCTGAGGAGACACTCCTCTGGGTCTTATAAGGGGGTTGAAAACAATGAGCTGTGCGGTCATTCGGGTTGGAGGACTGGTTGGTGGTTCAATCCCCGGCTCCTCCAGTCCGCGTGTTGAAGTTTCCTTGGGCACGATACTGAACCCAAAACTGCCTCTGGTGTCTGGTCCATCGGTGTATGAGGGTGTGTGTGTGAATGGGTGAATGTGGCTTCTATTGTAAAGTGCTTTGAGTGGTTGATGAGACTAGAAAAGCTCTATATAAGTATATTCATAAATAGATTTTTTCATGTGAATTTTTGCTGATTTATTTAATTCATTTCATGCTCGTATATTGAACTTGGAAAAAAATATCTTAGAAAAGTTAATGCTCTTCTTGTTTTTTGGGGGTAAATGCAGAGTGAGGTCACCTGATCAGGCAGTTGATTAAATCACCGTCCTCCACTGCTGAGCAGGTGAAAAGGTTCATGGAGTTAGTTTCCAAAAATACTGATTTCTGTGCCAGAAACTGAGCTGTGAAAAGCATAAAGGAAAAAGAAACTGCAGCATCATCAGTATTGATCAATAACACCTCCAGATAAGTTGAGATTATCTGCTTCTACAGAGCTTGAGAGTCTTTCAGATAACACACCTTAAAAAGAAGAGGAGAGTCCTCATCTTTTGGCCGCTGGCGGACAAAAATAAGGATCCAAATAGAATTCAAGAATCATAAAAAGATAAAAACACTATTCTGATCTTTAACTGCATATCGAAGAAGATCAGCTGTGACAGATAAGAGGCATGTAAAGAAATGCGAGGCAGCAAGAGGAAGTGGAGATGAGCGGCAATCTGTCTCCTGCCGTGACAGTAATATTTTTGGGAGTTTGAGCATGTAGTGTATTTATATAAGAGCATTTGAAGCCTCTCCTTCTCTCTTCTTCTGTGTCTCTGTTGTCGTGTGGTTACGGTGCATCGAATCACTGGAGGACTGAGGAACAGATATAAACATATGTGTTTATGAAATTATGTTAATTTCTGCTGCCTAATGTCACTAATGCTTTGAGAAGTGTAAATACATAAAGTAAAAACACACCTGCAGATCCACAACTCACAATATTCACTATAAAACCCACTCAGCTGTCAAGTTTGCTCCCTGAAGTAAAGCTGTGTATATATTTGTGCTCGTTATACTAAACACACACAGACACACACACACTGCAAATGCACACACACACAACTCAAATCTCTTCAGCTGACAAACCTGCGCCCTGCAGCAGAGTACACAAGTTTGCATCCTCATAAAAAAAAACACACACACACACTTGACCCTTGTCCCACATACTTACACACACATTAACACACACACACACACACACACACACACAGATCCGCTGTTTCACACTCACAAACAAAACCGTCGGACTCTCTGAAGCGAGCCTCTCTAATCCAGCAGAAAACAGTGCAGGGTTTTATCTCTCCTCCTAAACTTAAACTTAGCAGCTAATCAACACCTCCAACTAGACATATAAGACCCATACGCAAACAGACACATAAAATACAGGCTGTTATACACCAAGGACAACTCACAGCTGGGGGTGCAAACAATGTCGATCTTTGAGAAACTACAATCACTTCCTTGTGGTTGTATATGAGTCGTATAAAATATGAACCATTTGTGTGAAATTTCATCATGAATGCTGTGGGAGGTCTTGAGTTATGGTGTTTTGTGAGGTCACTGTGACCTTTGTCCGTTGACAACCAAAATTGAATCAGTTCGTCCTTGAGTCCTTGTGAATGTTTGTGTCAAATTTGAAGAAGTTCCTTCAAGGTGTTACTGAGATAGTGTGTCCACAATAATGGGACGGACAACACGAAAACAATCGGGTTAGCATAGCTTAGCATAAAGACTGGAAACAGGGGGAAACAGTTAGCATAGCTCTGATGAGAAATGAGAAATAATGTGGTGATTTATGAACTTCAAAGGAGCCAGTATGGGGATTTTGTTACCTTTGGACAGAACCGGGCATGCTGTCTTATGCTAAGCTAAGCTAACTAACTGCTGACTGTAGCTCCATATTCAGCATATACAGACAACAGAGTGGTATCAATCTCTCCATGTTACTCTCAGTGAGAAAGTAAGAAAGCGTATTTCCCAAAATGTCAAACAAATCCTTTAAATGTCACATATATTTAGTTGATAGAAGCAGCTGAGACATGTTAGCACACAGCACTGTCCTGACTGTCTTCATACAGCGTGTCCTCGAAACACACCGTAAAAGAGCTGGAAAACCAAGATGTAAGAGAATTCAAGAAAAAAAACAAAAAAACATGACATCTTTGGCTAATTCGCCACCATGAACTTAGAGCATCATGACACAACAAACACCCTGAAATCTAAAGAGGACGACCATAAACCGCTCTGTGCTCCAGCAAAGTTAGTGAGTTTACTTTTGCATTAAAGGCCCAACAGTCCTGTAAGCCACACAGCTTATGGACTTAGCAGCTCCGTAAAACTCCCTGTCACCACACAAAATGAACACACACACACACACACAAATATATATTTGCTCCCCGTGGACAAACAGTGATCTGCTCATTTCACAGCTAAATATAACCAGCCCCCCTCATCCGTCTCACTTTTCCCCAGGAGGAAAAATACGGCAACCAAATATCTGGCCGGTCATCAGCGCTGACCCGACAGATGGAGATGGAGGTTTTGTCGCTGCGATGTGAACAGTTCTGATAAGGCAGGAGAAAACATGAGGGATAGAGCGACAAACTCTGACACATACACAGGCATCTGGATCCCGGCTTATCTGAGCTTCAAGAAAAGGAATGTCAGGTAGCACTTTAGGAGTTTCAGCTCCAAAATGAGAGATCTATCATTTGACATGATTTCTACAGAAACTCCATTTCTTTTTTCTTTCCGTCTTTTTTTACCTGTAATTTAGATGTTTGCCAGGGAAAATGACACCATTCTCACAGGCTGAATACAGTACTTTAGAGGCACTGAAGGGTAAATTTCAAGTATTTATTTTCTTCACAAAATAAGTTTAAACCTGAAACAGACCCACAACACTGAGATAATCTGACTCACCATTTATTGACAAAGCCTTGAGCTTTTGGTTTGATTGTTTTGTTGTCAATTTCAGCCTCGTACACACTGTACATGTCCATAATCTGTTGGTGAGATGTTCATATTCTCTGATGCTGTAGGGAATTCGTCCTCGATTTTACCCCTTCAATATAAATAAACCGTTAACATTTTCTTCTGTCTTCAATTCTGTCAAAGAGGGAGAAGGAGTCTTTGACAGACATGATATTGAATCTGTTGAGGGGGGGGGGGCTTTTTCTTTTCATCCTGTGGTTTTCACTCTCAAAGGAATCAGAGAAGATGGAAGCTGGGCGGCTGTCCAACACAGACAAGGCTTTGCACTATAAAAAAACATCTGTCTTGGTAAGTGTTATAATCTCATATTCAGTCACAAAGGCTGATTTTCATTGGAGGAAGAGAAAAAAAATTCCACCCGTGGGGGAGGATAACCTCATTTGTTTCCACGCAGTTTCTCTTGTTTGAAGAGTTTAAAATTTGCCTGAAATGAGTCAGAGCGAGTCTAAACTGAACAAATCATCCGTCTTGTTCCATCTACAATGCTGATTGATGAGAAATCTGTTAAAAACAAAACTAAATTAAACTAAAAAGTTTTGCTTTTTCCATTTATTTCAGACGCCTGATGGAGCCAAGACAAATCTCCCTTAAAGGTCTGAAAATTGAGAATTTATTGATACTGAGTAAATAGTGAGGTCATCTTGCCGGATGACCTTCAAGGACTCAAAAGTTAATGCTGTGTGGTGAGACGTGATATTTACCTCTCTAAATTACACATCACAGGAGCTCCAGCATTCACTGCCACAAAATACTGGTGAAATCATTTTTAAAACTCTGTTGTACAGAAATATACCTATGTTGATCCTTAGGCAGACTGAGCTCCAGAGTGCTGAGGTGTCTCCATGGACTGGGCTGATATACAGTATTTCATATAGAAAAACATCTTTTCTGTCTAACTAGAAAAAACTACAAGGTCTGGTTGAATATTCTTCAAATTAAGACACCTTCAAGGATTTTTAAAACTCTGATAGTCGAGCCAATTTCAAGTAATAAAGCAGGGGAGTTGGTCTCAGAGGGCTTTTTATGTGTAGGTGTGCGTACTTTGATCACACTTTCTAATACATTGTTGAACAGCATTAACAGACAGTAACATCTGTTTGCTCCTGAGTGTCAAGAAAGAACCAATCAGTCCGAGCTGAGCTCGCCGCATTAAAAGTAGAAATTCAAAATCAAACAAATTAAATGTCTCGTCTTTCTGCTGTGATTAAAAGTCTCGCTTGTAAAGTGAGAACTGGTCATTAAATTATAGTACAGCTGAGCATGATCTGGTGTAATGAATTCTTTTGGACTGCTACAGGGAAAAGTTGAATTCACCATCAGTGCAAAGATTTTTTTTGGTCCAAAATTTAAGGATTGCCCAGTATTAAGTTTTGATCTTTCACAATTAATTGAGTTACTGCTTCATTCATTTTGCTAATATATTAAATGTTTGAATTATTTAATCACATGGAAAAATCAAATATTGGCTGGTTCCAGCTTCTCAGTTGTGAGAATTTACTGCGTCATGTGATGTTTATCATTTTTAATTGATTATGTTTGAGCTTTGGGCTGTTGGTCAGACAAAACATCATTAACTTTAATTAACTGACAGATTAATCAATAATGAACATGATTCGGAATCAGGCTTCAAATGAGCTGTGCAACTGAGACAAATAAAAGTCACAGCAGCAGCTCCTACAACGGAAGGACAAGGCAGAAAATAAAACTAAGACAGTGTTATACTAAGAGTGCTGAAGTTAAAGGTTAGAGGAGACAACTCACAAGGTGTTATTAAAAGCTGTAGCAGGCAGGATATTACTAGAAATGCCCCCACATTCACAGACTAAATCACAAGATGCTGCAGTTGAGGAAGCTGCAGAACTGCTGTGGTTGACAAAACTCATTTCTGTACAGACAGAGGTAGAAAAGCTACAACTGACTAATAGTAAAAACTCACACTGCCCAGACAAAGAGTCACTAATGTTTGATCTTCAGCATCACAGTATGAAGTGTGACATTTTTAATCACATCACATGATGGTTCTGCAGAGTTTACATGAGTCATCAGAGTTACATCACTTTGCCTTGCGCAGTTGCCAACATGTAAAAGACTGACTGGGCAGCTCTGAGCTCCACAAGGCCTCGCGTTGATTTCCCATTTAGGATTAGTCAGAGATCTAAAGTTACACTCAGGTTCAAAAAAACAGTAAAGTGTTGCCAGAGCTGACATGAAATCATAAGTGTTTCCTTGTTGAAGTTGAAACATCAAAGAGATGTTTGATTCAAACAGGAATACAAAGAGGCGGGGTCAAAGCAGGAGTAAATAAAAGCCTGAATGTCTCAAAAAGATGAACAATAAATGAAAAAACAGGCGCACACTGGTCCCTTTGTCTGAACATCAATGCTAAGGTCGCTATCAAAGCAGCAGTAAATCAGCTGATACGGTGTCACACTTGTTCTGAATCAAGTTAATGGGGGGGGGGGGGGGGATCTGGGGTTCTGGATTTCAGGGGTCAGAATCAACAGATAAGGGTCTTTATATTCAGCTCATTACAGAAATGCTCCAGGATTCTTCAGTGATTGAAATGTCATTTTTTTAGTCTGAAATGACTGAAATGACTCCATATCCCGAGGGGGTGGAGGGTTAGAAAAAAATGTAAATGGTCAAGTTTCCTTGAAAGTTGAAGCTGAAAGTCCTGGAATTGAAATTCATTTGGATGAGCCCAGCTGAGTGTCTTTCTTTTTTATTAGTGAATACATGAATGGAAAGGCACAAAGACACAGAGCAGACATACAAATAAGTTTTCTATTGCTGGCAGTCTGTGTCAGCTTGCTTTATTCTTCACCAATTGAAAGTAACAACCAGTGCTTTTTAGTAGAAGAAAGGAGAGTGAATACTGGACTTAAATTCATGAGGTGGCAAGAAACATGACTCCAAATCAATGTTAATGCTGGTCGATGGGGAACAAGTTCAACACATGAACTTCAAACACTTGCTTGAAAGCTGATGAGTAAAAGTCGTGTCAGGACTCAGTACATTCACGGTGGTGGAGACCACATGTTTCTTTGTTCCACAGACAAAGAACTCACATCCCCACAATTCCTCACTGTTCACACCTGGGGACGACCATTCCCCAGGGACCTTGGTCAGTGTGTGACATGCCCCCCCCCCCCCCCCCCCCCCCCCCCCCCCCCCACCCCCCCAGGGTGTTACCAGACAAAACCAGATGTCCGTCTTTGTTCTCTCTCTTCTGTCCTTGGCCTCCTCTCCCCTCGCAGCTCTTCATGGAGCGTCAAGGCTCCAGCTCAGGTCAGCCCTGCTACCTGAGACAACAGCTCTCTGGCAGACTGCAACACTCTCTCTCACTCTGCTCTTCCACAGCAGTGTGGACAAGTTTACTTCAGCGGCTACGACACAAAGTCTGCTGGCTGATTTTTGGGGCAACCAAAGCCACAGCAGAGTTACAAGAGCTCACTCCACCAGGAAGCCACCCAACTGACTCTGCAACAACACAGGAAAGGACTTCTTTCTTTCTACGCTCAGCTTCTTAGGAAAAATTAGAAATGATCATTTGTACAAACTGTATAAAGACTGACTCATTTTAAGGCAAAAACATTAAACACCTTACCTCCAGGCTAAAACCAATGTTACCATGGTAACAATCAATGACACCTGCGCTGACCAGTAGCACCCAACAACAAAAAAAGGAAAAGATGGCTCATAGCTGAGCAATTGGATGCAATGACTCGGTCGGCCATTTTTTTATTTTGAAAAAAAAAAAGCCTTAATTTACCCAGAATTGATTGTACCACAGTCCACCTTAAGATAGTCAAGAACTAAGCTTCTTTGTGCAACAGATGAATTTAGACTCAGTCTATCTGAGGTCTGATTGTTTGTTCTATCTAAGACACAGTCAAAGTCTGTCTTTGTGAAACCAGACAAAGGATTAACAGCTGATGTGACAATAACTTTTATACAGTCACAATAATACACCGACTGCAGTGGACACACCGAGGACCAATTTGACCCACCACATGCTGTGCTCGGGAAAGTATAGAAGCAAGTTAGGAAGAGAGCACAGAAACAGTTACATGGTTGAAACGTCAAACTTTTGCCGGTATAAGTGTACATGTAAACCTGACCAAACTGAAACACTTAAATGTCCACAATCCTAGGAACACTGGGTGTGAAAATTGTTAAATGACATTCTGCTTTAAAACCGTGTTCTACATTATTCATCTTAAACTGTTCATCTGCCTCCACGCCGTAAAAAAACAAGTGAAAAAAAATAAAATAAATAAAGGCACCCAATTGAAATGAATGGCCATTGACGTGAACATGCACATCCAAAACCTAAAATAACCTGGACCAAAACAAAAAAAAAAGTCATGACGAATTGCATCACTAAGTATAGCACAGAGCACTGCAGGAGCAGCGCAGTGGGAGAGGAGGAAGGTATCCTGAGGAGCAGGAAGGCAGGACAGCGCTGCTTTAAGTAAATTGGTTACAGAATACAATGAGATCTCTTCTAACCAGTGTTGGGAGGAGGAACCTTCGTCCACTTCTGCTGGAGTCTCAGCTGGCCTGGCAGGAGCTTGGCTTTAACTGGATTAACAACAAAAGCCAAGCTCAATAACTAATAGGCCTCTTCTTCCTCCTCTCCCTTTACTCCATTCCCCTCGATCCCCTTCTCTCTCTCTCTCTCTCTCTCTCTCTCTCTCTTTCTATCTCGCCGTCTTCCTCCTCCTTCAGAGTGAAGCAGAGAGATAATGCGGAACACTTTCATGCCTTCTGCTGAATTAAACATACAGAGAACAGCTTGTACTGGGTGCTAAAGCTGAAGCGAAGAGAGAGGGAATATGAAAACGGAGGATATATACAATTCCGCCCCTGCACAGGGGTCCCCAGAGTGCTGCTGAACATTTCTTTACAATTAAAAAGATCTGTCAGCGATAGACTGCACTGAAGAAAGCTAAACAGGACAGCCTTTTTTTCACTAATTGGCTGGGTTGAAAAGGACTGTCAGTAGTCGTTGGGTGGAAGCGGCCAATCGGCACGCAGAGGGGTGGCACAGTGCTCAAAAATACTCCTCTGAGGCTGCTACCCACCTCCAGCTTTCATTGTCGGAGCTGTAAATCCCCATCTTGCCAATCTCCTATTCCTCTCACACTCTCTCTGTTATCTTGACGCTGGAGCCAACCAATTGGGCACCACAAGTAACAAATCTGTCCATCTCTAACTCCAGGCTTGATGGTGAATAATTGACAGTGTTTCAAACGTTCTCGGTCTCAGGTGGTTCACACAAAAACCTGGTGATGTCTTCTCATCCTCTCGGCGGGGGCTGAGGTTTCAGTTTCTGTTCTGCCTCTCTTCTTTTTCAACTCTCGATCTTTCTGATCTGAGAAGAAAAAGTCTCCCTTTCTCTCCCCTCTCTCCAAGCCTGTTTGGTATTCCCCAGATGGAGCGGTGAGCTACCACCCTCCTCCTGCAGCCTCCTCTCCCTCCGTTCCACTCTCTTTCCCTCTGACAGAGCTAAGTGACCTGTTACAACATCCTCTGCTTAGCATGGGTGCCACACTCACAGCAGCAAGGACAAGACTTTACAGGGGTTGCGTTCAGGACTGCAACCTCTCAGAACACACAGCATGTGAGGCGGGGCAGCGGGCTAAGGATCAGAGAGGGACGCTTGTAACTAGCACGACCCCATTATCAACTGACTGGACAGGCTGCTGGGACAGTCTGTTTCACTCACTAGGAAAAGGGACTATTCAAGGAAGCCATGTTGTCTTATTTTAGGATTAAATCGTATTCACTGTGATCAAAGATAAATAATCTTGTTGAGCACCATTTCAATTGGTTAATTAGATTAGATTCAAGGTTGCGTTTTAACCTTGTGAAGTTCCTCAACAGGTTTTCAGATCTTTCTCTGAGCTTCCCTTTTAACATCATTCTCCTAAATGGAGCTTATAAAAAGATCAAGCACATTTATCTTTAACTTCTAAAGTTTCACTAGTTTTAAAGGTCAGCTATGTTCCCATAAAGGCCTCCTTTTATCTCATTGAGACATTTTGCTGACACAGATTTTTGTCTGACAGCACATTTCTTCCGATTACTGAGTTTTTACTTGTTTGTGGAAGTGAAGGCACCAAACTCTTTAACATCATTTGAAACTCGCATAAAAATATGATGTGTATCTGGATGAGAAACGTGCGAATCTCGCAGAACGCAGTGTGATCAGAAACTACATCTGGAGGTGGTCTGGCTCATATTGTGATCAGAACTTAGCCAGGTGAAAATACAACAGGTACAGCATGACCCAATTGCACGCAAGCTGAAAGGTCATTTAACTCTGATTCCTGCGAGCTTAAAGCTCCTCCAGCCATGTGTAAAACTCTATAAAAATACTCTGCTATGATTCATATTTTGTTTCACATGGTTTTCACACATAATGAAAAAAAAAATCAAAAACTGCATCTGAAGCTCATCTCCTCTTACTTCCTGGTTGAGAAACCTGGATCAGGCCTTGAGCCCCGCCCACCACCTGCTTGCTCCAGGTGGACAGGTGAAAGAGCAGAGAGTATCAAGATGGTTAGAGGAGGAAACATCAGAGAGACTCAGCCACATGTTTGAGCCTCAGTCAGACCCAGACTCAGATGAGGAGTCTGTTGAGACCAGAACCAGAGACTAGCAGACGGATCAGAGCGGTTAGCACAGTTAGCATCTTTTATTTGTTTATGTTGTTTGTTAGCTTGTAACTGGCAGTGGCTGACACAGTGTTAGTGGTTGTGCTAATGCTAACTCTCTCTCTATGTTCTGACAAGGTAACAGGTTTATTTAGCCCCGCCCCCTGTCCCCACAAGTTGAGAGGATTGGTTCCTTAGGTTTGTGATGTATGAAACCCTGGCTGTCTGAATCTGTATTTATGAGACTGTCATTGGTTCACTGCAGTTCAAGGTGGAAACACTCATTCATGGTGTTGACTGAATATCATATGGATTTAAACAAGGTTAACCACTTGATTTTCATTGGAGGTCTTTAAACAAACCCAGCAAAAGCAGCAGGAATCTCCCCTCATAAAAAGTGATTTCAATATATATGAATGCCGTTCATGACACTGCTTCCTTTCACCCAGGATTTATCAAGTGTAACTGCAAATTCCTCTGGATTACATGGTATTATCCGGATAATGTATCCAGATACAGATCAGAATTTAATACCAGGTGTAAACGGGGCCTTGTGTTGTACTTCACACTATAAAAGTACAGTGTAAATGGGAAAAAAGTGTTTCCCATTAGACTGGGCAAAAGTGTTATGTAAAAGAAATCTTCCAGGTGTGACTGTGTGCAGGTTTCTGAAGTTGAAGTGAAGTTAGCAAAACTTGCAACACATCCTGTTACAGATCTGTTGAAGAGTGAGAATATCCCAGAACAGGTGCGCTATACTGCACTGTGCTGTGAAATGTGCCGAGGAAATACAAAGATGTGGGAGTCTGGTATTTATAGACTGATAACACGGCTCTGCTTAATTAATTACCAGTTTTTCCACAGAGGATTGTTTCAGGAAGGTTTTTTTTTTATTGAAAATGGGTTGTGCAAAAACAAAAGTTATGACTGACGATGAGTTTTCTCACTAAGGGTACATGCATGCTACAAGACTCGGGATATTAATTAGGCGCCAAAGTTGTGATCACAGTCAACTGTTCAGTATTATGGCGGTGTGAGAAACCCCTAGGGAAAATATGTGCTGAGGCAGACAATGGCCAAATACAGGGTAAATGTGAAATATGATTAAACCGAGTGCTTCCAAAAAATCAGGGGTTTTATTTTTGGAGTGAAAAACATTAACATTTTGAAGTCTAATAAAGAAAATAAGATCTTTTCCATCTGTTAAAACATAAATTACTGTAGGCAGCTTTAAACTGCCGGTTCAAACTGTAAACCAGATACATTACACCGTATAAAACAGGGTTTTTTTCTGTTCTCTGCGGTTTAAAAGTCTAGATCTTGGAGCATGCATGCACCTTGCGGAGCTGAAAACACACTTTAATACTTTATTCCAAACTGTACCGCAGTGGATACATTAAACAACTTCTACTGCATGTGACACGTGTGTCAACAGAAGAGATTACAATATGGCTGTTTCTCAGTTACTCTGAGATTAATTGGCATCCTGTCCAAACACACTGTGAAACGTGACTGAACGTGTTGTAACATAGCAGATCTAACTGTCTGATTTACAGAATCAACAGGTTACACCGTCTATAATGTTTGACAACAATCAACAATAAGGAACCTGCTCAGGGGGGAGGTAGGTTTCCTTAAAACAAGAAAATCAATCAGCTGAATGTTTTGAATTTCAAATGTCTAATGTCTCAGCTTTCAATTTACAGATGAGTCTGTGTTTAACCCACAGAACAGGAGTTATAATTCATTTTGGGTAACAGCATCTTAATTATTATCACAATATACTGAAAAATGAGCAAATGAAACGAGACAGGACTTGTAATATGAGGTTGAGATAACTGATGGTAAACAGGCCTGTTTACCCGCTGAAGATGTACAGACCTTTTACAATGTTGAAGATCATCACATTCTTTATCCTTTGTTCCCTTATCAGATCCTTTCTCATAAATATTACTTGTGTTGACATTTACAACACCATCAGAATACATCTTAATGAAGGCAACAAAGATTATACAAAACCTTTAATACCACCGTTTCAGTTCTGATTTTACTCACAGTACCCCGACTGCTACATGATTCAATCCACCGAAGTTGAACACACGACACACAATCACAGCGCATGTCTAAAGTAGCTAAGTGTATGATTGGGATGCGACACAGTGAGACTTTTTGGACTTTTCCAGGATCTCTGTACGTCTCTGAGGAGGTTTCCTCTCCTGATGCAGAGATTCAGCTGCACAGAGCCTCGCTGCGTCACCTCTCCACCACTCCAACATAACAAAAGACAAAGTCATATAGTTCAACAGTTAATTAAAAAAAACTGCCCATTTGGTGCTCTGAATGAAAAAATGATGAGTAGGAAAAACCTGGAAACCAATAAGGCAAATGTGTTCCAGAAACATACCAGCTACGTCTCAGTTTCTTGTTATTCATTAGCAAATATGCTGCAAAAAATATCCACTCTAACAAGAAATGTAATTAAGCACAGAGGCTCCAAATCATTCAAATTAAAAACTGCAACTTTTCCAAATGAAGTTCTGCATGTTCAATGAACTCTCTTGAACAATACACCATTAATCTTAACGTTCAGTTAAAGATCTCATTAAAGATAAAGAATCTCACCTTTAAGAGAAGGTGTAGCGTCTACCTGGAGTTTCGCAGTGAACAAGAAACAAAGATTCGGGAGTTTGGGATTTCATTAAGCCTGCTTTCTCAAATGTGTCTTGGACTGTGTCCTCCTGTCCAATCAGAATACAGAACATGGAATAATCCGGTACATAGCCTAAGAACATTCTGCAGGACATGGAAAATGAATACATGAAATAGAGCAGCCTCCGACAAAGCCGGTGAATATTTTGCCTCGTTGAATGCGACCCAGATAGGAATATAAATACGAGTTATCCCCTTCTCCCTGCACACAGTCATTACGGCACTCATCTAAGCCGCTCATTATGTAAATAAAGAAAGAGCAGAATAAGAGGGAGATGTAATGTGTGTGGGACAGAAAACATACAAAGGGTGCAGGATGCATGTGGAACCGAACGACAGGAGACAGAGGGAAAAAGACAGGAAGAGAAAAAGGGGAATAAAGGAGGAGGAAATGTAGAGAAAGTGAGAGAAGACTTAAAGAGGAAAAGGGGGAAAATAGAGTTGCAAACAAAGAAAAGCACATCTTTTTTTTTAACCATTAAATGAGTCATTACCAACCCAATGGAACTGTGTGAAACCCCCAAGGCTCCCGGTGCTTCTTTTCCTTAGCAAGATCAACACCATTACACAACAGCAACAACAACAGCAACAACATCTACAACAACAACGACAACAACAATTGTGCTATAGTGACACGGCGCCCAATATATAGATGATGCACATCATTAACACCACAGCCAGCTGCACATTAGCACACACTGTTAAGTCTGTTATGTCACTCAGTTTAGTGGCCGCGCTTCAGCTGCACCCATCAGGAAGCCAGGTGGTGTCACAGGGTGGGGCACGAACCCCCCGAGTCACTGTGAGCCCCAAAAAAAGTCGTCACTTGGGATGAATGGAAACTCGATTATTGTTGCCGGGACGACAAGTTTGGCCTTTTTTTTTTTTTCAAGTTTCAAAACGATTCAGGTGAAGCGTCAGAGCAGCGGCGACATCCACAGAAGTTCAACGTGATGAAGCATCTATTTCTTTTATTCTGGAACAGGAAGGCAAGTTTTGAATAGTGGTGTTTAGGAGTAGTGGTTTCGGTGTTTGCGGCTTTGCAGATTATGTTTTCTTGTCAGGTATAAAATACAAACAATGTAGTCACTCAGCACATAATCACACACTGGCAAAGCTGAAGAAACAAGAACGTAGCAATTAGCAGCATCGCGTCAGAGTTGCTGTGGTTTTGCTCTTTGCAGTTTTTTTTTTCTTCTTTTTTTTTAAGATTTTGTCATGTTTGGCTGACACTGAAAGACATCTGTCTCCATGATACAGTTAAACACACAGTGCACTATTGCCACCACAAGTTTCCCTTCATCAGCTTCACAACAACTTCATTTTGACTTTCTGTTTCCTTTTTATCATTTTTCTTTAAATCCTCTTTTTATAAAATGACACAGTTGCAGTCAAGCAGAGAGGATATAATCAATGGCATCTCTTTAATCAGGGT
Source organism: Seriola dumerili (assembly GCF_002260705.1). Taxonomy (NCBI): domain Eukaryota; kingdom Metazoa; phylum Chordata; class Actinopteri; order Carangiformes; family Carangidae; genus Seriola; species Seriola dumerili. The sequence continues at coordinate 1,095,545 of NW_019174333.1, forward strand.
AAATGTTAAGCAGGTAGGAGTTTAGCTGATGGAGGCAATGTTGAATTATTTGGTGGTGAAGGGGGGGGGGCTGGCTTGGACTCCCCTCTTCCTCCACCACATCTCCTTTCTCTATTTTCAGCCCTCGTCTTTTCTTTCCTCTCCTTCGTCCTCAGACGTAAATGGCAGTCCGGGAAATGACAGAGCCATCTCTCTGAGACTCCATGTCGTCGTCGAGGTACACATCCATTTCCTCTTCGCCGCCGTGGCCTCTGCGGACGTGATAGGCCGGAGGCAGCATGTTCCCGCTTCCCCCGACTCCTCCGAACCTGTCATACTGCTCCTCTTCTTCTTCCATGCTGTCATCCAGGTCGAACTTCCTCCTCTCACCTTCACCCATCTCCCCACTAAGGAGGATGTCATGGGCAGAGGGGGGGTTGCCGGTCGAGGAGTGGTGGAGATGATGGTGGTGGTAATCGTTGGCCTTTTCTGTCAGAGTTCCCGTGGCGTCGCAGCCCTCCCGGTACGTGTAGATGGGCCCGTTGTTGTTCGCTCCGGTCCCGTTCTTGCTGCTGCTGTTGCCGGTCCCGCTGAAAAGCAGACGGGCCTTATTGCCATAGTCCCCGCCATTGCTCCCGCCGCTGCCCGTTGCTATGGAGTCCCCGCTGCTGGGGTAGCCACGCCTCTGCTGTCGGCGGCTGCGGGTCAGGAGAACGGCAATGAGCGTGACAACCAATAGCAGGGCCAGAAGGGAGCCGATGATGGCGCCCGCCACAACGCCGGCGCTGGGCGGATCCTCCAAGGCTTCTGCAGAGGGGATGGAGGGGTTGGAAGGAGGGATGGAAAAATGGGTGGAGGAAAAGAAAAAAGGGAAGGAATTGATGGCTGTTTTTAAGGAAGTCTTGCTCAGTGTTGGAGGAGGTGTTCACAGTTCTTCTTGTATTGTAAGTGTGCTGTAGTGATAGTAGTGGTGTCTTCTTCTACGTGTGTTACAATCCTCTTACAAGTGTGTAGTAATGTTCTTCTCAGTGTAATCCCCTGGTAAGAGTGCAGTCAGTCATTGCTGGGATCAGGCTGAATGGGACTCTCTCCCAGCGGCTCGTTGCGCTGCAGACATTTTGCTCTACACACATCTGTCCAGCTGCTGGCACTTTGGTGTTTTTGTGGCCCCGCCCCCCTTTTGCCAGCTGGGGAATAGCCTTTTACTACTGTAACGATCCTTTGCTCTATACTTCATGTTGGTGTGAGCCAAGTTTGCCTCTCCACTCTTGTTTCAGTCCAAGATTGAAACAAAAATGAGAGATGGGTTAACAGCAACAGCAGAAAGTGCATTGTTTTGTGCTGTGTGCTGTTTTTGCCATGGGTTAGAGGTGTCGGCCCGGCAGAGCCACACACATGCACGCACACACACACACACACACACACACACACACAGGACAGACACACAGGACAGACACACAGGACAGACAGGCAGAGGGGTTATTTGAATAGGGTCAGTGGAAACGAGCACACAGTCGTGCCTGGAAAATGCCACAATGTTTGATATCCCTGGAGCCCTCCTACTTCTACCCTCCGTTTCCCAGCCTCCTAATTATACCCACTCCTCATCCCCTCTCTCCCCTCTCATCCTCCCCATCCTCTGCTTCCTCCCCATCCCTCTCTTATCGGTCAGCTAGTCAAACCACGGGGCAGAGTGATCGCCTGCTGTCAGCCCAGGACTGAGTCCAGATCTCACTGATCAGCAGCGCACAAAGGTAAAAGGTTCACACTGTGGAGCGAGACTCGTGCCAGGACATATTTAAGAGGATTCTCTGTAGGAATATGAGAGAGAAGAGAGGCCTGGCTCAGGTAGTGTAGGATTTGTATGAGTGGATTCATGCTGGGCTACAAAGAGAAGAAAAGAAAGTGTCAAACCAGGCAAGGAGAAGTGTTGAGCCTATAGTGAAGGATTGCACAAGGCCAGATAATGTTTTTTCTTTTCTCCTGTGAATTGCATGCTGTTTCTTTGGGGTGCAGCAAGGGCAGCAGAACGCAGAACAGCAGGGGGATCTGAACCCCTTCCTGCTTTATGCAAATAACGGCGAGGTTGTGCCAGTACTCCTGGCAAACACAGCAGTGAATGCCAATCAAACAATCTCAGCTTGGCTGAATTGAGCACTGTGTGGGGTTACGAGCCAGGGCACCACCAGAGAGGGAAAGACTTTTTTTTTTTTTCCATTCAGTGAAATCAGGTTGGACATCAAATAATGATCTGTATGATGCTGATGAGTGTGAGGTATGCTTACAAAACCAGTGTTTTGGGGGGTGTCAGTATGAAGCGAGCCTGGAGTGAGAGCCTGTGATTTATACAAATTGTTCATTAAGAAGCGAGGAGATGAAAGAGGGGAGAGAACGAGGAAGACGTTTATGGTAGAGAGAGAGAGAGGAGCAGATGAGAAGAGAGGAGAGTTAAGAGGAGAGGACTTCAGTTTGATTTCAAACACTCTCGCTGTGGTCTCGCACAGCGATGCAGGAGGGTTATGCCAGGGTGAGACAGACGGGTTGGGCAGATGAGGCGGGGCTCTTGGGACAGGATATGATGTCTAAATTAGGGGACAGTGTCTGGTGATATCCAACTGAAGTGACAGAAGGCATTAAGGATGATGAATCCAACTTTCCCTGTCCTAGTTTCCTCTCTCTGCAAACTTACACACTGCCATGGAAACACAACTCGCAGGCCAACATGTTATTTATATTTATTGTGCCATTTATATTTTAAGCATTAGTGGCATTTATCAAGTGCCTCAGTGAGAGACAGTTGAATAATGGCCCTTTGTGGAAGGTCTTTGGAGGCTGTCATCCTTCTGTTAATCAAGTACTTTAAAACCTATTATTCTGTATAAGCTATGAAGAACACTGTTCCTACCAAGGTCCATTAGAGCTGGCGTGTTCATTTTTCAATATATTTCACATCACATGCAGGAGCAGATTGATTTTCTTTCCAGTTTCCTCTCAAAAGTCCAGAACTGAGGGATGAAAAGTGATATTTAAACAGAAATGATGTTGTGTTTCCTGTGTGGCGATTGGAAAGCAGCTGTCTCTTCCTCTTTGCTTTAGTGAATGGGTTCAACTTGGTTGAATACAGCTGAAATTGGCTGCTGTCATTAAAACGTGGACACTGTGTGCCTCAGTAACTCATTTGACAAATACATGTTATGAAACCATTTTATACTTTATCTTAACCTCACCGTTCCCCAACACTGAATTCTTCTGGACTTTAAAGTAAACTTTAAAATGAAGGCAGAAAAAATAATGATGTTAACATAATGTCTTTGCCATGGCTGATAAATTAGCATACAATAATTATCATTACATTAATAAAATACAAACAAACACACTTGGTTCTTGCCAACAGTTGGATGAGAGGACTGATACTAAGCTCATGTGGCCAGGTGCAGTAATTTCCGGGAATCGTATCATTATGGGGAGGTTGCCAGGTAATCACTAGAGACCATAAGTCACTGCGCCTGGTTACCTGTTTCCCCATTCTTCCAGTCTTTATGATAAGCTAAGCTAATCGCCTCCTGGCTCCAGCTCCACACACCTACATGACACTGATATTAATCTTCAATTTTACTCTGTGCAATAAAATTAATAAGCGTATTTCCCAAACTATTCCTTTAAGACATGACACAGAAAGACACACTCAGTGGAGCATGGTACACGGGTACATGTCTCCATACACAACATGTCATGATGCATGAGTTCAGCATGACACAATATAATGTTTAATGCCTTTTGAAAATCCTACAGATACATTTGAATCAGCTCCGTGTTGTCTGACAAAACTTATTCCAATGGAAACCACTAATGGGTCTGAAACCAGCGCCGGCAAAAATGTGCCAGATACATGTTCAACGTCAGTGTCAACTCTTCGTCCAGGGCCTTACGAGACGCTTTAGTAAACACTTTTCTGTGAACATGTTTTCTCAAAAAACGTGAAAAAAAGAAAAAGGCAAGACTATCGTTAGCAAGAAAATAGGCCATGCTTGTCATCCTGATTTCTCATCAACAGCAGCAGCCTGCCTGCATTAAGAAGCACGGTGATAAATGTCATAGAGAGAGGCAGGGGAGCTTATATCAGTCTCTGTATTAGTGTCATGTACATGGAGGAGATTAGGGAGAGGGAGGGAGAGAGAGAGAGAGACCCATGAAAACTATCCATTTCTACTCACTTACATTCACTGCGGTAGGGATAATCTAAATGAGAAGATTTGGGATGTGGAGAGGCAAGGTGGAAAGAGTTAGAGGGGTGGAGTGAGATAGACAAACAGGGGGAGAGAGAGGACGGAAGGGGAGGAAAAAAGTGGAATCTAAATAATCTTTTGTTGATCTCTTTCCCCACCTCTCTCCTTCCTCTCTCTTTGCTTCGTTCTCAGAACTGAAAACAGGGAGCTGCTTCAACAGTCATATAATAAGCCAGAGGCAGCGACTGCAAAAGCTCCACAGTGGGAATACTCATTAAAAACAGCTTTTGGTCAAGGACGGAACATTCAAAAATGTCTCCATGAATATGCTCCAAACATCAAAACACCTTATAAAAACTAAAGAAAGAACGACCGGACATCTGCCCTGGACAAAGGCCTCCCATTAAACACATGAGCTTTTTGTAATAATTAAAATATTCATTCCTTTTTTTTTTTTTTATTGCATTGAATTCCACTTTGACGAACACCCGAGACACAAGGTATACTATATTTCAGAGTTCTCACATTAATTCAGTTTTCAGTTTATTTTTTTGGCATTTCTGCTTTATGTCTATAACTACAGTAGAGAGAGACAGGAAAGCCAGGAGAGAGAGAGAGAGAGAGGGAATGACATGCAGCAAAGGGCCCAGACTGGAGATTTGAGTTTCTAACCAGCCAATGTAGCCACCAGCTTTCCAGGTAATAGCTAACTATTCTTAGCTAACCTGCTGAACTTACAGGATTATGAACGGGTAGATACAAGCTTGCACTCTCAGTTTTTAAGAAATGAATGAAAAATGGTTTTAATTTGCTGTGAGTTTGCTTCTTATCTGTGCTTTAAGCACTCCTCACCTTTGAAGGAATTCTGCAACATGAGCTTTAGTTACTGTATACAGACTATACAGACCTACTAACTCAAACCCCTGTGCTGACGGAAATACCCTACACGAGCTTCACACTGCGTTTGTGTTATATTTTGTGAGCTGTAGTAAAAAAGAACGAAGACATGTTTGCATGTATAAGCTGCGTGTCTGGGAGGCAGAGGCTCATAACCACAGCTGATGTAAGCGGGGGTGGGGGAGGCGAGGCCGGGGCTAAACGTTATCATGGTGGGTTAATGGGACCCAGAGGCAGCGCAGACTGGAAATCACAGATGTACAGTAGGAAGGAGGATTTAAAGGGTAACCTCTTTACTGACACAGCAAACTTAAGCTAAATATTTCACTGCTGACTTTGACAAGGGGCATTTTCAGGATTGAATCTTACATTTGATGTGGAGAAATAAACTGGTGCTGTTACCCTGAGCAGACAGGTGGAAACAAAACGTATGAAAGAGACACATGAGCTCCAAAAGAAGGACATGCGTCAATAAGGACTTTAACGGGTTACAATTTTCCAGCAGGTGACGGTGCACAGGAAAGATACTGGTGTAGCATCTAAACAGGGTTCTACATATGCAGCATCCGCCTGAATCTGATTAACATTTAGTCATGAATAACACAGTGGAGCAACTGTGCACATTTTCAGGAAAACATCTTGTTCCTCTAAATTGGACTATATGGCAAAGTACATCTCAGCTATTGAAGGTATTTGTAAAGTAGAAATGTGAACCTGAAGAAGGAAATACAACAAAGCTCATTAAACTGGGAACAGAACCACATGAACGTTTTCTTTAAGTGTAATTAAAATACTGAGACAATCTAAAACTAGAACTGTGGTTGTCTGCCTCCTCCACTCCGACTAGTCTCAGATCACATCCCTGTTTATCCAGAGTCAGAGAAAATATGTGAAGTCTTGAGTTATGGCTAAAAAGTGTTTTGTGAGTTCATCCTTGACTGAATGTTTGTGCCAAATTTAAAGAAATTCTCTCAAGGTGTTACTGAGATATTGTTTTCACTAGGCCAATCCCCACATTTTGTGAGGTCACCGTGACCTCTGACCACCAACAATTAATCATCCTTGAGTGAATGTTTGTGCCAAATTTGAAGAGATTCCGTCAAGGTGTCCATGAGAATGGGACGGAAGGACTGACAACCTGAAAACAACCGTCCTCCAGCTCTGACTGTCGCTGGCGGCGTTGCATAAAAATAAACAACAGCTGGGCCATTAATATACACAATAATAACCTAATTTATCTAATCTAACTAAACATAACATGAAACAATACCACTGACTTATAGTTAAAGGTTGTCAGAGATAACACAACATTGTTTAGCGGGCAGCGACGAATGAATGATGAAGACGATGCCCTAGTGTGAGTGGCTACAGCAATTTGCGGCTTTGATTTATACTGTTATGGTGACTTCACATTAATCTGACAGCAAGACAAACAGTAAATTTACCAAACACCTGTCAGGCTCCGTGCACTGGTTTACAGTTTAGAATGATCGGTTTTAATGTGAAATATTTCACATTAAGGAAGAAATGATTCTGCTTTTAATGAGGCTTTAAGATGGTTTTCATGTCACTGTTTGAGCAGTTATTATTGCACTGTAATGATCTAACATTCAGAATGCAGGTTCTCCTCTATCTTCTTCATATACCAACACCCACAGAATCCTCTGCACACACACACACGCACGCACGCACGCACACACACACACACACACACACGTGCGCGCACACACACACACACACACGTGCGCGCGCACACACACACACACACACACACACACACACACACACACACATCCATGCAAAAAAAAATCATCAGTCACACTCACATTACATGTGGACACGCACAACTACACACACACACACATATAGTGTATGAATGATTAATGCTCTTCATTTTTCTCCACACACACACACACACACACACACAAACCCCAAAAACATCTATTAGCCATTAAACACTACAAGGCTTCAGTGTGTAATCTGTGTTACATCACTAACCCAGCCACAGTGGTTGTGCATCACACACAATAAACTCCCTCTCTGTCTCTCTCTCTCTCTCTCTCTCACACACACACACACACACTTTCTCTCTGCTTAATTACCGTTGATGACATGGACAAACTTGCACACATGCAGACACACAAACACCAAGAGGCGAACTGTCTATTCAATTACCCCTGATTATCCCCACAGTCTTCACACACACATACTTCATTTACCCCACAACCAAAATCTTACACCCACACTCCGCCCCACCCCACCCCATCCCACCCCCTCCTCCTGCAGCCAACCACCGGTGTTTCCATGACGATCTCAATCATTTCCTCATGCAACGCCTCACTGTTGCAGTGAGGGAGGAAATTTCCTGCCTAAATCATCTTCAATTCTGTGTCTTCATCACGGATTCTATCCGATGCTTTTCATCTCTGGCTCTCTCCTCTTGCTTTTCACCAGCGAGGAAATAATCAGAGGATGGTAAAAAAAAAAAAGAAAGAAAGAAAGAGAAAGAAAGAAAAAAAAATAAAGTGTAAACCACACAGAAATGGAGAGAGAGGAAAAAGTCATTCTGACTTTTTTAACCATCTTGTTTTTGGCATTTTTCTTGCCTCATTGAGCCTCACTGTGCTCTCTCCTCTGAGACTCTCAGGATTTTAAATGGATGCTTTCTGACACAGAGCAAGCAGATGGGATGAAAACTAAAGAGCACAGACAGACGGGAAGGAGACAGAGAGAGAGAGAGGGAGGGGAAGAGGGTGGGTGCAGTGGGTGTGGATAAGGGAATGGATGGATAGATGATGGATAGATGAATGGAAGGAAGTTGAGATAAGAGGGAGGATTCATCCCTGCTAAGATCATTACCCCTTTTCACCTTGAAAGCTCATCTGCATTGTTTTATTTCTGCAGAAAACACATTTAAACGTACAAAACGCCCACATGGGAGTTACATCTACATGCATGAGCATACACACACACACACACACACACACACACACACACACACACACACACACACACACACACACACACA
>NW_019174333.1:1108674-1118674 GCF_002260705.1 Seriola dumerili
CAGAAGGGAATAGCTCGCAGTAGCAACACAGAGAGGAATGAGAAATGTGCCTAAGCCCTCAACACAAATTGGATGTTTTGTGTGTGTTTGTGTGCATGTGTTTGCCTCTGTAGAGCTCTGCTTACGTAAGTACTTGTGATTGTCAGCGTGTATTCGTGAGTGTGTAGCTGTACCTGTGTGTGGGAATGAACTCCATTAAAAAAACAAGGGGGGAGGGAGGGGGGGGGGCTGAGCTGTGGCCCAGGGTCTTTAACATTGAAATGGAAAGAAGTAGCAGAAGAGCAGAGGTAAAGCTTCAGATGCAAGTTGCACGACGTACATCTGACCCTGTGAGTGCAGTGAAGAGTGAGCCTGTGCATGGGTCCAATGATGAATGAGCATACAGCAGGATAAATCTGGGTCTAGAAGCCAATATGAGACGTATAGGTTTGTGCACTTAAATTGCAGGATGGCAATTTGTGCATCTGTACCACATAATAAAACCACAGAATTATGTAGAGAGCGCACAGACCATATTGGATGTATGTAATGTGCAGCATACAGTGTAGCATACTGTGTATGTGCATTGAATTATTACATGTAATTCTGCCTGGAGCCAGACAGCTGAAGAAGTTCAAACTTGGTAGTCTGATTCAGAAAAACCACAACTACTGAAGAGCTGGAGAGACGCCCGGGGGAGGGGGATACAGTACATGACGAGTCCGTGTGTAAGCGCGTGCTCGCTGGCGTGTTCGCGGGTCACCCACATGCTGCCTCTTCCCTGATTAAAACCAGCAGTGGCCCGGCTCGGCTCAGCTCCTTCAATGAGCTCACCCTTCTCTTCAGACTGGAGTATTAAAAGGGAAAATCTTGAATTCCTGACTGCATCAACCCACAGAGGCCCCAGACGTAAAATATTTAGGCACGCAACGTAGAGAAACAAGTACCTCTCTTTAAAATATTTAGACTATATACCACGCTACACTCAACCCCCTCAACCTTGCTGCTCCTATTCCAACTCTGCTGGCTGTGTATCAATAATGCATCCTGTTTCAACAAGATGGATAAATTTCATAGCAGAGGCCGGGGTTTGGTTGATGGAAAGTTGAATACGCCACAGACCAGTTTAGTTCTTTTCTAGATTGGAAGTCGCAGCGGGTGAACTTTCCGCGGGGCCTTTAAACACTGAGGCTGGATCCCAGACTGATAATTGATTGATAAGACGTTTTAACCGACAAAGACTCCCAGTGGTCAAGTCAGAGCTCAGATTGAAATACTGTAACAGCAAGAAAGAACCTTATCAATGTCTCACTTTGAGTTTCAAAAGTGGTCATTAACTGCCAGCAGGATCACGCTACAATCAAACAAAAACTTCATTAATAAACTCCAAAAACACTATGTTGAGATAATACAGACCTCTCTTCTTCAAGACTGACAGCTGACATCAGAAAGATCTTTCATATTTCTTTATGTGCTTTAATATAAAGAAGATTGACATTATCAGTTTTTCCTCTATCTGATCTAGACCTTTACTTGATCTCAGCTGGTGGTGGGTTTTTCGTGGCTACTCTTTAAGTGGAAAAAATAGCCCTTGATGAACAAATTATGAACGCCACATGTAAAATCTCCAGGAGAAGAGGTGCTGATTCTGTGTCTGCTTGTTAATAAAGTCCTCTGTTCTTTAGGTCTTGCCGCATTTCAGTTTAGTTCTTTGTCTTGGGGACTGCAAGTGTCTTGAAGGACAAAGAAGGGACCGCCACCGGCTGAGAATGTAACACCAACATTTGGCTCGCGTCCCAGAACATAATCTAGCAATAAGACTTGGTAGAAATAACCACTTTTTATTCTGTGCAAGCCGGCACCCTCCTCATTCCGCTGTTTTCACCTCTTGAACCCTATTTTTGTTCATTTTCAGTTAATCAAAGGCCTAATCCCCACTATTAATTCTGCTAATTCGTTCCTGTACCACACAACCACTTTCCCAAATTTATAGCTATTACGCTTTACGGAAGCATTTTGTATTTTAAGCTAATTATAGGCCTAATGTTAATTCGGTGTCATTTATATATACCTACCACACAGAACAGGATATTTCCCTATATATCCACCTACATCACTCGACATCAATTTGCTCTCCTTTACTTATAGAGTTCAACCTACTTTTCCTGTTTATTCACAGCAGCAGTTAAACTTTTTGCTGCAAGTACAGAACTGGAACCATCTCTGTATTGGTGGTATGAATCTAGTGTGCAAGACGTTACTGCACAGCTTGTGCATTTAGAACGGATAGGATATGTCTTACCAGGCAGACTCCCACAGTTGAATCCTTTATTTTATACCGCACATGTAGAAGTTTCTAAGTTGCAACCCATGTTTAAACACTGTGTCTTTCTACTTAATGAGTAAATGAGTGAGGGAAAGGTCGGGGGCAGGGAAACAGGAGAGGTTTAGGGAATGAGGAAATCTAAGAGGGAAGATAAAGGTAGAAAAGGAGTTATGTTTCCACTCTCTACACATTTTTTTGTCAATTTCATTGAGTGGAATTATTGAATTATTTGGTCACTTATCTACTTATTTAGTTTTTTTATTTCTCCTTTGTTTTTCAATAGTTTATCTTGGATAATGTTCAAATCCCAAGGACTATGAAAATGAGCACTGGTACAACAGTTTACTGTCTGTTTAACTTTCTTTGGCTCAATAAAACATACTGGAAGACAATGTTGCACAGCTTGTGCCGAACTGTACATCCTCTTAAACAGACAAACAACAAAGGTCAGCAGCGACTGGAAGATGGAAAAACTATGAGACTCACTTTTGACATTTTAGTATTTTAGCACTGACACCACATATAGTGAGGGAGTGGAGATACAGCATCTTGTATAGGCCACACGGCTGCTGGTACACTCACAGGCTGATGATGGGACTGAACTGCTGACCTTTCAATAATGAGACCCCCTCACCACCCCCCCACCCCCACCAGGCCACCCTGCTGCCCTAAACACACATCCACCCTTCTCCCCCTGCTGGTGTCTCACAGTGCATTTTGAAGGACATGGTACTTGAACATGAAACAGTAAATCATGTAATATTAAAGTCATGCCAGACAGACAGAACAATACAGCAAGAGGCCAAATCTGCACTGTCACAGTTACAGTTCACTCAGACAGTACAGACTTCCAGCTGCTTCTCCTGCTTGTTAGAGGAGTGAAGTCATGCTTATTCTCATTTTGATTCAATACACAAAAGGGATGCATTCAAGGAGCAGTCTGCCCCATAATAAGAATAAGCATCACTAACATTTTAATTGCTAGCATGTGGGATAGTCCACTCCCACCCATTCGTAAAAACACCAGCTCTGCGCTGCGCTGCTGCCTTGCATCGGGGGGGTAATTAGTCTCTGTGTTACATGTCATTTTTTTGAAGTGAAAACTGGAAGGGACACAGCGGATAATTGCTTACTTAGGCGTTATAATTTACCAATTCTCTCACTGTTTTCTCTCTGGTCTCCTTCTGCATGTGATTTCCTGCATTTCCCAGAGTGCTTTTCAACAACCAACACACACTCACACTCACAGGATATGAACTCGTAGCAATCGGCGAATTAGCGATGGCATGATAAGAAGCAAGAAAGTGGCTGTTTGAAAATGAGAAAAAGAAGTTGCCCAGTCCTCAAACCAATACCTGTGGTTGCTCTGCAGGAATGTGCAAACAAAGCTGCAATAAGTGGAGGATCGTGCATCTGTGCATCTTTTACAAGACATTTCCTCTGAATCATTATAAAGAAGAACGAATCATGGGTGTTTAAATCTGAGGAGGGGACACCTGCTTATGGTGCTTTACCTGAACACTGAATGTCTGGTCTGTTATCTGCAATTTACAACACTGTATAATTACGTCTCTAGCCTAATTATAAATGTGCACCAGCGGAAATGTTACAGCTTTCTTTCTTTCTCTCTTTCAGCGGCTGCAGTAATCTGTTGACTGGAAGGTCATCCTGCTGGGAGATAGACAGAGAAATAGACTGAAGCTACCGTTGGTGGGCACCTGGTGATGCAGGAGTGAGATATAAGCCCCCCCACCTCAAATCTCTCTATGTGGAAAGCTTCACACACCTCCGCCCCAATGTATGTATGTGTGTACGCGCGTGTTTGTGTATTCCCTCCAGGTCTGTGTGTGTGATAAGCCGTAGCCAGGAGGCTCTCTCCTCAGCTCTTATCTCTCTGACAGACGTTACCCCTGCGTGGCCACGGCCCCAGCAGTCACACCGAGGGGGCAACAGTGGAGCTCTTTCTGTGATTTCTGGAAGTTTCTATCAGATTTCTTCAGCTTTGTTTCTGATTGTCAGAGAGACATTTTTTTTTTCCCCCCTCCCTGTGCTGGTTCCCATTTTTGGGGGGATAAATTTCATTGGGACATCACTTGGCTGCGGAGATGAAACTCATCTGGATGAAATCATTCCCAGTGTCTCTGCCAAGATTTGGATTCACCCAAGCTGTCACAGTAACAGAGCTGATAGGGGATCAGTAATTATGTAGATCGAAACTCACAATGAAGTTAAAAAGGATTTATCATTAAAAGTATTCAACACTCAACATTTTAACTCAACCTATTAAAAGAATCAATCTAAAACAGAAACATAGAAACTTTCATTGTGTCAAAATGACAAACATGTGATTATTAGTATTGATCGCCCATAAAAACAGCAGCTCCTCCCCCCTGTCTGTATCCTGCTGGATTTAATTGACTTATTTTGAAGAATTTACATCTGTGACACTTTCGGGCCTCCTCTCTCTGTGTATCTCACTACAACATCCTATTTAACCACAATTGTGAAAACGAGACACAACTGAAATGCCACTTCCTTGTTAAGTCTTTTCATCATTTTTAAACACATCTAATACGGAGCCACACATTCTTAACAACCACATGCAGACACGCCATGCTGCGCTGTGCTGCAGCTATGATTACGCTGTTTGTTTTAGCAGCACTGGAGGAACCAGCCTCCTCTGAAAGCCAAAAAAGCTTTGATAAATCACAGCTGCATGTGTGCAGGCTGAGCACAGGTAGTAATAATAATAGTAAAAATAATAATAATAAAGCAACAACAAAGAAACAGCAAGACTTCCGAGTTTTGAACTTCCTCTGCAGATTAAGTAAAGCAAAAATATTCATGATTATTCAGATATGGAGTACAACCGCATGTTGTCATCTCAGGGGATTCTCGGTCAGTTTTGTTGGACATCTGTTGTGTCTGCTGCATGATGGGATTAATATCCGAATAAAGAAGGGAAATCTCCATCAAATAGATCCAAGAATAAACCCGAGTCAAACTTCACGTCTATAAGATGGAGGGCATGTCGTTCCCCTTCCCTGCAATTTGCTCCATCAGATGCTGCAGTTTTGTGGTCTGGGGCTCAAACTAGAGGAAACTAAATTGTCTCCATCAGGACGTGAAGATTAGATGGGATCTGAGTAGTAGTCTAAACAGGCGGCCATTTCCTGTCTGTTACTGTAGCAACACGTCATATATACACGAAACCCCAAAGAGCGGCGGAGACATGGTAGCTACAGGTTTATGCCTGTACTCTACATGTGTACGTGAGAGACACTGAGCAGAGAGGACAGCGAGCCGGAATTACATGTGGGTGACTCAACCTGTATTTATGTTGCAGAGTGGGAACGCTCCTGTGACTGATTACTTCTTATATGAACCAAGACGCGACATAAGTTCACCACTGTGTTCTGTTTATTCTGATCGACTTTGTATCGCTGAGGTCGAGAAGCGAACATAATAAAAAAACTGAAGCAAGGAAATTTTTACACAAGCGATGAGCTACATCCTATGTAACAAATCATACACAACAATGTGTCCTGAAGGACAAACATGACGGAGAACAGGGAGACAAAGGAGACAAGCGAGGAACAGGAAAACAGCAAGACTTCCATTATTTGTGTAAATCAAGACACCAAATCATAATCTGCTCTTTTCCTGCTGTTTTAATGTAATGTATTATTTGTTAATGCAGTGGCTTAAACAGTGATATCCCAGCATTTATCTTCCACTTTTCACAGCTGAAACAATTACTCAATGACTCGATTGAAAATTAATTGGCAACTATTTTGATAATCAACTAATCTTTTTTCTGGTTTTCTTTGTCTTCTGTGATAGAAAAGCAACTATCTTTAGGTTTTGGAAAAACAAGCTGGGAAACATGGGATGTAATTTTTTTTACATTACATTCTAAAGATTAGATTAATCAAGAAAATATTCAGCAGATTAACTGATAGTGGAAATAACCATTAGTTGTTGTTCTAAGTCTTCTATCAGGATATTTTTGACTGTAATATGAGTTAAATTTTTAGTCATCTTTATAATATATGACCCTGTTGCAATTATTCCACTACTCCACAGCCCCGTCTGTGTGTATCTGCATACAGTATGTGTGTTTCATTTAGCCTGTACAGAGCTTAGCTGGAGGTTTATGTCCGAAAGAGTCAGTGCCAGCGTTCTCCCCCATGGCTAGATCATCTGATTATTTTATGCACAGAGCTGCATGGTCCAATTTGTTTGTGTGTGCATGTGTGAAACACTGTGTGTATATTTGTGTTTGTGTGAGTGCGTGTGTGTGTGTGTGTGTGTGTATGTGAAGCAAAGTGAGTATGTGTGTTTCCAGTGGACAGCTATCTGGCTTGCTGCAGGCAATCCAGGAAATGCTTCTCCACTGGTCCCCTCAGATGTGACTGTGTATACGAGTGTGTAAAAGAGTGGGTGTTTGTGTGTGTGTGTGTGTGTGTGTATCTGAACGGCAACAACCGCCCCCAGCCCAGTGCCAGCTGGACTCCCCATGAAAGGACTGGATGTATGAGGGGTGGATGGAGTGATGGGTGGAGGGGTAGAGGACAGACGGGGTCACAGCCTCCTGCCAGCTCGCTCTTTCAAACTGGACCAGAAGTCATCAGAGTTTTTAGAGGAGTTTCCTGCCTCTATCCATCCTGCTGTTGTCGCTGTTTGTGCCTCTCCATCTCTCTCTCCACCCCCAACACTTTATCTCAGTTTTCAGCCCTTCTGCAATCTCTGCCTTTTTTTTCTGCTGCCCCTTCCCTCATATCCCCTCACATCCTCCACTCCAATCCTTCTCCTCTGCCAACATCCTTTCCTGCTCTCTCTCTCTGTGCACGGTGCGCTGGGCAGATCCAGCTGGCGCCGTGGCAACTAAGCAAGTCATGCATAGCTGGCATCATGTGCATGTTAATGGAAGGGACTTCAGGGTGGGGTTGTGGGGTGTTTGTGTGTGTAGTGGTAAGGGTGGGGGTGGGGGGGGGGGGGCTGTACACATTTCACTCTAGTCAGCAAAACACATGCAAAAATCTCCTGCTGTCTTACAGTGGTGTTTCCTTCTGAGAGCTCACTGAACATGAGAGAGAAATGGACTCTGTGTTCATTAGGTCTCTCAAAATGCCTCCAAGTGCCATCACGCTCTTCTTCATACCTATCCTCCTCTTCCTCTCTCCCCACTTGCTTACTCTCCTCATCCCACTCCACTTTCCCCTCGCACTCGTCTTCCTTCTCTCACCTCTCTTTCTTTTACTCATGCATCCCCACACCTCCTCCTCCTCCTCCTGCAGCTCCTCCTCCTCTAAGTCGTGGCCCCGGTGGAGGCTGAGGGGAGGATCATGACACGTGACGGCTGCTTGACGGCAGCAGAAAAGCCAGACAGCATGGTGCTTTCATCTCCCATTTAACAGAACAGAGAGGAGCCGTTAACAGTTCTCAGCAGGGAAATTAGCAGAGTGTGTTGGGCCCGTGTACACAAAGTACTCGGGTATTAACTGTTACATTATTGAGAGCAGGAGCCTTCCACGCCTGACAGTTTAGATCTCACGCTGAGAGACTGGAACTGGTTTCTATCACTACGTTTAGTGACAAGTGGTTTAGTCATAATGGCTTTTCTTTTAGAAACAAAAATGTCCTGTGAACAAAAGCAGGATCACTCTGATCCAAGGACACTGTGTCTTTTGGGAAGTGAGTTCAGGTGAGACACCGAGCCATTTTGTCAGCAGTGAAACTTACGTACCCTTTTCCCACCAAAATTAGCAGGTATCAGCAGGTTCTTTAAACGCAGTTAAACTTTCCACTGCCAGTCGAGTTTGTCTTTCTGTTCGGACTGAGGTCACACACAACTGCAAGGAGTGATGTCATCACACGCACTTAAAGAGCACACACAGAGTGTGCTGCTAGCCGCCGTGCAGACTGGTCAAACAGATCAGTCACGTCTCATCCTCAGGTTGGAGTTCCTGTCAGTGTCAAAGCCTCGTTCAGTGACTGCCTTATTTCAGGGCTGCAGCTTCACCCTCAGAGGAAGGCGTAGCTGTGGTGTTTCTGGGTTAAGCAGCACCGTGCTGGACAGGTGACAGGCGTCAAGACTGACAGATGTTACAGCAGAAAAAGGAGGCCAAAATTAGCAAGTTCACCTGAGTGTTGTGTTCACATCACTGATGACCGGAGCTGATAAATACCTGCGTCTACTGCAGAGTCATGTGACCCGGGGCTCAAGTTCTCAGTAGAGCACAGTTTAGCTGCACCAAGGCATGCATTTTGACAGAAGGCAACTGCGCTGACCTTTGACCCCTCCTACCTGCATTGTAGAAGGTTTCAGCCGGGGCCAGCCCATAATGGTCTCCTTCCTCAGCCAAAGCTGTGTCTTGTGCTCTACTAATTGGCTCAATATATTCATGGTACTGCAGGTGACCACAGACAAAGCAGCATTTTGAAATGTATTGTTGTGTTCAGCTCTCAGCGCTGTCTTAGCAGGGGGAGCTTTCCAGGAGTGGTTGAACCACCGGGAGCTGTTAACCAGCCGTACGAAATGCAAGGCACCGAGGCGATATAGTTAAACACAGGGAGAGAGAACGTTTTCACTGCTATTCTGTCAATGGAATATTTTTTAAAATATGAAATGCAAAGAAATGCAAAGAAGTAAAACACACTTATTCCACATATGACAAACAAATGGAATATTTCACACCGGAAGCATGTCACAAAACGTCAAGTCGGATCAGCAGTTCAGCGGCTTGTGTTTCAGGTAGCGGCCCCTCTGCTGAACTCACCTGGTCTGTTTCAGGTGAGCAAGATGATCATTTTCTGCAACAGGCTTAGACGGAGAGGCAGCACCGTGTTTTCTGGTCAGAAGGCACATGATTAATTCATCATGTATTCATTGGTTAAACTGCTGGAGTGCTGTAATTAGTAACTAACCTACTATGTCAGATGGAATGAATCATTAAAACCTTGTATGTGATAATTTTCCCAAAGGTGAATCAAAGGATCCGGTCGTGTGGTGAGTCAGTACCAGTGGCAGACCGGCCATCTGGAGCGTTGGGAGTTTTCCTACTGGGTTTCTTTAGAACTGGGCCAACGCAAAAGAAAAGGAATCTAAATAGTCATGGTTCTGATGCCTGGCTCGGGGGAGTCAGCTGGTGGCCCAGTTCATTCTGGGGCGGGGGGTGGAGGGTGAGGGGTGGGGGTGGGTGGTTGGGCTCTCATTATGGGTCACAATTCATTTGCTTTTGCCACATTTATGAGTTTATTTAATGCACGTTTGTGATTAGGTGGTCACATTTTTTTTACTGGAGTTTATGGTGCAGTGGCTAAAGCTGTTAAAACAATATTTGTATTTATTTTTATGGGGACAGATACATAAGCATATAAAATTCACTGAACAGACTCTTGGCTGTTAAGACAGCATTTATATTTAATGTCATTTGTAGCGTCTGATCACAGATGGACTAAATCTCTAACCTTATATAATGCTATAGTGGTTACGGCTTTTGACTCGAATATACAGAGTTTGGAGCTGTCTGTTGGGTTTTGATGAACTCCACTCAACTCATTGTCTATTCCTGTTCATGACTGAGACTGACACTGACTTAAATGAAATCTGTCAGTCTGATGATGGAGTACCTGGTCAACCAAAGCCAGAATTTGGTGCTGAAACGATACCATTTGCATATAAAGTAAAGC
>NW_019174333.1:1123674-1351927 GCF_002260705.1 Seriola dumerili
CAGCAGACAGGAGACATGATCCCTCACACCATCACTAAACCAACACACACACACACACACACAGAGGAGTCACAGTGTGTGTGTGTGTGTGTGTGTGTGTGTGTGTGTGTGTGTGTGTGTGTGTGTGTGTGTGTGTGTGTGTGTGTGTAATCTGCTACTTCTATCTCTGTGAGGACCACTTTTTACCAGCACTCACTTCAGTTACATGTTGGTTTTAGGGTTTGAGTTAGAACTAGGTTAAAGTCAGGGATAGACACTGAGGAATCAGGGTAACACTTTACAATAAGACCTTTATAAGGGATTTATGGATGGTTTATAAATTAATTGCTTGTTAACACGTTGTAAATCATTTATAAGCTGTTAGATGAAAAGGACAACCGATCTGGTGCCTGCCAAATAGTGAGCACATGTCTCTGTACTGTTAACCCTCATATCTCACTTGTTACTGAGCTTTCTTTGTTTTCTCCATCATCATGTTTGTACCTGCTGCTTCATCATGTTTGTTCAGTTACTAACAATGAACCACAGTCAGCGTCTTAACATCAAATTATGGCAGATCACATAATCATATCAAAGCAGATTCATCCTCTGAGGTCGTGGCAGTGTTGTTGACCTTGACATGCTCTCAGCAGCCGTCCTCATTATAATCACAGCTGTTGATCAGATCGTTCTGCTCAGTGGAGATTAACATGGAGATGCTTTCTGCTGGTTGTTCTCTTCTTTAGGACTTTATCATCCAGCTAGAACACAGGTGGGAACCTTCCTTTACCTGGTGAACTGCTCACCCATCCTTTGTCCCACTGTTCACATCTCTGTGATTCTCCCTCCATCATCTTCATGTTTCTTCTTCTCATTCTTACAACCATTTATTATCATTTACAAACATGTACAACTGGTAAAAGGTTAAAACACGTCACCATTTATTAATGAGTTACTATAAGGCTCCTTTTAACAGTTAGAAATGGTAGTAACTCATTAGTAAGATAAATGAGTAGTAAGCATTAACTTGATCTTGCCAAATAGTGAGCCTGCATCAGTTTATGAGGACTATGTTATACCTTGTTTTTAATTGTTTATTTATGATTTATAAGGTGTTAACAACTTAATTAATAATTATGAACCATTTAATAATCCTTTATGAAGCCCGTCTTATCGGTGTTGTCAGAAGTATAAAAGTACAAACATGTTTGTGTATGTTACAGCACACATCATACACACAGGTGAGATCTCTCAGCCTTGTTTGTGTTCACATTTGAGTGAATCTTTGGTTATATACTATACGTGCGTACTGTAAACGCCCACACACACACAAATACTACACAAGCAGATGCTGAATCTACTTGCACATGCGGGCCTTCAGAGACACAGTGTGTGTGTATGCTTCTCAAAAGCCAGGGAAGATAATTTGTGTGTATAGCCAGGGGTCTTGTGTAGGTATAATAATTTCATATATATATTCCTCGTTATTTCCTGTATACACCTTGACGGTTCAGGTTGATTTTGTGTGTGTGTGTGTGTGTGTGTGTGTTGTGTATGTTTGTGTGTGTGCGCATGCAGTCTAAAAATTACAGATTATAAAAAGGAGGCTGAACAAAGACAATCTGTTCCATCTTTGCAGTAAACGGCAGCAGAGGTCACACGGTTGAGACGATGCTGTCAGCACGCCTAAATCTCTGCAAAGCCACGCTGAACCTGTGTAATATTTTAATCCCATGTAAATTAGAACGGAATTTAATGGATTAAATGAAAGCAATGTGTGTGACAACATGTGTGTTCTTGATTTTCTATATTTCTCAGGCCAAAAATTCTTTCATGTGCCGATATTTTGTGTTACTTACCTCTGAAAGCCTGGCTTTAGGTTTAGCTTTGGGTTTTACCACAGTCACTGTTTTGTCTGTCCTTCTATTGTATGTAATTACAGATTCCTGGATGTGTGCATTTGTCTCAATCTGTTTACACAGGAACGACTAAGGAGAAGTGGTGGTGAACAAACAGATACCGCCCTGATGTTGTACAGGATCACAATAACAAGAATGAAGTGTAGATGGTAAATCATAATTGTAAGACAGCTGTAATGTAAAAGTTTGCCTGGTCATTTGTTGATGAATGAATGAATATTAATTGTAGCGTCCTGTAGCTGTTCACAAATTAGCTACCTGGGGATCATGTGGTGGTGGATATGGTTTTAAGGGGGTTGGGTTTAAGATCTCGCTCCCTTGCTAATTCATGCAAGAGAGTTCCAGCAGCTGGTTGTATAATAAGCTAACTTAAATTAAATGCCAAGTACACACACAATCTCCGGGACCAAAAACAATGAAACTAGATTGAAAATAGAATACCTGCGATCACTGCAACGTATATGTATGACATCTGTGATTTCCATTATAGGCCAGATGCATGAACACGCTTATAAAATAATGATGATATGATGATTAATGCAAAACATGCTTGGAATCTGTCATCAAAAATAAAACTGGAAATGCAAAACATTAAAGAAAATAAAAGAAAGAAAACTCTCTAATGAATGGTGTACTGACTTTTGTTGCATTTATATACAGTTTATATATATATATATATATATATATATATATATGTATATGTATAGTTTAATTAGTCAGGCATCTCTGTTAAGAGAAGTGTCTTAGAGTGTGTGAGGAAAGTGCTGCACACAAACATGTTGAAGTATCACCCTCTCATCATAGCTGCTGCATCACAGCTTTAGATTGTTTGGCGTCATATTTGTAAATCTCTGTGATGTACACAGGGAAGGCCCCGATCTGTGTCTGAAGTTACTGTCAGTCGCTTATTTCTATCTTTAGTTGGACTCATGACATGTGATACTGAGAGAGTCTCTTCCCAGGCTGTGCATCGTTTATTATTTATGCTCAAAAAGACATTATATGTGAAAATAAAACAAGTGTGTGTGTGTGTGTGTGTGTGTGTGTGTGTGTGTGTGTGTGTGTGTGTGTGTGTGTCTTCCTTACACTCCACGGAGAGCTTCACAGGGTAAACCCACGGCCTCTCCTGTGTCTTCTGGTCGACCATGCAGGTCACCTCCCTGCCGTTGTCCGTCGGCGTGGGAACCAGGCGGTACTCGCTGCGTACCGTCACCGTCCCGTCCGGGCCGTTTGTGGTGCTGGTTGAGTGGTTTCCTCCGACCGATGCCAGCCACTTGATGGTAGCGGCCGGTTTGCCCTCCGCCGCCTCGCACTGGGCCACCACCACCGATTTGGTGCCAGCCTGGACAGTCACCACCTTGGCTGAGTTCTTAGGCTTGGCTGTGGGGGAGAGGATAAGAAAGAGAGGGAGAATTGAAAAAAGGGGGGGTGGTAAGAAAGATGGAGGGAAGATGTGAGAGGGAGGAGATAATAGGAATTCAGACATAGCACAAGGGATGAGGAGAACAGAGGAAAAAGAAAAATGGTAGTGGAAGGAAACAGATGAAAAAATAAAGGGTGGTGAAAGGAAAGAGACATCAAACGTGAGGCAGAGGAGGAGAGGAGGGAGGAGGGCAGGGAGAGAGCAGAGGAGGAGGAGGTTCAATCAGTTTGTTGTGCATATACACCGTGGCATCCCACTGTGGCTGTAATGAAACTCAGAGGAGGGGGAGGCATTCTGCTGTGACCCTGGGCCACTCGACATCAGAGAGACAGAAAGGGAAAGTGCAGACACATCCCAAAAAAAAAGTCGGCTACAGCATCTAAAGCTAAAAGTGTTACAAAGCATCACATTGTTTAAATCAAGTTTTTAGAACTTGCTCTTATATTAATCCACAACAAAGCACATCACTCATACATTGTAGCTTCAAAACTATTAACTTTTCATAAAGTATGAACAACAGCTTTGTGTTTGACTCGGGGATAATCCAGTTTTTGACATCAACCTGTGGAGTTTTGACTGAGCTACATCATCACAGCATTTTCTCACAGGTAATCCCTCAACTGAAGTGAAACATCAAACATCCCAATAGTTACGAGGCTTCCACATTAAAACTGTGATATGCAAAACATTGTTTCCCGTCTGCCGTCACATTAGCTTTGTTAAATCAAACTGGACTTGTTCTGTAAAGTGGCAATGTTCCATGAAAATGTCCTTCCTTTCTTAAAGGAAAAAAAACCCAACCTCTGACACCACCAATCAATCTGTAAATGTCAGTGAATTTCATTATTTTGTGTTGTCAAGTGTTGCAATTTCCTTTTTTTTTTTTAAACTTTTTGAATATGTCATCTTTTTCTGCAGAATGTGATCTTGTAAATTTCCCCTTTAATGCCTTTCAATGTGTTCTATAAAGCTCTATACAGACAGTAATGCACACACTGGAAGTGAACGATTTTACTTATCACGAAAAAGTCAGGCAATTATTGAAAACACATTTCTTTGTCGTTGCATTTCCTGCTGCTTTATTGAGGCTTCTGTCAGTGGAGGAACTGGCTTGTCTGTTTGTTCTTTGGTGGATTTCTTTCCATTAAACGGAGCCAGGGAAAGGGTCCCTGCTATTTCATTTTAAAGGCGCCGTAAGGATATATTTCTATTCATCTTTAAAATGGTTGAAAATTTTCACCAGTCAAATTCATTCATAATGAGAAAAATATACCAGTCATCGAAAAAATAAATGTACAAATGCCAGGTATATCATTAGCCTTTTAGAAATGCTTTCTGTTGAGGCCTTAGAAAACACTGAAATCATTTTAATGTGAAAAATTGAATCATCAGTCAAGGATTTGCTCTTATTGGGAAGAAGTAAATCCGCACCATGTTTCACATCGAGGTCAACTGACCAATACCAAGTCGTCTCGAGAGTCATGACCTTTAAGGAAGCAGAGCTACAGAGCAAAGCTAACGCTAGCGAACACTATCAACATCTTCCGCCCTCTCTATGATGGACAGCTTTTCACTCACCCAACTATAAACCCGTTTGAAGTCAGATGACACTTATTTTCTAGTAAACTCACATATTTAACAAACATGAAGTGATTCTGCAGCAGAGTGTGACAGATCAAATCATCTGATCAGCACGGCTGTGCTCACTAATGTCCTCCATTTTTATTCATTAGCTTGGTTTACTGGTAACTCAGTAGGACAGCAGTACTTCAAACTGGTAGTGAATTTTGAATTCAAAGAGGTAATCACAGGTCATATATGCATTTAATTCATTTTTTATATGTTTGTCAGCCTTTTGAAATAATTATGTAACAGGGTTGAGAAGGACAAATCCACTGCATCTGCTTTAATATGTACAACTTATTTTCTGATTAACAACTGACCTCCTTTAATTCCCCATCATTATTTTTTTCTTATTATGTCAATTCATAGTCTTTGTCATTAGCTATGTTTATTTGTGGATGATAGTGTCAGCTTTGTTGAAAGTTGAACTTAAATCAAAATCCAGGCAGAATTTAAAAGGTCTTCAAAACCTTATAGGACGGTGGATGAGACAAAAAACCTGAACAGACGTGGAGAGCCGAGACGAAACGAGACGAGAGAGGAAAGAGTTCGGACATGAAGGAGTTAAGCAAAAGAGATCAGAGGGGACACAAACAGAGAGGACAACGGGGGAGTTAAAATAGACAGAGTGAGAGAGAGAGACTGGCTGTGCAGAGAGGAGAGGAGAGTAAAGCTGGGAGGTGGAAAGGGGTTTGGATTGATTCGGGAACTTTAACAAGTCGGGAGAATCCATCCCTGATGTGTTTCGTGACATTGCATCCAATTGAGCCCGCTGCTACTCCTCACATCGGTCTGAGGCATTCTGAGTACAGAGTAATTAGAAAGCAAGCGGGAAGCCACGCCAACAGAGGTGAATACTGGTAAACACTGCACCCCCCCCACACACACACACACACACACCCCACCCTGTGGTAGTATAAGCAGGCTGAATGCCAGCGACTGACAAGGAGACAGGAGAAATGCATTACAGTAATCTTTCCAAACACCATTAACTGCATGAGGTGTGTTTGGTTTAGGAAACCAGGCACTTAAAAAGCTTGAGAGGTGAACACATCTCTGCACAAGTCATATTCACCACATGCTTTGATTTTAAATATTCAAAATGCCTTTTGATAAGTGCTTGGCCAAGGATTTAGGTTTTTATAACAGAAACATCAGTTATAAACTTTTCCAAACGAACATATGTGGACTACAGTATGGAGGTATGATTTGCGCTCCAGAAACAATTAGATTTCAATTTCTAAATTTAAATCTTGGGCCATTTGCGTGTCGTCTCTCAGAGAGACATGTGCTGTGAAACTGTCCCTGTAGCTGTTTGGGATTCTCATACGCTTACCCAAAGTTGAACCTGGGACTTCTCTAAGACAGTCTTTCTTCTCACCTTGGCAGCTCTCACAGAACAAGGCCTGCGACTGGAAGATTTCCAGTTTGAATCCTAAACAAATTGGGAATATCTGCCAAGTGTGAAGATTTGTAACTGAGTGTGAAGCCGGCTGTTGCAGGATTAAGGTGGCGTTGTCACAGGACAGCTGACATCTGTCATAGTCACAGAGTTTGTGTTGAAACCAACCAGGCACCCAGTTAGAAAACACTGATGGAGCCATCACTTTTGGCTGGAAAGACACCAACACTAACCAGGATGTGGACCAGAACTGGGCCAGATTGGAGCCAGACTGGAGTCTTTTGAAGACCCAGCTAAATCAGATTACAAGAGGTTTGTCGCACTTGGTCCAGAATCCAAATGCTGCACATATCTTACACGTGGCTGCTTAGACTTTTTGGACTGAAACCCGTCACCATTTGCTGCTTCAAATCAACCAGATTTAAATTCACTGTCCCCAGAGGATGAATCCTAATGACTTTAATGATCGCCTGACTTTTCCTCTAGTGACACAGAGATGTTGACATTTTAGATTTTTAGTTAAATGTCTCAATGACTATTTGGAAATTAGCATTTAGCTCAAATTAGCTAGGTATGACTTTGCAGAGCTGCTAGCATGGCTCTAGACTCTTAAGCTGTGTCACACAGTCTATGAAGTACACCACAAAGGCCGAACCCAAATGAGACGGCCCGGTCGATGGAGGATTTTCGCTTTGCCCGCCCTTACCGTTACATCTAAAGTGCAGCTCCTGTTGCCTAACTAACTTTTTTTCACTAAAAGTTGAGGTTTTAAGGGCCTTGGTTCTAACAGTTGTACTGTTAGCTGTTGGACTGACCTGAAACCCAATACTTACATTTAAAAGTGTAATCCTCAGGCTCTGTCAGTGTTGTTTGCTTTCATTACCCGCGTGCATTGAATCTTGGGATAGGTTGGGCCTCGAAGGATCCACCCGGATCGAGCCCAGGAAAACAAGGACACATTTCTGAGCCGTATTTGAAGGAGCCTTCAAAATGGAACAGTCTAGTCGCGCCACTGTGACCCAGTCGATCTTCAAATGCAGCCTCAGAAGGATGCGGCCCAGCTTTAGTCTTGTTCTTTGAGAAATCAAAAGTCTCATTTTTAACTGATTTTTGTCACTATGCTTCTTGATGTTTTCATACAATGCCCCCCCGTCTGTCAGCGTCATCCATCAACTCATCTCCATCTGTCTTGAATTCATCCCCAGCAGGGGGAAGACAAAGAGAGTAAATCTGACCACTTTGTGAATACCTAGCTGTGAACCCTAGAGCCACAGAGCTTTGTTTTTCTATACTTCAACTCTGTTGGTTCAAGCACAAAATGGAAACAAGCTAAATGCTCTATATTGCCTACAACAACAACAACAACATGTCACTATTGTTCAGCTGGGGTTCTGACATGCAGTAGGATCACCAAACTATGTCTGGTAACACTGACGCTGAGGCTGCACAGCACTCAGATTTGGATTTAGCAGCACTGGCTGGTGGCACATATCAATCTTTCCTCCTCCTCTCTTTCTCTCTAAACATGGATTTATTCACTGCCGTACCCTGATGAATGCAGCCAAGTGATGTATTTTTGTTTTTATTTTCTACTTTGCTGCATACATTAGCCAAAAATCAATAAAGGCTTCTGGATCTTGTTACGTTTTTGGAATTCATGTCTCACCAGCTGCCCAGGTTTGTAAACATCTCTCAGCTTGACACACTGCTGTTGAATATTTCCAGACATTGTTGGGAAAAACATCTGTTTGGCTCTCAACGTCTCCTCGACTGTTAACAATAAATGAATATTCAAGGAAAACTAGAATAGTTTATACTGCAATTATTCTGCAGTGTGTGTTGTTTTGACATCTCATTACTGGCTGTTAGAAATGTTGACAAAATGTGTTTATTTAAGCTTGAGACTGATTTAGCTAATTCAAGTTTGAGAGCACAAGCTAAGTGCCTAAAATGTAAAGAAAAAAAAATCTACAAAGAAAAGAAAAATAAATAATAATTTCCTGAACTGAAAACACATCATTTTACTTCTAAGCCCGGCTCAGACTTTAGCCTCTAAACACAGATAAAAAGAAACCTGAAGGCCTCACATTTCAAGTCCCTTTGTGCTGCTGCATGAAACTGCAATTTTACTGATTCAAAGCTGCTATCGGAGGGCAAATGTACACTTCTTCTTCTGTTATCAACAACTCAACCATAACGAAGGTGGATTCTGTTCCATTTGTTATTGTAGTTCTGGTGCATCTGCTGACAAATCTTCAGTGCATGGAAAATGATTCTGTTCTTATTTTCCTCATGTTATCTTTTCCCTCCTTACCTGAGGATATCAATCACTCTGGAAGTCAAGGTACTTCCACTCAGTCAGGATGTGGTTTCGGAAAAACTGTGTCGTCAGTGCTTGAACCTAAAAATGTACTGAGCACTGTCCTGGCAGGCCGAGGGGGATTACTTCTATAATTTCTCTTTAACCTTTACTCATCCAGGGAAGGTTTGCTTTGCACACATGAATTTCTTCAGAGCAAGAACTCGTTTCTCACTCTTACACATATTTTCACCTGGGAGCTGCTCGGTACAACCACAGTCTTATTGCTGCTGGCTACTGAGCAACTGACTGGAGCTACTGGGGTCATAATGCTTTACTAAAGAATGCCTGAAGAGTAGGTGCTGAGGTAGAGAAGAGCATTTAATCCCTTCTTCACTGGCTGGAATCAAAACATCACCTGCACGAATGAAGAGAGGACTCAGGTTTTAGTCATGAAAACATTTCTCAGACGTAGACCAGTCCCACAGGTGGACAAATTCTCATTTACTGAGCTTAAGCTCAATACCGGAGCACCCGGAAATCCTTTTTAGACATGAAAAATATAGGTGGTGGTTACTATGACAACGCAGATCATGGAAAACTAAGACTGCTAACAAGATTACACCAAAGGCTAAACCTGGGTGGGGATAGCTAGTCGAACTGTTTAACCAAATTCACACCATGTAATCTGCAATTCCCACCGTAAGATATTTTCCTCTTACATTAATATTGAAGCATTTCACTAATCAAAGCAAATGCTAAGCTAATGACCAATGCACGAGCATGACGAGTCCTGCAGGACTGACCAATGGCAGCTATTTGTGAAACACTGCCTCTGTTTGCGATCTGCATGAAGCCAGCGGCCGCAAATCCCTGCTGTAGAACAGACCCCAGTGTAAGTTGCAGTGTGTCCTAATTCCATACTAATATTATTCAAATACTAACAGTGGTATATTCTAAGTACAATTTCACCCTTTCTCCAACACTGACTACCTCTTCCTCCTCCTCTATAATAATGGTGCATTGTGAGACATATTAACACCTACTTAAAAATTAAGTCATTTGGTATAATTGTTGGTATTTTTTTTATACGTAATACAATACATATTTTATAATATATGTACTTAAAAATAGTGGGTCATGTACATAATGAGTAACTATGTACTGTACACTTAGAAACTGACACATCTTTCTATACTGAGCATAAAACACACTTAAAAACCTGAACTAGAATGTGGAGTATGCAATCGGGACATTGCTTTAGGCTAAACTACATTTTTAATGCAGTGGCCAGATTGCTAGTTTTCAGTTTATTGCCTTTTTCACTGGACTTCAATAATGTTAATGTTTTGCCAGGAAAAAAAAAAAAAATCTTTAGCTCCACCCATCAATTTCAACTCCACCACTGAGTCTTTTCTGGCAGAAGCGCCACTCCAATCTGCCACTTATTCACTGTGTTGATGTACGGACTCCAGCCAGTGACGCTTCAGTCTGCGGTCCACTCCTCTCACCTCTGGAGTCTGACCACCTTCCTCTTCTAATTCAGAACAATGAGGATGATTTTTCACTCACCTGCGACTGTATCGCTGTCCTGCTGGCTACACTATATCCAATGCAGTATAATTGGCAGACGTTCATTTTGTATGGTCCCCATCCAAGAGGATATGACATTGCTGCCAAGTGAGTGATTCTTTATTCACACCCCAATAAGTGGTAATAAGATTGGCTGGCAGTGGTGCTGTATCCAATAAGTTATAATATGATTGGCTGTCGGGATTATGTATTCATACTTAAATAAGTTGTGATATGATTGGGGTCCGGGTGGTTCTCTATCCAATAAGATGTAATGTGATTGGCTGCAAGCAGTTGTGGATTCAATAAGGTCTAATGTGATTGGCTCATATGGATTCTATATCCAATAAGGTAAAATGTGACTGTCTTCCACTGACTTACTTCGCCAAGTGGATTTTTAATGGACAAGTCTGTCGCAGGGAGCTCAGAGCTGCTGCAGCTCCAGACAAAAGGTGATTCAGTGAGCTTTCTAGCAGGTATTTCCCAGTCTACCTCTGCTTTGTGCCAGCAGCAGCAGCACCAGCAGCAGCAGCAGCAGCAGTTAAGGAGGCTTAGCCCACATCCATCTGTAAACCCGCCAAAATATCTCTCCATGTTTTCTCTGCGAGACAGCCAAGCTCTGCATCTCCTGTGTGCTCGCTTCTCTGCGAGAGAAGCTTCCGGAGTGGATTTTGTATTGTTGTGTGAAGATTTACTTAGAAAAACTACTGAGGGAAATATTACCGGCCCAGCTGGGAGAACACATGAAAGGAATTGTAAAGCACCTCTTTCCATGACCCATACTGGCTGCAACAACTGGTGTAATGAATTTATTTTAATTACTGCTCGCTTACTGAACAGCATCTCCACAGTGACTTACAAGAGAGTCTATGCACACTATTTTAGTGTAGCAGATAAGGAATCCCCAGACCCGCATTTGAGGCAGGAACAAATTAAGTACACAGTGTCACCACACCTGAAAGAATGCTTTTGTTTCTTTCAGTAAGCAACCTGGCTTTCAATTCTCCCTTTATTGTGTTCGGACCAAATACATATAATGTTCTGAAACTGCACCAAATTTGTGCAAGAAAAAGTTAATAAAAAAAAAAAGGTATCAAACATCGGACAATCAAAATTTATATAAGAAAAAAGAAAAAAGCACCGGGGCAGATTGAATTAAACTGCACAGAATATGAATTCAGGAACTGCTGTGTCTCAGTTCAAAGTGTTGTTCCTTGAGCCTGCTATTATGCTGAATGTATGCACTCTTAATCTTACAAGCGCTGATGCTACAGGCCTTATACTGTAAGCGCAGTCCTTCCATATGACAATCAAAGAAACTGTTGTTTTTCCCATTCAGGTGCGAAGCTTCTTCAGAGCTGCTCACTGCGAGAGAGAGAGAGACACTAGAAATCTGATTCCTTTGTAAGCAGAGTGCAAACGGGAGGACATGTGGGTGGATGAATAACACCAGCTGTCTCCCATTACAAACAGGATGCGTCCCCTGCTAACAGCAACTAAACATCCACTCAGTTTCAAAAATCAAGACACTGAGGTAGCTTAAAGGCGTTCTCCAGATTTCACATTCTGGCCAGTTCTTAGAGAAGGACAGAAAGTCTTTACTGTCACTGAACACTGTCGCAAAACGAAATCTGCTTCACAGCTCCTCAAAACGTTTCACACGCTCACCAGACACGCACCTGTCCGTGCAGGTAAGCGCCAACGAAGCAGATGAAAAAAATAATACAAGAAACATACATTAGATGCTCTTGCATCAGTGAGGTGTAAATGCAAAGTGTACACTTGCAGTGTTTCAGATCTTCCGTCCTTTGGTGTGTGGTGTTGTGTTGGGAGGGGGGCAGTGTTTGTGGAGTTCAGCTCAGTGATGGCTCTCGACCTTTAAGGCCCTGTAGCACCTTCTGGGGGAGGGGGGGCATTAGCTGCTTGCTAATGAAAGCTAACGGGTGTATCCTATCTTAACCTCTTGTTAATGGAACATTATACGACGTATTATTTAATGAGAGCAGAGGTCTGACACTTGGGGACTAAGGGTCAGACAAAATTAAAACAACTGCATTCCCCAACCTCCTCCAACACCACCCCCCGGCCACAATTTAAAATCGTTTGAGTGTTTGATGAAAGCAGTACATCAAGCTCATATTTCATAAAGAAAACTCACCTGAACTAACCCTGAGGTGGACGCTGTCTGTGACGAATGTAAACACGCCCCTGCCTCACTTCTTCATCTGTTCTGGTCGTGCTCATGTGCAGCTGAATTTTTGGAAATCAGTGTTCCGAACTTTCTCTATGTGTCCCATAGAGCAGAGCCCCATGACTGCTGTCTTCAGGATTCCTCCACTAGAACTGACGTCACCCAAAACCAAACAGGGTGCGCTGGTTTCACCTCTTTACTGGCTCGACACGCTACTATTCAAATGGAGAGATTTTGCCCGTCCCGCTCACTCCCACTGTAGAAATCAATTACTCCACTCGAAAGTCTGTGAATAAGTTCTTTAGAGTTTGGGGCCGTTTAATATCCTTTTTTGAGAAACCTAAGACTGTCATCTCTGAGTAACTATCACCATTATACTGCAAGTATTTATGCATTTTCTTACATTTGGTTTTGTACTTTGTTTTGTTTAATTTATTTAACTAGTTCTGTTTGTAGATTCAAAATACAACCTTTTGGTCAGTGTCATTTGTGGGTTCATTATGTGTCTGTTTCTGAGGTGTTGTGTGGGGGATAACAGCTTACATGCACATTTGTCCAGATGATATTAATAATAAAAAATCATTAATAAAAGGTACTGAGTGACATGTGTGATTCCTGTGAATAATCTTTAGTGAAATATGCCGTCTTCACTTTAGAGACTGTTATTACAGTTGAGGACAGAGGACTGACAGAGAGCTTTGTCACATGGTGCAACAACAATCACTCGAAGCTCAATGTCAGCTAAACCAATAAGCTTGTGGTGGACCACCAGAGAACCAGGCGGCCCCCCTGTCCTGGTGTCATCCAGGGAGAGGAAGTGAAGAGGACGGACTCCTTCCAAGTAAGATCAATAAAAACCTGAAGTGGGCTCACAACACTGAAGCCCTCTTCAGGACGAGACAGATCACGGCATTCCTGAGATATCGCTCTCACAAGGCCGTGGCTATCACCAGCACGGAGGCAGAAGAAAAGCTTTTTTTTTTTTGTATGTCCACAGGTTTTCAACAGATACTGTTTTCAAACTATCCATGGATGGACAAACAGCTACAACTGGATTACTGTGACACTTGAAAACGTGACGATTCTCAACTCTATGATTTCTAGGTGAATTGAAGGGTGTTAATTAAGATGGACTTAACAACGTCCTCGGAAGTCACTCTGAATCTAAAAGTCTGTGCATCAGGTCTGTGCGTGATTCAGAAATGGACTGCGATATTTGAATATACTTACAATATTTTCACGTGTGATCCAAACATGCAGAAACAGTGTTGACACCTCTATTAGTCTAATTAGAGCAATTATAGTTGATGTGATATGGATGTAAAGTCTCAATAAATCAGTCATAATAAAAGTCAGGGCTGAACACAGGGCTACAGCGGGATTATCTGAACCGCCTTCATCTTATTATCACAGTGAGGGTCCTCAACAAGTAATTCATTCAGGCATTTAGTCAAAGCTGACCTTATTGTAATTAAACTGAATATTATGACTGCTCAAATACTGTGTGTCAAAAGCAGGTCACAGCAGAGGTCACCCCTGATGATGTGTTTGTGCACAGAACTGACGTGTTGGCGAGCTGTTGTGGCAAAGGGCAACATCTGTACAGTATCTATTGAACCCACTCACCAGGTTAATACGAAGTACAAGACAATGTTGTGTAACCAGGTCCATCCCCGTGTTACCACCGTGCTGAAGCATCCCCGTGCTAAACCAACTGTCAAATAAATCAGTTACTGTTTGAAAATATGTCAATACTTTGTGCCTTTATAGAACCATTACCTAAACATGAGTTCCTCCTGCATCCATAATTACCTGCTGACAGGCTGTCAACCTGCTAATAATCCAATATAACGGTGTCTTACATAAGCAAAGTTCATGTTGGCTCAACCTAAAGAGTGGGAGTTTGGAATAAAGACTTACAGTTTATCTTACATTGCAGACTGCCTGCTGATCAAATCGCATCAGCGCAGGAAATGGGTCTAACTACAGTGTAAAGACTGATACTCAACATGTAGCTCCACGTCTGAATCTCTCTCACACATCTTCCTTGTTTTTCACAGTATATATACCCTGAGAATACTCGTCAAATGTTTTAAATTGCTTCTTCTCAGACTTTGGGTCCAGTGGGAACGTCTTGTATAGAAAGCAATGATAAGCAGATGGCTAGGGAGGTGCTTGTCAAGGCTGATGTAGCAGAACAGGCGTTGAAAGCCTGTTTCAAGCACGGCTCTTTTCTGCAGGAGAGAAATACTGTTGACCTTTTTGGTGTTCCAACCCTTCAACATCAAAACTCCTCAGCTGTATCTGAAGTACACAGCAGCTTGTTGATTGTGTTGCGTGGACACGTCACAGGTCTCTACTCACCGAGCATGATGAGGGTGGTCGTCCCTTGTTCGTTTCCAGAAGGATAGGTGGCGTACTCGCAGGTGTAGCGGCCGGCGTCGGACATTCTCAGCTTAGAAATCCTGATGGACGGATTCTCCAGACTGTTGTGCAGGAAGGCGACTCGGTCTTTGAAAGCCACGTTGGGGAAACTCTGTCCGTAGATCGGGTGGTAAACAGCAATGTTGTCCCTTTGGCCATCAGTGGGTTCCCAGATCCAAGACACCTGGATAGAAAAACCAGTGGTTAGTGGTTGGATTCGGGAAAGTCGTGGCCATTTCAGAGGTCTGGCACCGGACCCAGGTGGCGGCCTATCCGGGCCCAGTTGTAGTTCAACCAGCACAGCTTTTCTAGCCTTTACAGCACTGGTCACATTACTCTACACAGCCAATCATTGCGGCTCGAGTCGGTGAGTAAGACAAACACAAAGGGTGAGAGACCACGTCTGAGAAATAGGGCGGGGAAAGTGGGATAGAAGAGGTCAAGCCACTGTTTTTATTTCATTTTGTAAAATGAAGCACTTTGTTGTTATGTAGTTGACCACTGACCCAAGTTTCTGGATTTCTGCTTAAAAATTTTGTCTAACTGGACCTTTGATGTTTAATTATTTACCCCTGCTATAGTTGTATACACACAGGCTCCGTTAAAAATACACCAACATAGCTACTCGTAGTTCTTGTTTGCAGTGTATCCGTTGTGCATACAGACATCTATTACTGGCTTACTTTGATATTTTGAAGAAAACTTAAAATCAATATGATTCTCACTAAAGTTCTGGAACTGCCTGAGGATCATCCTATCATACTGATGAAAATAAGGAAAAGTCTTTTTTTTCTGTGCATTCAAAACAGATTTTTTGGATATTTATTTACAGTGGACATCAGAGATATTTATAATCTTGGAAAGTGTAAATGACACTGAACCTTTAATGTGGAGTGGAGATTTTCACCAGAAACTGAGGCAATCAGACGCCTCAGGATACTGACATGCTCCTGTCCCTTTCACCTCACATTTAACAAACAGTCTGTAGTGCAGCAGCAGTATATTATTATATACACACACACACAAAATGATTTGAGATTTCTCTGAACAAATATTGAAATCTGCTCCGGTCTATCACCCACGACACCTGAAAGAATTTCACTTATAGCTGCAAAATATCAAACTCAATTAAAGCTGTGTGAGTTCAGAGCCAAGAATCTATTACAGGATGAAATTAAAGGTCTCTTAGAGCAGCGAACACTCTCTGAAGGACCCCATCGCCATTATAAAGAACACAATTTCAAAGAGAATGGTCTTGCAGGCTTTTCTTCTTAAGATTTCTGATATGTGAACAATATTGATGTCTCTGTATGAGCCTGCACCGCCAGGGAGAACACTGTGATGTTGTACCAAATAGATTTCCTTTTCTTTTCCACTTCCCAAAGTGACAGTTTCAAATACAAACTGCTGGCTGAAGTAGACCAGGAAGGAGAGGGAATAAAGTTCATCAATAAACATTTAGTAAACAGCACAGGGGGCTGAAGGTTACAAGGAGGAAGACAGATTGTAACGCAGATGTCGGAAAAAATGAGAGGATGAGATTCCCTCGTTAGATGTAGATTGTAGGGAAAATATCAGACGGCAGTTAAGTGTCGTCTGTAATTTCAGTTTCTGTATGTGAACAAATTGTCTATTGATTCCGTCCACCAGTCACAGGGGACAGATCACACCAGAAGCTGATAGTGTTTTTGCTTCAGTCTACTTGGTGTGTGATAGCACATCAGAGGAGTTCAGGTGGTGTCAGATAAGTTGTCATCTGGGGTTTGGCGAAATAAATTGACTTTCAAATATTCAAATTAAAATGAGCTGAATGTGAAAACTCTGACAGTGACAGCCACAAGGGAAGGAACTGTCACAAAATATAAAACACTGCTCAGAAAGACTTGACTTTTAGGATGGTTTTCATGGCATATTACCGAGCTAATGCAGGTCACACGACTCGATGTTGATCGCTGTCAACAAATGTCCTTCAGGCAGCTTTGTGTGTTTTTTTTTGTTGTTGCATCGTTTCTGTTTTTGGAGCGTGTCTGCTTTCGTCTTCCTGCAGCATGTTTTTTTCATTTGCGGCTCGTGTCCGTTGTTGTCTTTGTTTTGTATTTCCGTATGTGTTTTTCAATCTGCATCGTTTCTGAAACTGCAGCTCGTACAGACACTGTTTAACACTGCTGAAGGAATTCTGTGATTTCTGTGAATTTTAATCCGTGTGGCGAGTAGGAGCCAACAGGTCCAGAGTATCATTGTTAGCATGTTTGCAAGCTAGCCTCACATAAATCCAACTAGGGTTTGTGATGATATCAGATTTTCACCCACACGATTGTTGCGGCCAAAAGAATTCACGATAACGATGCTATCACAATATCAAAGAAACAATAATAACAATAATAATGTTATAACTTCTTTATTTATCTATTTATTTGATTTTTGGGGGGGAATTTTCCGTGCCGTTATTTGACAGGACAGTGAAAATGAAGAGGAAATGCAGGGATAGAGAGCAGGGGAAAGAATCCGGCCGGCCGGGAATCAAACTGTTCAGGGCGCCCTAACCGGTCGCCCCAGTCCAATCCATTTTTTACTTTATTGTATTATTGTATTGTTTATTGTTTGTTTCAGTGTCATTGTCGGCCGTGTCCAACACTGTAAACTGCCAATCAAGTTTGAGGGTTTGAATCTTTCCGTTTGCATTATTTGCACAAATGAGTCTTACACAATAAATACCTTTAGGAGGAGACTGTCTGAAAATGTGAGCAGTTATTTTCAAGCATACCCAGCTTTAACCCCCCCCCCCCCCCCCCGCTGTGTGCAAATCGCCAAACTCACACATTGCTTGATAGTAATTAAGTATAATATGTAAATCATTTGCTTGTTAAGCCACAATAGTCAAGTTCATATTTAAATTCAGCACCAATTCGAACCAAATTTCCAGAAAACAGACAAAAGAAATTGCAAATTAATGAGCGTTTCGCCACTACTCAAAAAAAAAAAAGGAGTTGGATTTTATAGATAAACAGGTGGCGGCCATTAAAATCACTGCAGAGACGACACAACAAGATGAGAGCAGCAGCTGAACCTCAAGAGAACAAAAATGAGGTGGAGAACATTTATTTCTGCTTCATGTATTAATTTAAGGAACATTCTCCACATCGCTCCGCACAGATCTGAAGTTTCCATTGCACTTCGTCGACACACCAACTTTTTTCACCTCAGCCGAGTGCAAAAACTTTTGTGGTGTTTCATCTTTTGTTTGAATTTCCAGCTTTTCTGCTTCTTTTTTATTCACAAATTGAAAATGCGCATAAAAGAAGTTGGCCGGATCTAATGCAGCTCAGAGTATTCTTTTAACAAGGCCGAGTTCGCAAGTCTCTTTGTTGGCAGGTCCTGATTTTTATCTGCAGAGTGAAAAGATCATGTGGGAGGGATTGACCTTCATGACCTCCATATAAACCATTCTTCTCCTCATATTTTTCCAATGACTTCACTCCATTAGCTTTAACCACCTTGTCAGTCTTTCTTTGAAATTCACTGGTTCCAAACCTACTAAAAAGCACAATTTCATCCACCGACCTGCGTGAGCTTGGTCCGGCCTCCTCCATCGATGAACTGGCAACGGAGATCCACGGACTCTGTGGGATACGCCTCCAGCTCCTCTTCCACTCGCACTTTCTGAGCCCCGATACCTACAGGTGAAAAGGAGACAAAGAAAAAAATATATAAAATATAAATATATATATATATATATAAAAAAAAGAAAATTATATATCTATTTTATATATATTTTAAAATAAAATAATTCATCATGTTGGTTTGAAGTGAAACTAAAAGAGAGAGCGAACAGAGAGTAAAAGGGAGAAGACGGAGTCGGGGAACACTTGAAGACGAAGCATTCGAAGTATTTCATTATGAATCTGGTGT
Organism: Seriola dumerili; assembly: GCF_002260705.1. Taxonomy (NCBI): domain Eukaryota; kingdom Metazoa; phylum Chordata; class Actinopteri; order Carangiformes; family Carangidae; genus Seriola; species Seriola dumerili. Next base: position 1,142,416 of record NW_019174333.1, read on the forward strand.
TGTTTTAATGAATTTGCTGTGAGTGATGTTTTTCCCTCCCACTCGTTTTGCTTTAGTCAGAAGGGAGGATCGACCTCCTTTATGTGTGCGAGACGCTTTAAAACAAGGTTATAGAGAACCATGATGGAAACAGAGACAAGTTCATTAAAGAGGAAGAAGTTAAAAAAATCTGAATCATGAGCCTTTGATAAGAAGCCTCAGGCAGAGTCTTAGCCAACTTCCTTCAGCTAGGCCCTCATTACAGTAAAGCTTGTCTACCAGGAGGCATCGCTAGGGGGCGGGCCTCTAGGAACACCACAGTGGCTCGGGCGCTGCTTCTCTAATCTATTTGAAATTCAGTTAAAGGCGCCTGCGTCTCTTTGCTTGAGCATGAAAAGCAATGTAGAAAGAGCGCAGCGGGTCAGACGAGCCGGAGCAGGTTCACCCAAAAAAAAAACAAGCCTGGAGATCTGCCCTCAAACTTAAACAGAGATGAAAGGTGGACGGTCCGAGCCGAGGCTGTGAAGCACCTGCTGATCCGCAGGCCGCGTCAGAACACTGAGTGCAAATTGGACAAGTGGAATGAGTTTTCTTAACATTCGTCTCTTCTTCTGCAATCGACTGACTCGACTGTGCGTCTGCTGCTGAGGCTCAAGACTTCTTTTGATCCTATACTTTCCCCTTTTTTCCCTTTCTGTAAAAAGAAAGTAAGAAGTGCTGCTGTGATACCTTGTTTTTTTCCCCAAACAAGTCAGCATCGCTACTGATTCTGTCAGGTCTCTGCTTTCAAATACACTCCACAGGAGAGCACGGCTTCTACCGAATTTCAGACGGATTTGACAAATAAAACTGATGTAGCAGAAAGTGCATTTGAGGCTTTCAACAGAAAACTTTAAACTCATTTGCATGTGAGAGCAGCAGGAAACCATGAGCAGGACCAATTCTGCTAAACAACAGGATTACAAAAGCCTCTCCTCGATACCGTCTGGTTTTCGACTGCATGTACGCCTCGTCTTGTCGCGTAGCACCTTGTGAAGAACGTGTTCATTAAAAGCAATCCAGCAGCTGACACGAATTGTCCCTGCCTCTTAGAAATGGCTGTTTTTATTTGGATTAGTTGTCAACAAGCAGCTCTCTACCAGTGAGACAAATTGCTGCAGTAACAAAAAATGACATCTTATATACACATACATATATAATATACTGTGTGCTGTATTGTAAACAAATGAACTGTAATGAACTTGTAATCCTTAGAATCATGAGAGGGAGAGAGAATGGCTCAAACAGAATAAGAAAAAAAAAACAAAAAGAGAAAGAAGGATCAGAGAGAGCAACATAGAAAACTTGTAATCCTTCATTAATGCAATCTAGACTGAGTCCACAGCTCTGTGTGTTTCGCCTCCACATACGACCATATGAGGCTTCAAGTGACATTTTCAAGAGGTTTTCGATTGTTCATGTCTTGGAATCGAGTCATTCTGCCTCATCTTTCCTCCTCCACCCCCCCTCGCTCTCTGCCCTCTCATCCAGCCTCTGCGCCTGTAAAGATAAACTTCTTGCGGGGAGCCTGCCTCTCACTCTCTCCATAAGAACAGGGGGATAAGCATTCGCTAACCGCTGGCTAGCCCCGGGTGGTTCCACTGCAAAAAGCCTCTTAGTGCGTGAGGGATTGATTAGGACAATATGTTACATGTCACAGCGTGGAGGTGAATGGGCTGGCTGGGATTTCGCCTACAAATCAGCTGTAAAACACAGTCACACAAACAAAGAGTGTGAAGTGTGTGTGTGTGTGTGTGTGTGGGGGTGTGTGTGCGTAGGGGGTGTTGATTGTTTTGGATTTACAGCATGTGTGCAGCCACGTGTCCGCCCATGTGTACAGGGATGAATTTTGTGTGTAACTACACATGTATGCTGAACAGTGGGTGTGCATGTGTGATTACTGTACATCTGTGTGTGTGTATGTGTGTGTGTGTGTGTGTGTGTGTGTATGTATGTGTGTGCATAAATCAGACCATCTCATTGTAATGTGAGTGCATATGAGACTGACTCAGTCACTGAACCACAGTCTCTACCCTGAGGGAGACAATGGGCTGTCAACGCAGTTATCCGTTCCCACTGTAAGACAGATATGCACACACATGCAAAACACATAAATGCAAACTACAGGCTGCCAGACGAGTTCCTCCACGGCCTGTAGCACCAAGAGGAGCACGTGTGAACCGAGAGTTCACCTACGTCTCTGATTTCTCCCTCACCTTTCTTTTTTTCTTCTCTTACGCACAAATTAAACACATCAACACACAACTCCCACTATTCATAAAATGCAAAAATACACACACACACACACACACACACCAGACAGTCTCACCAAAGCCATGAATCTCATAAACTTTCTTCTTATTTATAGTGGTCAATGAATCTGTTCTGTGACGCAGGGGAAGATAATAAAAACAGAAGCAGAGAGGAAAAGAGAGGAAGAGGAGGATGGAGAAAGAAAAGGGAGATGGTTAAAAGACTAAAAGGGAAAAAGTCCAGATGGATATGAAAGGAGCTGGAAGAACGATGGGAGAAAAATTTATGGGGAAGGATAAATGCAAAAGAATAAAATAGTAACAGAGGCTGGAGCTGAGGAAAAAGATCTGTAAAAGTAATGTGACTAAATCAGAGAGAGACTGAAGGCGATGGAGCTGCAGGGGGAGACTGGAGGAGGGAATAAAGAGGAATGACTAAAAACCAGAGAGTGCAGGAGAATAAAAGGAGGCCACAGAGTGGGGAAGTTTGAAAATGGCCAAAAAGAGATGTGAGGAGAAAAAAGTAAAACACTGAAGGAGTGAAAGGAAGGGGGCAGAGAGCATGAGATCACATCAGAAATGATTCATATCCTCTGAGCCTGACTCCAAAAAGCCCCGTGGCGACTGAGCTGACTGAGCTCAGAGAGACGAGACGAGTGAGAGGACGAGAGTGAAGAAAGTTTCTCTTCTTCATACAGACCTACATGACCACCTCGCTCGTGGAATAGTTGCCACTTGTGGACGTTTTGCTGGGTATTATTTTAGGGTCAAGCATCTGAACTTATACTCATACTCATTTTTTTCATTTGATTTTGTAGCTATATATAATCATACATCTGTCTAGAGTGCTTTATCTGGACTTTATATTTGTGAGCTGCAGCCAACTTGCTAGTAATCCCTCTGAAGTTATTTGAGTGATGCTGGTGAACTTACATTACAATACAACCGCAGCAAAGTTAGCAGCTAAAACGCTTCAAAGAAAAGGACAATTTATTGAAACGTGGGCTTTATTTTGGCAGCTCTGGTGCTATAAATTATGATAACACTGTATTCACCAGAGTCATTACTGAGATCTCAACATGTAGCAGCAGTGCTACAAAATAGGTCAGAACAGGGCGAGTTATCAGCAGTAAGATGATCAAACTGGTCACAAGCAAAATCCCAAACTTATTTGGAGGAAAAACACAAGGAAAAAATTAAAAATATAACTGTGTCCGTTGTAAACATTCATACCAGTCAATGACAGAACGACGTCACAGATCAAGATCTCAGTGATTACTTTGGTAAGTTCTCGGCCCGACCGATGCTGCACTTTTGAAGCCTTTTTTCAAAAAGAAAGGCTTCACATCAGTATGCATCTTGGGCATTACTGAGGAGGACAATTTACAGAGGAAGAATCAACATGTCTGTGTTTTCTTGGAGACAAAATATCCAGTACATGGAGACACTGTTCCTAAATTACCTTGGACCTAGTTTGGAATTTTTCTACCACAGTTTTTTGTCACTTATCAGCGAACAACACTGGTAACACTGATACCGATGTATCTGCACTGAGCCAGAGTCAGCTGATATATAATCCTGGCCTGTTAGCCGGTCTAGCCCTGAGTACAAGATTATCGCAAGTGATAGAAACAATGTCCAGGGCTAGATTTCACAAGACAACAGAGCTGTGGACTTGAGACTTGTTGACTTGAGACAGATTTAAGGTCCCGTTCACACCTAAGTGCAGGTGAGAATGCACTCAAGATCGCTCGGACCACATTGGGAGGTGGTCTGGTCCACACTGAAGCACCGCCTACTCAAACTGACGTCCTCTGGAGAAGTGGAAGTACATACTCATTCAGCTGTTTCTCAGATCGCATAATCTGTCTTTGTGTTCAACATCTGAAAAAGCTCATACAGATATATTAAGAGTGCATCAAACATCTTGGGGGATATGGTTTCCCTGGAAGGAACTGACCCACTTCTACTTGTGATTTTACACAAGTTTTACCTAAAATTTCCAGGATTAGATTTTCTGTTCCCTCCCACCAAGAACCCGTTCTCTCTCCTCCTGTGAGAGGAGGCTTTTAAAGTTTTGTTTAAAGTTGTCAGTAATCCTGCCGGCTCACATTTGGCATTTCAACAGACCTCTGAAGAGATAAATGGGAGAAGGTGTAAGAGAGCTGCTGATTATGCTTCAAATCAGGCAAATACTTTTTTTTTTTTTTCATTTAAATTTTTTCAGTATTAAAAAAAAATCCACAATTTCAGTGAATGCAGATACAAAGGGCACATATAATGCGTTATTTCCTATTACTGCAGTAATTCTTTCTTCTAAACCAGGGAACGACAAGCAAAGTTCAGAGACGAGGAAAAATGAACACTTCGATTTTTGCACTGCCTCCTGATCCACAGTCAAGTCCAGTTATATATATTTTTCCCAAACCTTACAAGAGCACACGCTTTCTCAATTGTTGCAGACAATCATTCGGGGCAAACTGTCTGCCCTGTAAAATTCCATGTAATTGTTGACTACGGTTATGCTATTTATTTTTCCCCTAGAAGCATATCACACATATGATTGTCCTGCTATCAGTGAAATTGATGTCAATGCCGCACTATGACCCTTATCTTTCCAATCCCTTCCATTATCTGCTCGCAACCCCAGCGATCCCACAATTTACAGCTTATTCTACCGTCGCACTCAGTGGAAGTCGCAGTGAACTGGAGCATCGGCTAAACGTAAATGGAAAGTCAAAGAGGGGAGGCGGTTAAATGAATGGCCACACTCTGCCTCCCTCCCAATGCACCAGAGAGATGAATCACAGTTAATTGACATTTAGAGGCTTGTGGCATTTGCCTGTTTATGTGGAGCTTCCCCATGTAGACAGACACTCAGCGTAAGCGTGAGGGATATGCTGATGAGGCGCACACTCATCCACATTAACATCCAAATCACATACTTATAGAAGGCAGTGAACCACAGCTGTTTTGTTTTGGGATTTTTTTTTTTTTTTTTGTCAGCCTGACATAAGCTGACATAACTGACATGGTGTCAGTTATCTCTGTGATTGTCAACAGCTGTGAGAAGCTGAAATGGAACATGAGCACGTCTGAAAAGCTAAAGTTGCTCTATGGAGATATGTTTTTATCAACATATTGAGGATGTATGATGAGGCTAATCTATTTCTTTTCTCCGTCTGTTCACAGTGTCATTATCAAAATATCAAATTATTTCAGGCACCATATGTGAACAAATTAGACCAGACGATAGGTTGCCTCAGGTCTCATGGAAGTGTTATAATTAGTGCTTGTGTTTGTCTATGGTAAAGTTCTTCATTTGATACAAATTTATTGTTGAGCAAGAGAAGCGGATTTATATCTAAAGAAATGTCATGAGGTATTTATAGATGGGGAAATTAATATTTTGATACAAGATGTCCGATGTGTCTCTTCTCCTCTTTACACCAGACTCTCAAAGGAAATGATCGTTTCAATTCGTTTGAATGTAGGGGCTTTTACTTTGACACAGGAAGTGACAGTCAGCTTCATTGTGACCAAAGAAAGCAGAGACACACTGACGTCAACATGTGTAAGATTCATCAACGTCATAAAAGCAGCAATGCTAACATAAACTCAGGGACTCCTCCCCACTTCAAAGATTCCTCCCTTTATATTTAGATACAGAAATAAATTGGGAGCGTGAATGTCAAGTCACGATGATGCATTTATTTATACACTCAATAAGCAAAACATCCAAAGCAAATCATAAAAAAAAATCTTCACACACTGGGGGACTTTAAATAAGAAATTCTGTTCTTAAATGAGTCATTCACATAGATGTAAAATTGGCAATTTAAGTTCACATTTCAGTGTTCATCCAGAGTGAAACAACATCCATCTTGGCAGAATGGGGTTAACTGCGTGATCACTCCACTTAATCATTTCTGTCCTCCAGCTTTTGTCACTCAGGCATGAGCGCAGGTTGAGGTGTGACATCCAATCTTTTGTCGAGAGACAGCGGTCGAGAGTGTTGCGCGATCAAGCATGAATTAAGCTGGAAGCCACTAACATAGCTGTGCTGCTAACAAGGGATGAAAGAGGTCTGAAAGATTCATGCAGCAAGAATTTTCATTACAGTTACTTGGCACTTTGTAGCTTGTGGCACTGTTGTAATTTTATGTGAGGGGGAGGAGAGATGGGAGGACGCTGGTCCAGGAAAAATGCCAAATATAAATGTTCAGACCAACATTTGGAAATAATCAGGATGTGTAATCTTGATTCTGAAATGAGATATTTCTTCTGATTTTCTTGTTGCTGAAACTTGAATTGATTTTGAATTACATTAAATTGATTTTTTTGCCACATATTGTCTAATTTTAAGTTGATATGGCAAAGTTGTTAGCAAACAGTTGCCATTTTACACATCTGGTAGCTAGAAGGCGACACTGACATTCCTCTGGAGCAGTGCTCAAAGTGGGCCGTTGCACATTTCAGGTTCTGGGCGATTCGTATCGAACCTATATGAACTGCATTACCCAGAGGGCACCATGCGTCTCACATGTTCACCTCTCGACAAAGAGGTTAATCCTAGCGGAGTCTGTCTGTGCTTATTCGAAGTTCTCTGATGCTAGTTTTATCAACCAAAGTGAGTCCATAGGAACCATGGAGCTGCCAGTTTGACATCCCTCCTCTGATAGATGTGGAATAACTCCATTGCAGATACACACACATACAGTATGTAATATTCAATATCAAATTAATACATGGTTCCTGATGGTTCCTAAAAATAAATAAATTTATATCATGAACACCAGCGTCTTTTATTCACTGCAGAAATGTAGAAGTTGATAATGTTGTGCTTATATTGGCCGATGCACAGTTGAGTACCGGCACTTTCTTTTCCCACTTCAAACTCTGATTTTATATTTTCAAGAGTCATATTTTTATTCTAGCTTTGTTTTAGTCTCCACCAGCTCCTGAGGCAAATGTCTAGCTTCAGTCTTGCTAACTTGCTAACAGCCAACTGCTAACTTCACCGGTCTGCTAATTGGCGGTGGTCAGGTTGCGTAGAGTTGGGATTTGGAGCTGAAATGGAGGCTGATGAAAGCGTTGAAACTGAACCAAAACTGTACAAAAACAATGACCTGAAAGTTACTAAATCGCTCCACAGAGCTGAGGGGGAGCTGCAGAATTCAGTAATAATTCTCTGTGCTTCACTACAAGCATTCTCATATGATCCACTGGTAATACTAAATATTGATTTTGGCCGCTCTAAGTTTCGGGTGGTGCAGCGACAGTCTGTTGAAGAAAATCTGTTCAGTCATTCGTCACATTATTATTCTTTACGTGTAATACTCAGGAGTCGCGAGTGATAAAGGGCTACAGTATGTGATATCAATCACAGAGGGGTTTGATATATTTCTCATACAGCAGCGTCATTAAACAGGTCAAAACTCATTAAAGTCTGACGCTCATGACATTCACACATGAAAAAAGAAAAAAAAAAAAAACGAAACAATATAATTCTTCAAATGTGATGTGGAAATGAAGGGAGGAGGCAGAGGAGAGCTGGCGTTGAGTGACTGTCTCATCCACCACACACCGGGGAGCTGAATTACCGGTAATTGGCATTTGACAGCTCATAATTGTGGCATTTTGCATTGGCTTTTCAGTAACAGGACACTGATCAACAATGTGGTGGAGGGAAAGGAGAGAGGAGATTAGTTGTCACGAGGAAGGCTTTGGTTTCTCACACACACACACACACACACACACACACACACACACACACACACACACACACACACACACACACACACACACACACACACACATATGCTGTAACCGTGCGCTGGCAGTCAAAAGCTCCTGGCATCTGTGTGGATTCTTTTTTTATTACCACAAAGATGCTAATACGGCTGAAATTAATTCCAAAATGAGATAATATCCACCGTTTGAAGCAAAGCATATGATCCCTTAGTTGTGGCCGCTCTATTATATTAAGAGATCTTGAATGACAAACTTAAGCAGGAAAGGAGAATACTTCCATTCAACAAATGTCACCTAAATATACAGTAATAACCTGTGATTAAAGACCAGCGCTGCCGTCGCTGTTTGTTCTGTGCTGAAAGATTCCTATTCTGAATTAAAATGGCTTATTCTGTTATAAAATGAAAATGAAAGCAAATAATCTGCACTCACGACACATATTAGATAGTTTAGGTCTTTTCCTTTGAAAACTTTAGAGACAAGATTGTCCACATATATGAAGAAATGAACAAAACTGAAAGATAAAAAAAAACATGATGGAAAAGGATCATTTACCCAAACACAAGCTGAATTCTACAAAATCCACAGCTGAAGAGAACAAAAACTTTTCATATTACTGCAAGAATTGTTGTCTCGCTGCACATCGGTTACCCTGAATCGACTGTAATTGGCGCTGAAAGCCTTCTGGTCTTTGGCTGATTAGCTATAGCTCTGACGCCACACGTGATGAAAGTGCACGGTGTCATTAGGATAAATTCAGATGGAAAAGTGGAAAAGGTTGTCACAGCTGGAAGCATCCTCAGCAATCTCTGGGAATGTGTAACTCTAGCTTTGTTGATAAATGATCTGTGTGATTAGCTCCCTGATGTGATTTCAAACTTCTACCTCTGCCTTTTATAAGTGGAAAGAGAATTTTGAAATGATAAAACAGATCATCAGGCACATCCCAGGTGATAATGCAGGTCTGTGAAAAGCATTCATGAACATAAATGTAACATTTTGACTTTCTTTGCTTGGTAACGGTAACTTTGTAAAAACGTGCTTCTGCTTCAAGTCACCTTTAAAGTCACAATGAAACATTAATTTTAGAGTGTTTCACCCCCTTGGTGTGTTTTACCTCTTGAACCGGGAGGGATCACTCCAAACCATAAATTAATTGGATATGAGTTAGTGAAAGAAAGGTAATTTATGCGAGAGGAGTGGAGGATTTTTTCATAAAAACCTATCATGACTTTATTATTTGGAATCTCAATTTGCGACTGATGAACAATGATGTTGCCAATAAAGATTTTCCAATTTCAAATAATAATTTTTAATGTCCGGTTGTCCAGTCAGTTAAAGTAATACAATTTAAATAATGTTTGCCGATAGGTGTGCGGTGTGATAGACTGAGGCACAAAGGCAAAAAAGTAACTTTTGATTTGAATGTAATATTAATGGGCAGCTGACAGCTCCGATAATTGGCATGTTTACACTGTGGGTGGCTTTTCACTGTTACCATGTTGTCAGCTGACAACCCATTAACTCCAGCTATGGTGATTTCATTTTTTAGCATAATCCTCTGTGGGCTGAGAAAATGATACGGCCTGTGGGCTTATGAAACCCTTTCAAAATCCCTCTGCATTATTTCCAAAATGCACAGTGGACTATCTGTGAAGAAGTCTGCTGTTATTCATTTCTGAAAAGTTGGCATTTTGCAGATGTAAGACCTCCACTCACCCGCATGATTAGGGCATTAATGCACTTCTGCAATTGTGTGTGTGTATGTGTTTGTGTGTGTGTGTGTGTGAGTGTGTGGTGTGAGCCTGAGCTGACTTACCAGTAATTGGTATTTGACACTAAATGACTCCTCCTGTATATAACCATCTTTAATCAAGTATGTATTGTCCTTTTGATGGTAGATGTGAGAGGGACTTCCCCTTCACACCATCGAGAGGCTGTTAAGGTTCATGGTCCTCCACACAAAAGCCATTGTTATCATAATGAACAGGCTGTGGATATATAATTTAGTTACACTTTACCAATTGTGGGGTACGTAAGTGTAGATAGTTTTTACCTCCCACCTGTTCAGGTATATCATCCGTGCATCTCTGATAAAAATAATCGCTTGAAAGCCAAAACAGACAGGTGGCAATCTGAGTGTCAGATCTCCTGCCCCTTTTATTTGTATGTGCACAGTGCTTAGTGATGTTATAAAGGTGTGACTCCACATGCATCTACTTAGCGTAAGAGGCCACTACAGTTTATATGATTATTCTATTTCAGTGTCAAATAAACTAGAACCCCCTCCTGGTGGTTGTATCCCTCCTCCACTCAGACTAGTTTCAGGTTACATCCCTGTTTATCCAGAGTCAGAGAAAATATGAACCATTTGTGTGAAAATTTGTCATAATGCTGTGTGAAGTATTTAGTAATGGCTAAAAAGTGTGTGTTTTGTGAGGTCATAATGACCTTTGACCTTTAGCCACCAATATCTAATCAGTTCATCCTTAAGTCCAAGTGAATGTTTGTGCCAAATTTGAAGAAGGTCTGTCAAGGCGTTCCTAAGATATCGTGTCCACGAGAATGGGACGGACGGACAGACAACCTGAAAACAATAAGGCTCCGGGTCTGGCATGGTTTCAGGTAGAAATGTGAGATATAACCCCTTTACACTCACTCATGGGACATACTCTAATTTCCAATTTCTACTCTATAAATATACTCATTGCAATTACTAAATCATAAAAAGCTTTTAAATGTCTGTGTTTTTCTGCACCTAGCAGACACAGATTAACAGTAAAGCCTTCCGAGGTTTTGTCTCTAAGCACCAAACCTGAATTTCATAACCAATAAAACAATCGCTGCACAAAAGCTTTGCAGTTTTGTAGCAAAGAAATCCAGAGAAAACCCTAAAAGAAAGGCTGCCTCACATCGAGGTGAGTCACATGTCATGGCACACCTAACATGACACACGACGTCCAACAACACTTTCCCAGTGTTTTTTGATCTCAAAGCGGACAGTACGAGGAGCCAGCTTCTGACTCAAAATTTGCTGGTTTGAGTCCAGGGGGGCCTTTCTCACAATGGGGGATTACAGAGTTAACTGGCATCTTTGATGAGTAAAACCCAGAACACCCTTCAAAGCTGGAACACGGTCTGAAGTAAAAAGGAGCTGCTCTGGATGTTACATGGTGTCCAGATAACTTTGTAATCCTGCTTTGTGAGAAAGGCCCCTGAACAGACCAGAGAAGACTGGGGAAAAGTGAATAAGAGATGTGCTTTCTGCCATCAACCAGTACTGCTGAGGTGCCCCTGAGCAAGGTATTAGACCCGTGCTCAGTGGACGCTGGTGTAAGACTGTAACTGTATGGTACGGACTGTGAGTGTATGGTGCTGGAAGAGGAGTTTTACCTGGATAAAACAAAGTTAAAGACAAAAGTTGATCTTTGTGTTTTTCCTCTCTCTGTCACGCACCAGCAGACGAGCCTGAGTGTACAATCTACAAATAAAAGCCTACGAACTGCAGGTCACATTTACACATTAAATAACAGGAGCAGCAGCAGCAGTGTTGGTGGTGCAGCAGGAACGGCAGGTCCAATATCTCAGGTTTCTGTTTTCAAAAGCCCACCTTTGCTGCTCGGGCTCCGAGCTCCTCCTGCACGACGTGCAAATAAAAACAGAGACGTGCACTTTAGAAAAACAGTGACACCCAGTATCAACCGGCTGGGAGGAAAAACAACATGTTCGAGGAGCAAATGAAGAGCCACTGTACAGAGAGTTCACTTAAAGAAGATTGACTGTGCTCCTTTTCAAGGAGGACAAAAGGTTGACGATGGGAAAAAGCAGAGCGTGACGCCGTCCATACGCCGCGCTGCATTAAATGATACATCTCTGTCATATCTTCACAAAACAAAGGATCCACAGCGCCCGTGTCAACGGCTTTTGTTCCATGTGTCCTTTCATGTGTGGCCATTTCTTTTCATGCCCCTGTCTTGTTGATCAAGACCGTGCAGCTCTCCTCAGACTTGCATTTAAGAGTTTGCCTTCCTTATCTGATGTGCTTCCACTGCTCAATACACTGCTCAGATCAAAGGGCAGCCAGGAATTCATCAAAAGGAATTATTCAGAAAAAAGAAAGAGGAGAAGAGGATCTAGATATAAGACCTGTAGCTCTGGACAAATTGGGTGGTTATCCAATATTGGTGGAAAGGACAAGCAAAGGCAAAGAGGGCACAATGAGTGTTAAAGTAGCAGGGCTGCCTTCAACCACAGATTTTCCTAGTTGACTACTCGTCACGTTTATGATATAAATTGAATTATTTAAATGCACAGCGGGGTGCAAAAGTCTGAGACCTGTATTTTTTATTTATATTTTATTTTTATTTTATTCATTTATTATTATTACATTTTATTTATTATATATTTCTTTTTTTTTTTTTTTGGAGGGGGGGGGGGGGGCACGAACACTTGGGTAAGACTAATAGCACATATTTATCTGCGCTGTCTAATGTCAGAGCAAACAGCCATGCTAAGTGGCTAACCTTAGGCTGCTTACATGTTTCTAATGATAAGCCATGTATGAGGTCAACATATGATGGACAAGTGTTGTCAGAGTTTTCATGTCACCTTCTTGAATTTCCTGATTTGACAGCAACAGCAACAACAACAACAACAACAACAACAACAACAACAACAACTGTTTTCTTAAGGTTGAATCCGACTCACACTGGAAACCAAAAGTCAAACTGAAGCCCTGATTTGAAAAAACTTCACTCCAGTCCAACAACATCGGGTCGGTTCTGCTGTGACCCTGTGGAACTGAACCAGAACCTCTAGAAAGAGTGCCCACAAAACAAAAAAAACATCCAAGGAGAAAACTTTGACTTGACTACAATCTATCACTCACACTTGTGTTCATTAATCTCACTCTGTGCTACAGACCACAGCTCAGTTTGGGCGTGACCCTTCACACAGAATATCAACTGGAAAATCATCCCACGATGCATCACTGGTTTCTGCAACTAAGAACACACAAGTACAGCAAACATTCTCAGCATATATATTATGTTCTTAGCTTTTTACTGACATTAATTAGGGCTGCGACTAATAATTACTGTTTCCTGACCAACAGTTCAAAACCAACAGGTAGGATAAAAACACAGAAAACCTGTGGAATAAAGTCGTATTTCTGCTCAATAAGTGAATTCATTACATATTTTTTGCACATGGGTTCTTACACTTCTCTACAAGAAGTCACCCAGGTCTGATTTCTGCTCCCTCTTTGCAGCCAGGTCCATGTGAGGATGCTGTCTGCTGTCCAAGAATGTACAATGCCATTTTCTGTACTATTATGTCCACCCACGCCAACACTCAGGTGTGTTTAGCAGCCCTGTTAGAATCCCATTAGCGTCTACTGCCTCCTCTCCTGCCATATGATCTGCTTTTTAACTCTCACCTGACACACTAAAAGGGTTTATTTCACAAAGGAAACTGGCTCATTGATGTGTGTCTTTTTGTGTGCATGACACCTGCCACTCTCGTATTCGCTCATATTCTCAAACCTTCATGTCCATGTCAGAAACAGCTTAAAGTTACCTTTCCCATCTCAACGTTGCATATACTCCACAGAACATGATTGAGTATCTTCTCCGTATCATCAGGGTCCACTTGACAATCTGGCCTGTCCATAATCCTCCAAATTACACGCATTTAAACCAAAATTCAGACCTTCAGCGAGTGACTTTAAAAATTGAGTCTCAGCCTGAGAAGAGCCCAAATCAAAGTCATGTGACCACCAGCTGAAGCCATACATATGGATGATGGTTGGTACAAAGGAAATTCTAATTATCAATTACAGGGGGGAAGCCAAGAAGCTGGAAGTATTTAACATTTTACAGGCAAAACAAATTTATCACAGAGTCTGAAGCACATTTATCAGGTTTCACAGATTAGATTTGTTTTTAATCTGTTTTCCTAAAAATCGACTAGTGACTCATCAACTCCTGGGTTGGCTCAGATCGTGAATCACTGATGTAGACGGGTGGACTCCAACAATGGGGGTGGATTTGGCTCATTTCATCTCAAAGCGACGCAGGTCCATTTTAACAAGCACTCTTCAGTACAACACCAAGACGAGAGTAAATGTAGCCAGCCAAGCACTGAGCTCTAATTACTGATATTTTCTGCCAGAACAAGAAGCAAGTGGCAAATAACCGGATTACAAAGCTGAACACAAATTAATAAGAGCAGATCAGGAGACGAACACCAACGTTAACACGTCTGCTTCTGATGACGATGTGGATCTGGGACGGGGACGGGGGGGGGGGGACTCAGCTCAATATGCACAAAAAACAACCAGCAAAAACATTAACAGAAATTCAATTAGTGGTTTTGAAACGGGGCCCAGAGATCCCCGGAGGCCCTTAGACAAAAGGAGAGTTTCATTATCATTTAGATCTTCACAACTGAACCTGAATTTGGGAAAGTTTGAATGTGTCTGATACACGTTTCCACGTCACCCATGACTCATGACACCATTTAAAACTGTGTTTCTATTAAAGAGATTATCAAGTATTTTCATCCAAGAAATGAATGGTTTTGCCTCTAGGCCAATTACTTTACTGCTGAAAGGCAAAACCATTTGTAGTCAAAATTCAGCGTTCAGTGAACTCCCATGGAAAGATCAACACTCAGGAACACTAATCACTAATAAAGCAGGTGATTCTGGTGATAACAGCACATTGATTCTCACAGATCCTATGAATCCTCATTACACACTCAGTCCCTTGTCATAACATTGTAACACAAAGCTTTCGAATCAGACGCTGCAGGGAGGAGCCTCCCTCTCTCTACCAAACCCAGGAATAGAAACAATCAGCTGACAAGTATCATCAACGGGAAGATTTATTGCTCTTACAATCTAAGTCTATCTGTTCACACATACGGTGAAACATTAAACTCAGTAAATGTTTCATAAATCCTTGAACGTAAGGGAACGAATCGAAGCAACAAACTGAACACAATGCTGGATGTTGCAGAATCTGATATCAATGGTCAGTCTGGCCACAGGGTTGGTAAAATAATGTTTGCAATTCATAACAGTCACACAATCATTAACCAAGTCAGACAATAATCTATGAAATAATGATGTATTTCTACTAGACCTCATGTTGTGGCTCAAATGCCAAATCTGTTTGTGGCAAAGTAATTGACTAAGTGAGTCAACACTCTTCTCCTCCTCTCAAATCTGTTTTTTTTACTTGCTGCTCGTGGCTTTATATTTTGTGTTCATCCTAACCTACATTCAGGTGCAGCTGGATTTATGAGCTAACCTGTTTCCCCCCCAGTATGTGAAATGACTGGTCGAACCGTGTCTGATCGTTTTCATTGCTTTATAAAGAATTCACTAAACTGTTGAGCTGCAACAGCAACCATGCAATGCAATAAGTTTGTTGAAGTCATAAGCATCATTCACATTGGAATCACGTCTGTTATTGTTGTTTGTACTGTGCATGTTGTGCTAATATCATTATTGTATTTCTTGTTTGTGAGTCACAGTGATGTGGTTTAACAGCCTGTGAAGCCAAAGGCAAATTTCCACATTTGTGGACAAGTAATATATTATCATTATAATTATTATTATTATCAACCAGAACAGAGCAGCAATCATCAGCAGCAATACAGTTTAAAAAGAAAACTCTAAGTGAAACTTTGCAGCTTATTTAAAATGGTTAAACATCTTTTGGTAAGTAGAGTGCTGGTGGGTTTAAACCAAAAAAGATATTGCCAAACACTGTAAGTCAATTCCTTGCCTGAACGGCTCATTTATTATTTGTTAATAAATTGTCTCCATTTGTTTTTTTTTCACAAATTTCTGGCCATGAATTATGGAAATGTCAAAGAGAATTTGAGTGAGTTGACTGGGTGGTTTGTGATGTGTTTGTGACTTGGAGAGAACTATGACCTGACATGACATTAACGCTGAGCAAGTAGTCTGCAAAACAAGACTGTGAGTGTGGCAAATTAACTGATCTGATAGAAGATGAGGGAAATCCTCCTGACCTGATGCATTATAAATACAAATAATAGCCATTTCTCATAAGGTAACCCACTGGTACAGTGTCACACAAGCTAATGAAACAGCACTGTGCTCTCCTGGGAAACATTAAGTGACCTCAAATGAGCAGCAGCACAGACAGAAACATTTGCAGAGGGAGAAAAAGCCACAGTGCAGAACAAAACACAACGACAAGAACAGAGTGTAAAATACAGCAGCATGCAAAACAGAGCTGAATAAAACAGAGGAGGAAAATATCTCCGCGCAAGAGTGAGACAACAAAACGGCAACACAGAAAGCCAGACAGTCGAGAGCAAAACTGTACAACAGAGCAGTGAGAGGAGGGGAGGGTGCTGGAAATGCAAACGAGAAAGCGACACACACACACACACACACAAAGCGAGATGGGGGAGATTGTGTGTGCTCTTTGTGTTCTGAAATAAAGAGAAATGAGAAGAAATGGATGCAGGCCTGGAGGGAGGGAGGGCTGTGTACCAGGACATTACAGTCTGAAATTACATAGGACACAATCTCTCCTCGATCACTGCTACAATTCAATTCGTTCCCCGGACTCCTGCTGCGACTGGGCATCTGCAGGTGGTGTGTGTGTGTGTGTGTGTGTGTGACCTCTCCAAATCTATTATCTCTGCAGGTATTGAGATCACATCCAACAGTCGTCCAGACTGACCAATGACTGCCAACACACGCTGGTGTGTGTGTGTGTGTGTGTGTGTGTGTGTGTGTGTGTGTGTGTGTGTGTGTGTGTGTGTATGTATGTATGTGGGTGTGTCTTTGATCTCTGTCTGTCCTTGCCATGCCCCCCATCTCTCTCTCTCTCTGGTGTAAACACACATATACCACACACAGGGTGGCCTGTGTTGGCAGTAGGCAGTTACATACACACACACGCACACACACACACACACACACACACACACACAGTGAGAGCCTCCAGCTGTTTTCAGTCTCTTTCCTGTCTAACTGACAGACACTGAGCAGACTGATCTCCTCAACTTGAGCCGTCAGCCTCTCCTCCTCCCTCCTGCCCTCTGACTGACTCCCCCCCTCCCCTCTCTCTCTTTACTCCCTCCTCCATTTCTCTTTCTTGTCGTCCACTGTCCTCCCGCTTTTCTTTTGCGCCTCGCTCTCTTCCTCTCCATATTTCTGTCTCCTTCTCCTCTGCCCTTTCCACATCTCTCTCTCTCTCTCACTTCCTCCAGACCATCTGACGTTCTCTCACTTGTGCGTTTGTTCAGTTACTAACTGCAAAGAGGAAATTAAAAGAAAATACATACAACTTAAAGACCACTTCCAACTTCACAGATGATGAAACTACAGGTGTATTGGGGAGGGGAGTGTGACTAGTCAAATACAAGAGAGTTACAGTAACTTTAGTACCACATATATATAAAGTGTTGTAGCAGCCATTCATGCTGCTCTGTGAGGCTGTGCAGCAATTTGGGCTAAATGCTAACATTGACATTTAGCAGGTTTAATGTTTATCATATTAGCTTAGCTGGTTAGCATGCTAACATTTGTTCATAAGCAACTGATTGGGCCATTAGATTTACAGGTATTTGGTCAGAAAACAAAGAATTGGACAAAATGAAATTATAACTGAATGGTGGCTCTAGAAGTCATGGGACAAATAAAGTTCTGTTTTTGTTATTTTTCTGACAGACAGTGTCAGACGGACAGGCACAGAGAGAGGAGATGATACGCAGCAAAGGACCAATAGGTCGGACTCAAACCTGGGCCACTGTGGGTAGGACTAAACCTCTCTCTACTCTCTTCTCTCTACTCTCTACTAGGTGAGCCACCGGGGCACCCCGGGGACAACCAAAGTTACTAGGATACTTTCTCAGGGGCACGTGAATGTCTTCGCCAAATGTCATGGTAAGCCAGCAGCAAGTACACGATTCACTTAAAACTACAAATGCTAGCGATGAAGTCTGCCAGACTGAGCAACAGCGTCTTCACCCAGGTCATCAGGGCTCTTGACATCCTTCGGACGCTGCCCCTCCCCACCCATAACACCATAGCACAGATGAACAGATGAATTGTGTGTGCCACAATTGCACCAGCAAGCCTGTACTGTGGAAGTGACAATAAATCTGACGTTGTACATCTGTACAAGATTTTGTGCCAATTTAACCTGTAGATGTTGAGATATTTCACTAGATGAGTGAAAACTTTGAGCTGCTAGTGGTGCTACAGGAAAAGTCAGAGAATCATTAAAGTCATTAGGATTCTTCCTCTGAAGACTGAATATCTTTACACATATCTTAATATCTATATATATGTACTAAATCTCAAAGACATGAAGAATAATAAAGACACTTTAGGTCAACAGCCGATAAGCCTGGGAAATTAAAATTTTAATGAACTACTCACTGTGTCTAAACTCTTCTGAACCTTTTTAAATTACTGTTGAAGACTGAATAACACTAAATTACAGCAAAGAATATTGACATTATCAGCAGAGAGAATCAGAACATCTTACAGACAGAAATAAAACCAGCTAGTGATCTTTTGTTCCTGGTCAAGATCCAACATCCTGCCGTAACACTGCGTCTCCTTCAGTCCGGCCCTGCTCTCTCCTCCTTCTCCTGCACAACACATCACGCCTCTTATTATCTGACTGCTGGCCTCTTGACTCAAACAATATGTCGCCGCATCCTACTTCCAGTTTGACAGTCTTATCGGCCTCAGGGTAGACAAGCTAAACTGATGTAGTGGGCGGTGAAGCTGCTGGCCTATATTTATGTTTTCATTGGAATTATGACTCTCAATAAGAATGTCTCATTTTCTAACTACTACAGTGAGTGTGTTGCCTGGAAGGTGATGGGAGGAAAGACAAGCAGATTATTCTGTATTTCTATTTGGGACAGAACTTGTTGTTTATTTACTTAAAGAGGGAGTTTACCGCTGAGATGTTGGCCTCCACATCAGATCACTGATAGGAGTATTATGAAGTGCCCACAGCGATGAAAAGCAATGCATTAAAAAAAATACAACAGTTATTTCCAGAAACAACATCTGTCACTGTGGATAATCCCCCCCAAACTCTCGTCATTAAAAAGTAGTTCCAGAGAGGAGCGCTCACTGTGAGATCAGGTGTCACTGATGGGACGGTTACTGTTGTTTTTCTCTTTTTTTAATGAGTAACACTTTTTTTTTTTTTTGTATTTCAGGTGAGCCACCTCTTTAAACCCACCTACTAACTTTACATACATTCAGCATTCGCACTGAGGACATCACCAACACTGCACATGGTGAGCTGAACACATGGCCAAAAGTATGTGGACAGCTTCTCTACAGGCTATTTTTGGTCTAGTGTTATTCTTAATGGGATTAATGGGATATCTTAATGTTACAGTATACAACAATATTTTTTTAGTGCTTTCAACTTTGTGGCAACCGTCTGGGGAGGAGCCTCTTCTGTTTCAACACAAAGCACAAGATCAGAAAGTGTTTGTTCTCGGTTTGATGTGGATGAACTTGAGTGGCCCTGACCTCAACTCTGTCCAACATGTTTGGGATAACGTGCAACACCAACTGTGGGTCAGGCCTCGTGGCCCGACATCAGTGGTCGACTTCACTAAAGCTCTTGAACTTGAATGGGAGCAAATCCTGGTCGCCACTTTCAGAGTTGCGCCATTTTCAGTGAAAAACCTCCCCAGAAAAGTGAAAAGTGCAAGTGGTTGTAGCTGCAGATTAATGTGCATAGTTTTGGAATTAGCACAGAAATGAACTGCGATATTTACATAAACAGTTACTTATACAGACTCAAGACAGAACAAAAACTAAAAATACACAGTGATGACAAACTGCAATTAATCAAACGAGTGAAGAAACAGTCGCTCTCTCTCCCCGTTTGCCCTCTGTTTAGAAGACTGTCACTCGTCCTCGCCTTCCCTCAAGCTCATCCGACCCTCTCGACTCGCTCCTCTTCAGTCCCCCTCCTCTCTTCGTTTTCTCTCCATTCCTCCCTCTGTCCCTGTTGCCCCCCTTCCTTGTCCACATTTTCTCAAGGTCGGCCTTCTGCTCTCCTCCTCTCGCTGACACCCATTGTCTCTCTGCCGCTCTCTGTCTCCCCCTCTTTCTCTTTCATCTCCATCATTTTGCGCGCCGCTCTTCATCTCGTGTCATCCCCGCCACTTTTCCCTGCTTTCATCTGCTGCCGGCGTCGAGTCGGCACTCCCCACATCCAGTGGCCTATTGCATCGCTCATTTTCCTCACAGGTCCGCTCCTTGTATCTCCTCTCCTTCAGTCTCTTCTGTCTACTCTCTCTTCTCCAACACGATTTTCTTTTCTAAATCTTCCAGAAGAGCAATCACCCACATGTTTTCATGTCTCTAGAGATGGAACAATCTTAGTTAGGCCATTCAAGAAAGGTACTTGACTAAAAAGCCTGCAGGTGTTGACATGTGTAGGCATCTCATGAACTGTAATTTACTGCTACTGCTGCACAATGTTGCCAGTTTTCATTCCTTTTGTCGCTGTTATTGACATGCATTGCAATTTAAAACAACATTCTTCCTATGCAGCTACTTTATTTGTAATGTCAAACTGTGCAGACTCCATATTAGTCAAATTTCACCTTGCATTTCTTCCACCCAACAGGCTGGAGCCCGTTCCAGACATGCACTTTGTTAAGTCACCAATTTCAAATGTCGATTTCATGTCTAAATAAACCTTTGACTCACTTTTACTTTGAAGTCAACAATTTTACTAGGTTGGACTTCCTGCAACGCTTCCAACACACCACCAGTCTGAACTGTATACTATCAAATTAACCTGCAAGGTATAACAAGGTTGTATTAAAGCCTGGCCGAGGGGGAACCTGAGCACCCGCCTCTTTCCACACTCATAGGGATGACTGGAGCCTCAGCTGACTGCAGTCCAAACACAATTGATTCATTTATCAATCAAGGTAGAACAGACGTCAGGGTGAGCACAGACAAAACATCTAATAAAACTATCTACAGCATTGTCCACACGAAACCTATTTACAACAGAATAGAAAACAATCTCACCTGCCTCCCTGATATGAACAGGAGAAACACTTCTTCTCACCCCCACCGCTCTTTTAGAAGTCAGTCTATCAATTTATCAATCAATCAATCAATCCAAGACTAAATCAGCAAAACACTTGGCTGTGCAATGTTAGTCTACGTCCACACTACTACGTCTCTGTTTTAAAATGTATCTCCTGCTACGTTTTTGCCTCCCGTCCACACGACTCCAGAGTTTTTGAGACCCGGTTTTCAAAACACTGCTGAACCTGTTTTAGATTGAAAACGGAGACTTTTAGAAACGATGATGTAGACACCCACGGTCTCTCCTGATTGGGTCTCATCAGCCCCGACTACCAGTGGTGAATACGACATGGACAATGACGTACAGTGTTGCTGACCTTGTTGTTTTTGCTAGCAGCTGTTGTTCAGGTCAGTTCTGCAGTTTAACACTACAACTGTCTTTGCTGTTCCTCGTTCGTAGACAATCTGCTTCCTGTTTACACCGGCTCGCCCATGCCCAGTGCACGTGATTGGTCATGTATGTGTGTGTTTTCAGGTGCGTTTGTCTGGACGGAGATCGTTTTCATTTTAAAACAGCAACGTAGTAGTGTGGACCGTCTTATAAAGTGCACTATAACAAATATATCACTCAATTATCATCTCTCAGGAAGAAAGAAATTCAATTTTAATAGTTTAATAAACTAGAAAAACATACTGTTTATACCAGATCAGTGATTTTATACCAGATCAATGATTTATATCTTTGTGGAATGCAGAGAGAAACATCATAAAACCATAATAATAATCAGACCAGCTGTTTCCTTCTCTATGTATCTGAATAATCCAGCAAAAATACATACAGCCTTTGAGCAAATCTGAATTAAACAACTCCCAAAGCAGTATATTTCCAGCAGTGATTCGGATCCCTCACACGCACCAGGTGCCAAATATTGCACAAGCGCTGCGGCTGCTGCTGTAATGGATCTGTCATGTCTCAATAGAGCCATATAAGCTATATTTACATGTGCGTGAATGACAGAAAGACATCACTATAACAGATAGATTGGGACAGCGATGCTACATGTTCCATCTGTAAAAAGGTCTTTGCAGTACAGGCCATCAGCAGCCACTTTAACCTCTTTGTTAGTTGATAATATTCTACATTCAACCAAGTAAGTTTAACGTGTCTCAACAAAAAACACAAACACAAAAATGAACTGTGCTGATTTGTTACTTCAGAAGTTGTTGGGATTTCCAAGATCAGTTATATTTAGAGGATTTACATAATGATATTTATTTCTCTTGGAGACCTCTGGAAATGTTTTTCTGCAGCTGTCTCTTTCACTTCACTCATTGTTAACAGAAAGACCAGTTCGACCTTTTCCCTTCTGCAGCCAAACACCAGCAGCATGTTAAAGCAGCGTGTCGGACAGCCTATCACCAGCAGCTTTTCAGTCTCTGTGTGTCCATGTTCTTAGCATAATGTTGTTCACTGTAATGAGGTGAAGCTGGAGGTTGCCTGAACAACCAGAATCTAATCTTAAATCTTGTGGAACAATTTGTAAAATGGTCAGCTGTAATGTAAAGTATGATTTGGAGTCAATGAGCTGGAACGTGCGAAAGCATCAGGACGGTGTTGTAAGGGCTCTTTCTATGTAGTTATATATTTAGAGTTATATATTTATATATAGATGTCTTTCTCCCATCATTCAAAGCTATTTCACCATGTCATTGTTTTTTACAATCTGTCACTGTCACAGCTTTTTAACTATTTCTGTCTTTCTCTTACTCAGTGAGTCTTTTATTCACTACTGTCGCTCTCATTTTCCCCCTCTGTCACTCCATATCCCTGCCAGTTTTTTTTATTTTTATCCATCTGTCCATAAGTCTCTTTGAATCCTTTCTCTCCACTGCACCAGCTCTCCCTTTCTTCTCCTCTTCCACACTCTTGTTTTTGCAGTTTCTCACAGTTTCTCTGTCTTTTTCTTTTTCCCTGAGTTTTATGTCTTCTGGTCCTTTTTATCGTGTCATCCTTTTTTTTCTCCCTCTGTGTCACTCCTCGTTGCTTTTTCACCCCCCACCCCCCCCCACCCGCCCCACACACACACACACAGACACACACACACAATTTTTTTATCTCTCCCTTTATGCCACTTCATTCCCATCATTTGTCTCCTTTGAGGCCGCTGGTGTGTGCGTGGATCAGCACGTGCATGTGATTGGTTGTGTGCCTAAGCTATATAAAAAGCGGCATACTGAGAAAATTAAAAAGAGATTTAACGGTTTTTGTGTGACAGATGGAAAATGAAGTGTATGGTGGTGCATAAAAACAAATTCTAAGTATTATTTGTGTGTGTGTGTGTGTGTGTGCGTGTTTATGTGTGTGTGTCTCATTGACAGTGACTGAGAGCGCGAGAGAGAGAGAGAGAGAGAGAGAGAGAGAGAGAGAGAGGAAATACCATCATGTAGGGATTTGAGCATGATAGAGTGTAAAGTACTTAGGCTGCTCTACAACCAGTGCATGCGTGAGTGCAGGCAGGCGTGCACATATCAGACTGACATACATGTGCTCGCATGTAGGTTATGGTATAATATACATCTGTGCATCTTTCTGTGAGAGAGAGTGTGTGTGTGTCTGTGTGTGTTGCTACCCTAGCCTGTATCATGAATAGAGAACTTTCTCAATCACACACACACACACACACACACACACACACACACACACACACACACACACACACACACAGCAGTGCTCAAAGCTGGAGAGGTACATTAGTGTATTTGCTGAGAGTCTAACTCTTCAGTAGCTTCCTCTCATTGCCTCTTACCACAGTACTTCCCATGCTGAGAGAAACACAATACATATAAGTACGTACAATAATCTGCCTGGTTTTAAGAATTTTTACACAAAACCGCAAATTCTCAAATAAAAGCAGATGACAGTTGGGTATCACATAAAAGCTGGCATGAACAAAAACAGGCTGGTGTCTAACAGGCTAGGTAAAAGAAAGAGAAAGAGGATTACAATAAGTTGGAGTATAAAGGCTCCCAGGTTAATTCAGCACATTTCAACAACCTCGTTTCAATCGGTGCAACAACACTGTCACATCATAGTCACCACTCTGCTGCTCCGAGTTCCTCTTTTCAATAGACATATTGTGAATATTTTAATATGAAATGTGCAACAACTTGAGACTTTCAATCAGACACCAAACAAAAGAGTGGCAGTGTAGAAGCTACTGGAAATAATAAGTCAATGTTAAATCTGCAATAACTGACTTTCTTTTGCTGTTGTTTTTTTATGGCCACTTGTGGTCGGTGGAAAAAAACATTGTGAGCTTTTTAGCAAACAGCTGCCTGTTTACAAATCCAGCTAACATAAAGCAACATGAGCATCATTTACGTTCTTAGTCCACACGGCATCAACAGGAGTGTTGGATTTCTTCTGTTGATATCAAACTCCAGATATCAGTCACACTCCATCAACTCATGGCCGCGACTGTATAGGTACAAAGTGAACTTCAGCTATAAATTAAGCTAAGCCGGTATTCACTCTCCACTATGTTCACCAGCTGGTCGCTAATATGTCACTTGGTGTTGACCCGATAGTGTGCAGTGGGTTTCAGAGCTGTGTCAGTTGACTCCATGTCAAATACGGCTGCACAATCAATCAAAATATAATCAAAATCACAATATGGCTGAATGCAATATCCAAATCACAGAAGCTGTAAAATAACAAAAAACAAAAAAAAAACAACACAGGACCTGCAATTAGTTTTATAAAAGTAAGATGTGCCACATTGTTGTGCATTGTCGGCACCATCAACTGAAATTGCAATGCCTGCCAAAATATTTTTTTATTTTTTAGCTTATGGTTCAGCCCTAATGTCAAATAAAAGCCTGGTTCTGTCGCAGTGGAGATTCATTTTCTATTTGAGAATTTACAGTAAGTAAATGTGAAATTGTTTCTTTTATCTGATTTGTCTGAGGAAGCTGTAGCTCAGGAGGTAAAGCCAGTTAGTGCTCAGTGCCCTTGAGCAAGACACTAAACCTCTATTTGTTCCTTAATGTCCAGGCCAGGACCTTGAAGAGCAGCCCTGTTGCCATTAATGTGTGAATGGGTAAAGAGGCAAATGGCCGACTGTAAAGTGCTCTGTTTGCCAACAAAGAAATGCACTTTCTGATGCAGTCCATTAACCATTTAGCTTTCCTCTGATTATTCACAAAAAGCATCTAAAAGCAGCCGGTTTGAAACAAGCAGAAAGTTCAGTGTCTTGCTGAAGAACATTCAAATGTCTGATCTTGCTGTTGTGTCCATTTCTCACGGCCGTCTGAACAGCAGGCCTGCCAGGAAATGCAGCTTCGCTTGAGAAACTGAGTGTAATAATAGCAGCCGATCTTTAAACCTCACCCCGCTGATTACAGCAATATTCACAGCTCTGAGATAACAGTGAGCACATCAAAGGATGGAGAGCGGGCTGCACACTCTCTGGGCAATTTGTCCACATTTAACAAGACAGGTAAATTACTGTATTCCTTTCAAGTTCTGCTCAAAATATAGAATTAACATCTTTGATGCATGTGATAAATTATCCAGGCAAGACGGAAGGATGCCCACCTCCTCCCTGTCTACCTGCTACCTACACACTCAACTTGTCAAGTCTCCTGGAGTGCTAAAACCTCATGCTAATTAACATAATGTACAGCAAAGTCCCAAGACCTCAAAGGAGAAGCTAACAAGCTAACACTTCTCTGAGCAAATGATGGCATTTCATCCTCAGCAGCACATGGCTGACAGCATGTTGGATTTTATGTGGTTAGTTTAAGGAGACAGCAAAGCACATTAATTATCGCTGACATAAAAACATCATCTTAAATCTTCAGGGGTCATTAGCCAAAATAGCTAATCTGTACCCAAGTGCTCAATTAAAAACTACATTTAAAAAGTTTCCACTAACCAAAAGTGAGAGCTTCAAAGGCAAACTAGTAGCTGGAGATAACTAGGCAGTGATCTGTTGTGCAGGATTGCATCGTGTTGACTCTGAGAGCGCACGCCTTCCCTCGCTTTGAAAGGTGAGGAGCTAATAAGCCTTTTTCTCCCAAACTGCAGCGCTGACACTCCGCAGCACCTCGCTGAAATCCTACAGATGCAGCCAATTAAAATTCACAGCGAGGCGGGGTGTGCGTGGTCATGCAGGATGTGAGCGAGTTGCCGGACAAATTTCTTTGTTGTGTCTTGAGAGAGCTGTCG
The DNA here is from genome assembly GCF_002260705.1 of Seriola dumerili. Classification (NCBI taxonomy): domain Eukaryota; kingdom Metazoa; phylum Chordata; class Actinopteri; order Carangiformes; family Carangidae; genus Seriola; species Seriola dumerili. Next base: position 1,168,751 of record NW_019174333.1, read on the forward strand.
AGCCATGATGCATAATCAATCAGCGCACTCCAAAGGAAGAGGAGACAGATCTTGAGGGTTTAAAAAGGCTTCAGCTGCACCAGTGAGGAGTCGGAGAGGAGGAACAGTCCTTTGATTATTTGATGATGACCATGAAGGTCTTATTATTGGAACTACAAATCAAAAACGGACAAGTCATACTGCTAATATGGATGTGGTACCTGTTCAATAATACCTCTTACAAACCTACACGTAAATCTCCCAGTTCTGTCATTGAACCCGCAGCAGACAATTAAATACATAAATAAATAAACACCTTACATCCATTTTGGCAACTATAAACAACATCCATCTGCCCGGCCGCGCTCCATCTAACCCACTCAGGCCTCCTCCAGCTCTCTGCACAGCTTTGCTGGCTCTGTGATGGATGCTGCACCTTTCACTGAGATGTATGCAGCCACTGGCCTCAAGCACAGGAACTCTATCTCTCTCTCTCTCTCACACACACACACACATACACAGGGAGACGAGCACATACAGCGCTACACTTACTTAGCAGCCCATCTGCATGTTCACACAGATACTATCTATATGAATAAAACAATGCTACACTTACACTCAAACTCTGTGGTGACAGATAAAACTGCATTAAGCTCCAGGTCTCATCTAGCCAGCAGAGGCCATGTGTACAGCAAAACAAGCTTCACATAGTGTCACTTCAAAAACACATACAGGTGACCATACACTTCCACACACACACACACACACACACACTTCTGCACACTGAAGACAAGACAAATGATGACTGCATCTCGTTTACTAGGCAGAGCAGACAGACCCTAATAAAACATGCATGGCATGTATTCTCCGGCTATCTACCTCCACATACACACTCGTACATTCAAAACAATCCAAACACGGGGCTGCAGAAAGCACCGATTTGTGCTTAGCTGGCATGCTCCATCATCCTCTGACAGGCAATTATTTTATCACGCTTCACACATAAACACCGCGGCCAAACTTACACACACGCAAATGCACAATCAAATCTGATGCAAGCAGAGGTGTGCACGCCGACACGTACAGTTCACACGGACGCGCAGGTTAATAATTCAAAGCCCTGGTTAAGAGGGGAGCGCTCCCTCCTTATTAAATTATTGACAAGCAACACCTAGACTCTCTGCTGCTGGCCTGAGGGACGGCCAGCAGGGAGGGAGGGGGTGAGACAGAGACGGAGGAGGAGGAGGACAAGAAGCATATGTGAGGCGGAGGGAGGGAGGGAAGCAGAAATGAAAGAGAGAGAGAGAGTTAAACCAGAGACAATGGGTTCATGATATCATAAAGAGCTGCAGAACAGAAGCGAACACTAAATAAATCTCAAAAGCCTTTAAATTGGAATTTAAATGGAATTGAGACGGAGAGAGGGAGAGAGAGAGAGAGAGAGAGAGACAAAGAAATGAAGCAAGGTAAAAGCTGCTGCAGCTCTCTACTGTATATCTGCTTTTATTTACCAGCCTGTCTGTCTGCCACTTTGTTGCTAGGGGCTGTGCAGCTTCTGGTTCACAGTATTCATTTCAGAGCAATTACTGCCTGTTGCTGCCCCACTCCCCTGTACTGGGTGTACTGGATGTACTGGGTGTACTGGATGTACTGGATGACACTTTGCCTGCATATCTGTCCACCTGTCACTCAAACCCAGACAAGCTATCATAAATTTGCTACACACACGTGTTCCAACACTGACTTTTGGGAGCTGCTGTAGCTCTTTAAGATCTACTCGCTCGTGTCTAATATATGGAACATTTTTATGCAATATTCATGTTGATGTGCTCGCATATGATAGATAGATAGATAGATAGATAGATAGATAGATAGATACTTTATTTATCCCCGAGGGGAAATTCATGTATCCACTAAACAAACAAATATAAATATCATGCTTATTTATGCTTAGTGAAATCAAAATGTTCTTTCAGTTGTTGCGGTGACAAACAGGAGCTGGTTTGTGTCGACAAAATGCTTCAATCCCCACTACAGATGAATGATAAAAAAAGATTAAATATATATATATTCATATTCATCTCCACTTAAAACGCAACTCTGCAAGTGTGAAAGTTATGTTTTTATAGAGCGGAGTCATACTGTCGGGAAGGTTATTATTAATCACATCTTTCTGCTTGTTTCTGTCATTTTCTGTAAGAGTATTATGTTTGTGGTGCTCGGGTGAACTTCTTTAGGCTTTGTGTTTGTTCGTCTCGGCGAGGGTATTAACAAGTGAGTCTTTTAAAGTCAGCAGTTTCATTACTCCGATTGTGCATACCCAACACACGCACGCACGCACACACGCACGCACACACGCACGCATGCACGCACACACAAAGCCTTGAGCACCTGAAAAGTGTTACAGCACTTGCGTTATTGATTTGTCTGCCTCACACATTGCCTGTTAAGATGATCTGCGACAGTGTCTCTCCCCGTCTCTCTGCTCTGTCCTGTTGTCCCTGCGCCACACCGACCCTGCTGCACTCATGTTGCAGATTCTGCATTTACATTGTCCCCACAGAGTCTTCACACTCACAGTTTGCTGCGCTGTACATCAAAGTCAGGGAAAATTCCTCAGAACAGATGACTTGTGCTTTCTGGGCCATCACTGCTTTAGGACTGGATTTGAATGTTTCCTACCACTGTGTACTGGAATTATGCATTTCTAGGCCATTTCACACAGACACAAAAACACCACTGAAAATACTTATGACACTATAAAAGGGATTGAAGGCAGCCTGAGTGCTAGGTTGTCAAAGAAACTCTTTCAACAGGCCGAATGCTCAATTTTCTCTGATTCTGAAATGCAAAACTTCTCCCATCTTCTCCCATCTTCTCCCATTACAATACGTGAATGAAACACACTCTAGATTGATGCAAGCTGATGGGCTGTTTAGATTATATTTACCATGTGGGCCATAAACCTGTCAGCACAGAAACAACTGGCAGACCTTCGCTCTGCTCTTCATGGTTTATTCCATCTCACTGAAATTTACAGTTACTTTTCCTTTTCTTGAAAATTACAGTAATACCTGATGTACAATACAATAGACAACACTTGCAAGTGCCACAACTCATTTTCGGACAAAGAATACAAAGGTAACATGAAGACAAACTGTCTTTTGAACAGTTGAAGTTGAAGTTATTCAATAACTCATCCCCTGAAGGAGAAAACCAAAATTATACACTCAACAAGGTGAAATAACAGACTACTCAGCTGAGCCTTTCAGGGTCCTGCTAGACTGTCTGACAAAAGACAGCTTTTACATCTCCATGCAACTGGTGTAAAAGAAGAAGAGAACATGGAGGCTGATGAGGAAGCCGTCAGAAAGGAAGAGAAATTACAGCGGAGAGATTTGTGTTAGAAAGCCGAAACAGGAACGGGAAGCAAAAGACAGCGAGACATCATGGCAGAGGGAGGGAGAAACATAGTTTTTATTCATTTCCACGTGTCAACACCACAACTAGCAGCCACACCACCACAACAACATTTCCAGTATCCAGCGAGCCTCCCATCCTCTCACACAAACACACAAAAACACACACAAACACAAAAACTCACAGCATCTACTAAAAAGCTCTTCCACAAATTATTTTCCTCCTCTCCATCGCGGTGAGAAAACTCTGTCAGCGGCTTGTTTGTTTGATAAATGGACAAGAGTTTCATGAATAATGTTATGGCTATCATGGATAATAATAATGATGGGTCTTTTGGCAACATCAGATGCAACTGTACCTTCTAAAAATAAGCTGAGAAATAATGAGGGAATACAGGTAATATTTGTTAAAATCACACAAGAGGAAGCAGAAGAACATAACGATGACGCAGAAAAAAATTGATCAAAATGGATTCAATGGATGACATTAGTGGCTTTGCTGATGGTTTCCTGTCTGCGTTGACTGTTTCACGACACGTGGTCGAGGATTTTGTGATTTCAGTTATAATGCCAGACGTGTACATCATTTACGTTTCCCTAAATTTAGAACAACTTAGTGTCAAAACTGGTATCAGATTCCGGTGAACACAGCTGTGGAATAAATACCATCCTCCTCTCTCCCAAACTTTAAATTCAGGCTTATTTGATGAGCGAGGCTACTTGAAATTTGTACTTTGTGGCCTTATATATTCTGGTGAATTGTATGCTTGTTATTACCATTTAGCTTAAGTTATTTATAACATTGTTAATAGTCCTGTTTTTTCTGCTGTGCTAATATGTTTATCTTTTATAGTTGAACTGTCATTTTAGATGTTACTGTTGTTATTTCCACTTCTCTTTTATACTGTGTTGTGTGTTGTAGTGTTGCACTTGTACTTGTTATGAGCTAGTTTGGTTCTCAGAACTGCAACGTAAACTATTTCTGGAATTCTGTGAATTTGCATCAGTCTGACAAGACTGCCACAGGGACTGGATAACATAGCTGCCGCATGTCCTACGTGTCCTACAGGAGGCTATGAGTCCCACATGGAGCATTATCCTGCTGGAAGAAGATGGTGAACTGTGGCCAAGAAGGGATGAACATGGTCAGCAACAATACTCAGATACACTGTGGTATTCAAACCATGATTGATTGGTATTAAGAAGCCTAAAGTGTGACGAATTGAATTGATGAAGTGAATATTACACCAGCCTGGACTGTTGACACGAGGCAGGTTGGTGCCATGGATTCAAACTCTGACCCTCTGATCTGCTGCCTCAGCAGAAATCCAGATCCATCAGACCAGTGTTGGTGAGTCTGTGCCCCCTGCAGCCTCAGATTTCAGCTCTTGTTTCTGCTGTAGCTTCTCCACCTCAGGGTTCAGTGTGTTGTTCATCCTGAGTTGTTTTTTCTTCTCGTCAGTTGTAAAGAGTGGTTACCTGAGTTAGTGTGCTCCGGCCCTCCTCCTCTGACTTCTCTCATCAACCAGACATTTCTGTCCACAGAGCCGCTGCCCTCTGGATGTTTTTTGTTATTCACACCATTCTGAGTTAAAACTCCAGAGACTGTTGTGTGTGAAAATCTGATCCACTGTTTCGGAAATACTCACACCAGCGTGGTCGAAGTCACTGAGCTCACACTTCATTAGCTGAAGCTCCTGAGATGTAGCTGCATGATTTTAAGCACTGCACTGCTACTGCTACACGATTGGCTGACTGGACAATTGTATGAATAAGCAGGTATCCAGGTGTTTCTGATAAAGTGCTCGGTGAGTATATGTGTCCTCCATGACCTCATGAGCTACACAGGCCACGAAAACCTCCTGAAAATCACACTGAGACTGATCACATGCACGTTCACTAAGCAACATTTTAGTAGCCTATGAACACATATTTAGCATGAACATCTACTAAGTAAGTGTTGATCACTCAATAATCCGCCCAGTCTAAACACTTCCAACACTTCCCTCTCTTTACAGTCACCCACCAACCAAACTGCAAACCCCACAATTCCCCAGTGAGCTGCACACAACACAGCCCATAATTACAGGATGGCCGCAGTAAGTCAGATCGCCAAATCTCTGCGTGGATTTTGAAACATTTGGGATCGGCATGAAAGCCTGTGTTTCCACTAATCCTATGTTTTTACATCCGCCATGGGAGGTTTAGAGCGCTGTGTGTGTACTGTGGAGCGCAGACAGCGCGCCACTTCAGAGGACAAGACGAACAGAGACCAGGGCACAGGGCCAGACTACACAACACAATAATAATCCATCCAAAAACTCATTTTCCCACAGTCCCCTCTGGCAGGACATTACTTTTGGTAGTGGCTTGTTTGTGTACCGTGTAGTCTGAAATGTGTGCGTGTGTGTGTGTGTGTGTGTATGTGTGAGAGAGCTGGTGAATATCTTTGTGTGTAGTCTAGAGATTATGTATGTATGTATGTATATGTATGTACATATAGACTATAAGTGTGTGTTTCATTACTGGCTTGCTAATTCATTCACACTGTGTGACACAGCGTGAGTGAGTGAGTGAGTGAGTGAGTGAGTGAGTGAGTGAGACAGAGAGAAAGGGAAGGGAAAAATAAAGAGAGAGGATGGATGTGAGAGAAAGCCTGACACAGAGAGAGAGAGACATAAATCTTATGTGCAGAGGATTAATGTCGTGGTCTTAGCAAAGGCTATTTTCCCTTTCCTGAATCTGGAGGTTAATCGTATTACCTGTGAAAGCGACGGGTAATAGCACACAACAGTACCTCCAAAAAACAGGGCAAGGAGAAAGACAGCAAGAGAGGTGGAGGGTGACAGCAGACAGAGAGGCGGAGAAAAAGAGAGAGAGATAGCGAGAGAGAGAGAGAGAGAGAGAGAGCGCAACACTGAGAAATGTGGGGTGTGACGTTTGATTTAAGAAGAAGAAGAAGAAGAAGAAGGGGGAAAAGAACGTTCTGGACCAATAACCACCCTCAGGCGCTGGCGTGTACATGTAAGGATGACAAGGCAAAGGAGAGGGACACTGTGTTACATCAACAAACACAGGACACAGAGGAGGAAGTGAAATTATAATAAAAAAGTAAGCTCACATATCTGTGGGCTAAATTTGATTTAGGTTAAATTTAGGTTGCACCTGTCAATATACCAGCATGAGGTTTTAAATCTTTGTCCATTAAGTATGAAGCTGGGACCTGGAGGTGTTAGCTTAGCTTAGCATAAAGACTAAAAGCAGAGGGAAACAGCTAGCTTGGCTCTAGAAACAAAGCCTACTAATACATCTGTAGCTCGCAATGTAAAATAACCTGTTTGTTTAATCTGCAAAAAAACTGAACTGTAAAAATGTCATGTTGCTGTTTTATGAAAGGACTATTTCTTGGCCAGTCTTTATGCTTAATTAAGCAAACCAGCTGCTAGCTACAGCTTCATCTTTAGCAGCCACACATGAGAGAGATGTCAGTCTCAACTAACCCTCGGCATGACACCAAATAAGCTTATATGCAGTCATTTTTCAGGTTTCTGTCTGTGAAGTGCTTTTTCAGCTGTGGCTACTTTCTGTTATTTTCATAGAAATAGAGTTACAGTGCACAACTTCCCATTTCTTCCACTATTCCACAGAAATAGTAAATGCCAAGAAGTCAAACACAACCACTTCCTGTTCACAGAAAGGTTCTCAGTCATTCCAAGGAAATGTCCTCACATACCAGATGTTTAGAACAGCAAAAAGGTTGAATTACTATCATTAATAACATTACTTTTGCATTACTTTTGCTAACCTAAACCTGATTCTTTCATCTTCACCAAAGGACCAGTGCTGAACCTGCACATAAAGAAATGGCCTCATTTCTTTAAAAGAAAGAAAGAAATAAAAACAGTGACAGACTGAGGAGGAAAGAGAGGTCACCGTGACACATACCTATTCATAAATAATACATAAAGAAGAAAATGTATCATTAGCAGAGGAGCTGCCTTTCAAAAGATTGTGTCTACATCAGATGTTGCTCAATCAGTGTGTTTCTCTTTCCCCTTGCCAAAACACACTTTGGCACATGTGCTCCTATGTGTGATATTGGCATCATTTAAAATAACTGTAAGACATCTCCTTACTCTCATCTGCTCGTATCGTGACAAGCCATTTTTGATCAGCATGCCGCCGCTCGGTCAACACCTGGTGGATACGTGCGCGCTGCGGTTTGATCAGCAGACGAACGTTGACTTTCCGCTCACGTAGCTACAAATTTTTCAACTGTGATCAAACACCATCTCTGGCCACCTTTGGATGACAGAAGTTCAGTGCATTCATTTCAAGCATACATTTACACGTGGGTTTAGGCTTCTCTGCCCGGCCTGATTATAATCCATCTATCCGGGATGCATGCTAATGTAACATCCAAAGAGGGTAATTGACAGAAACCGAGATAAAAGGAGGCAAAAAACAGACAGAGAGACGGCGGAGAGGACAGAGGAAGAATGAGATGAAGAAGCAGATAGGAACAGCACAGGGGGGGGAGGCCAATTTAATTTTCTTGAGCACCTCTTTCCCCCTTTCCCCCAGTCTCTACTTTAAACACTGTTTGACAAGGTGTGGCGTGGAGCTGTGTCATTATGAGTGTAGCCCGATACAGTTCCTTGGGGATTCACAGTGTAATTAGCTAGCATGGCAGCAGAGACACTATCATGGAGCCTGATCTGCATTTGAGACACTGCAGGGAGGGTTTAAAGGGCCCGGCTTCCCGCTTCAATTACCTGGTCTGCCGCTGCCTGGAACGTAGTCAGCTGAAAGAAATAACATTATCTGCTCTAAAGTATTATTATTCCACACTGTTTCTATATGTCAGTGTCATCTTTTATCTCATTGACGCCGGCCCTTTCTTTGTAATTATTATACAGAGGTGACGGAGTAATGGATGGATAGATAGATAGCGGGAGGGAGGCAGGGCGAGCACCCGGAGCGCCGCGAGCATGGATGAGAAGGCATTGGAAATCCATCGGAGTGTTGGCAGAATGGAAGCTCGAATACATTCCAATACCGTCAGTGCGGGAATGAAAACCATATCGAGCTCAACTGTGGATTCTTCTGGTTAATATTCTCTGTGCTTATGGACAAACATTCACAACAGGACCTCAAGCTGCTGCAGTGAGAACCACTCTGTGTATTGGCTGCGTCAGTTGAAAGACAGAGAGCAGTCTGAAGATAAATGTGGCACTTCACTTTCAGGTTGTCTGGTTTGTGCTTTACTTACATTCTTGGTCAACAAAAGGGGATTTCACTCTTCATTGTTTATTTGGACCTGCCCTCATCGTTACCCTGGCAACAACAACTCTTCTTTCTTTTCTCAAATATCCAAGTATCATGCTGGTGTTTTTGAAGCTTAATATCAAGCACTATATTCAGTTTAAAAAGCCATTTCTGTCCATGTGCAGGTGTATATTGTTGCTCTGTGGTGCATTCAAGTGCTGTGGAAACGCAAAGCTTCCAAATTCATTTTTTCTTCTTCATTTCACATGTTTGTTTGCAGTTTGCTTTCCTGGTTGGATTTTCTGTCAACATGCAGCAGCTCACGAGTGCAATACTGTCTGACAGCTGACACTGAAGCGTCAGATGTCAAGAGCAGCAGATTATAAGAAGCCACACCGCAGCCCTTTTTCTTTTCCTCCTTCTGAACACGTTTCCAAATCCAAGTGTGACATATTTGTTTCATTCTGTAACTTGGCATCAGTAAAGTGCACACAGTGTGCTCATGTTTTCTAATCCAGCTATTCTGATGCTGGGAAAAGGAACAAAATCCACAGGAGAGATGAAATATCAAATGTTGATGATGAATCCAGCTTTCTGGATTTCCTCTGTAATGTTTTGTGGGTAGAGATGTTTTCCCACAAGCAACCAAGCTTGACACCAGAATTTAATTTGAGAAAAAAAGGAATGAGTCCCGTCTCCGCTGCTGCACCATTTTGCAGTGGCCTGAAAAGACACTTGGATTCTTCCATTAAAAGCCAATACGGTGCAGCTTCAAGACTTCCTCAGAGTCGCGTCTCCTGGCAAATTTAGCAAAACACAGTGCGATAAAAATGTCACCTTCCAGAACCAAGTCACTACGCTCACTGCCTCCCTCCAAGAGTGTGTTAGTGCAGGAAATGTGTACAAAAAACAAGATGTAAATGTAAATGAGCGCCGCATGTTGGATCTGTTTCTTTCTTTCTTTGCTGAAACAAACAATACAAGGTCCTGCTGTCACTGAAAAGCAAGATTACACTAAATATTCCAAATTTGCAGTAGAAACAAAGTTTGTTTCAGGTGGTCTTTAATGTGATGACAGACAAATTTGACCTCAGTTAGGGACAAAACATGGGAGGCCATTTTAAATCAATCGGGTAAGAAGCGCTTAATCAGATGGGTGAAGCAGGAATGGATTGTGTAGTAGATGTAAGGACGATGAAGGAATTTCCAAAAGGGCTTGACCTCCAAATTGACCTGAAACACAGCAGATGGTTTTTAATCACTGCTGCTGATTTTATGTTAGAGCGAGCAGTGAAAAAGCACCAAGAGGCAACCACTCTGCGGATTACATAATGTCAGCTCTGTCTTTAAAAACACACAGGGCCAAAGTTGTGAACAGACTGTGTTCAGCCCTTATGTGTTGTGTAGGTGGGAGCACTATGTGTGTGTGTGTGTGTGTATCTGTGTGTGTGTGTGTGTGTGTGTGTGTGTGTGTGTGTGTGTGTGTGTGTGTGTGTGAGCACGTGGGAGGATGACTCAGACAGCAGGTGAATCACTTCAGGCAGACACACACACTCATGTTCTCTCACTCACACACACACACACACACAATGGGGTGTCAAGGTTAGCCTGCAGAGAATATAGCAGATAACTCCTCCACCCGATTTAGTCCAGTTGACCCTCCACTCACACATACAAACACACACACACACACATAAATGCAGCAAGTCACACACTCATTTATTATTATCAATATTTTATAGTAGTTTTTACTTTTTTACTTATTTACTTGTTGAATAATCGTGACGAGGAAATTTCCCTATAGGGATCATTACAATTTTTCTGATTCTGATTCATAACCATTCAGGTCGGCTCCTCCAACAGAATGTAATGAGGAAAATAATGTGATGTGTGGAAACAGCCGCAGCAGATGCCAGAGGTTCACCACCCCACAGGTCCCACAGGAAGTTAAACTGAGCGCCCTAGTTATGGACGACTTAGTAGGCTTGCATAGATGAGCAAGTGTGGTGTGTGTGTGTGTGTGTGCATGTTTTATGCAGATTATATGTCAGCCGTGTGTCAGTGTCTGTGTGTGTCTTGAGTTTGTTCAAATGCCATAAAAGGTCAGCTGTAGCCCAGGCCCAAGTTTGTGCTCAGACAGCAAACCATGACATGCATACACTTCACACACACACACACACACACACACACACACACACACACACACACACATAAAATGAGTGTGTGAGATGTGGACTACACGCAGACAGTGGACCTTTGATTTGCATACATATATGCGCGGCACAGACATCAATATGCCAGAGGCATTCAATATTAGTGATGTCACACTTGTCACCTGACCACCAAGGACACGCTGCTCTCTTCTTCCCTATATCACACTGATGCTCAGTGAGGAAGAGATGGAAATGCAAACAAGGAAGGCAGAGTTGCTGCTGCGTTTTCTTTTTTTTTTTTTTTTTTTTTTTTAAATCACATCTGACCTTAAAAACCTGGATCTGCAGCTTATTTGAAAAGAGGCACACCATGAAAGGCTGCTGAGAAGTGAAAAACATGCTCATAGAAATGCAGGCTTAGGTTTAGGTTGTCAGCTTGATCCACTAAATCATTCACCTGCTTCTTTAAATGGTGAATTAATACTGTGTTCATGTAAAAACGATGTAGCTCCGCTTTTATTCTTTATATTTAAACCACAGTTGAAGGATTACACTAAGCCTCCACTATATTTTCCTTAATAGTTGGTTGCCCATTGTTGGTCAGTCGTGTGTCGCCTCTGAAACACAACACACTCAGCAAACAGCTTTAATGGGGGGGGAGAAACAGTCGCTCTCAATCAGCAACATGATCCCTCACTGGTTTCCCACCCACTAGTTTTACTTGAAGGGGCATCATGATGGTGGTGGGTGAGTCCTTTTATCGCCTTGCCAACTATGTGCTACGTTCCAGGATCCTTGGTCCAATAAATCTTTTTATAAACCTGTTAAACTCAGAAATCCAAACTGGGGAACATCGCAACATCCCCAGTTTGAATCTTTTTATTCTATGACATCCTCATCCATCTCTCCCACTGTGTCCTGTCTGCCTCACCACTGTGCTCTATTCAATAATGATAGAAAAATGTTCAATGAAAACTACAATTACCGCCTCACGGTTGTATCCCTGGTGAGTCATATAAAATATGAACCATTTGTGTGAAATTTGTCATAATTTCTGTGTAAAAACTCAAGTTATGGCTGAAAAGTGATTTGTGAGGTCACACTGACCTCTGACCTTTGACCACCAAAATCTAATCAGTTGGTCTTTGAGTCCAAGTGAATGTCTCTTGAGGAGTTCTCGAGATATTGTATTCACAAGGCTAAAATAATCTTTTGTGAGGTCATAATGACCTTGGCCTTTGACCTTTGGAAAACCACAATCTAATCAGTTTGTCTTTTAGACTGGTTGAATGTTTTTTTACCAAATTTGATGATATTCCCTTAAGGCATTACTGAGATATTGCATGCCAAAACCATGTTTTGTGAGGTCATCATGACCTTGACCTTTGACCTTCTATCTATCTAATCTAATCAGTTCATCCTTGAGTCCAAGTGAATGTTTGCGCCAAATTTGAAAAAAGTTCAGTCAAGGCGTGACTGAGATATCGTGTCCACAGGAGTGGGACAGACGGACAAAAACAATATGAGACACGTGTCACAGTGTTTTTCACTGGACAGCGGACACTGGACATTATTCTTGTTTCCTCTTTCAAATAGTAACATCCTTTCCAACCCTTATATTTGATACAGCCTCAAACATACGTGAACACTAAATCTCAAGTTTCTCCGTCATAGGTTGGTCCCAAGGGCTCCCTCAACCAAATAAATCAGAGTACGGCTGCCAGTGGGGCGACAGTGTTTCAGCTGGCAGGCGCCTTAGTGCAATTACAGTGCAGACCTTTAACTAAGGACCTTGTCTGGAAGAATAATGTAACGGTGCTGAATGAGAGAAAGATGGAGAGACTGGTACTGGAGGGTGTGGTCACAGCACAGCAACTCAGGATGCAAAGGGAAGGTGATATCAAAATTATGCAGGAAGACGAGAGATTAAAAGGAGAGAGGGGGGTGTACCGGGCTGTTTTTGGTATGAAATATTCACGATACGCCTAAATGATTGAGTGACAAGCAGAGGCCTGAACATTAGCCCTCATCATCTGTATTCCCCTTCACTGTCCCAAGGATAAGAATGTGCGAGGGCTGAGAGTGGGAAGGACATAGAGGTGAGGGTCAAACTTCAACTCCTCGTCGGTCTGCAGCTCACTGACACTCACTACATGTGGAGTATCATCCTCAGTGAGCCTCGTTTTAACTGAGTCCAGCCATGATTGCTGTTCTCTGACCTGATGGGTGTTAAGCAGTTGATAGCTGGGGGGATAATAATAACACTTTGCATTAAAATGCAGAAAGAATCCTTGAAACTGGAATTGAATTGCAGAATCTGAGTGTAAAATCTCTGCGCTCACAATCAGCACTGGTTTACCAACAACTGCTCAATTTGACTTTCATTAAGATAATTTCAGCCTGGGCTGCCCTGATTCTGCCTTTTATCAACTGCCAGAAATAAATTCCTACTTTTAATCTTCCATATCAGATAATTGCACTGGTCCTATGAATTTATTTAATCTGCAACTGTTGCCTCTGCAGGGCTGCTAGAAAACCGCGCGCTGCACTAGGTGTGGGGTTATCCGAGTCATTGTTTCCTTAACAACGCTGATTGAAAAGAATCAAATTTAACGCAATCAATCCCCTCGAGAAATCAGGAGACACAAAGTGTGAATTTTAAGCGTGACTGGAGAGCCTGGTCGAGGTACAGGAGAGAGGATGATTTGGGAGAGCAGAGGAGGCGAGGAGAGGTAGGGGGCGCTTCGGGGCCAGCTCAGTGAGGTAAATGCCAAATTTATTATTCATAAAGAGCTTTTAACGAAAAAGGTTTATCACAAAGTGCTTTAGAAGGCAGAAGTGGACATGAATACATAATGACAAATGAAACAGATAAAAAATAATCAAAAAGAAAGATATGAGGAGAGAAAGAACTGCAGATTAACGATACTTATCACCAACTGTGTCTCAGTCTCTGTTACAATAAACTGCTTTGGACAAAAATCAGACACACAAACAAACATCTTACAAAGAGCAGGAGTGGGAGGTTACAGCTCGGAGTCTAAAGCATGTTGTGAGGCAGTGATGTGTCATGTGAAACAAACTCAGGAGACACACACACACACACAAAATATGCACACAAGCACATCCAGACCCAGAGACAAAGAGACAAGCAGGACCAAATGTGTACACACACACACACACACACACACACACACACACACAAGGACACAGTGAAATCAGACTAGAATCACAGCCAACCTCAGCCTACAGGCTTATCCTCACCATGTGTATTCACACACACTTTCACATACACACATTCAGAGATTTGCCGGCTGGTGAAATCAAGCTGGCTTTGTGACCATAAGTCCTGAAAATTAGATAGCTTGCCGCTATTGCGCCCTATTGAGAGATCCTGCACAAAAACACACACATACACACACACGCGCGCACACGTACTCACACATACAGATTATATAGACACCTAAATCTTTTCTTTCTCTTGTCCCTGGCTCACCACACTCCTGGCATGTGCTACTGCAGACTTGATTACATTCATATGGCTGTGTGTGTATCTGTGTATCTCTGTATTTATGTGTGTGTGTGTGTGTATCTGTGTATCTCTGTATGTGTGTGTGTGTGTATCTGTGTGTGTGTGTGTGTGTGTGTGTGTGTGGCCTGATCCTACGGATTTCCAGAATCACCGTTGCAATCTGTTGCATGGATGGATGGGTGGATGGAGGGAGGTGGGGGGCAAGGGAGGAAAGGAGGGTGGGATGGAAAACATACCACAGGAAAAACTAATTACAGAACAGAAGGTCCTTGGGCTAAGACACACACACACACACACACACACACACACACACACACACACACACACACACACACACACACACACACACACCATTGCTCTACCACAGTTTCTGTTTCTTTCTCTCTCTCAGACAGACACTAACACACACACACACACACACACACACACACACATATCGACCTACACACACACACACATGCAGTGAAGAATGGGTTATCCCTGTCCTCTGCAACCTTTACCTCCATAAAAATAACCGCCACGTGATTGGACGATCATCACGACGCAGTCACCTCTACTGTTGTGATGGTGAGGTACCATTGGTCACTTCATAAAAGCCAAGGACTAACTAGACACCAGGGCTGTAGATTCAGAATATGTCTCTCTCTCTCACACACACACACACACACACACACACACACACACACACAATCATGTATCTAGGATAAAACCACGCATTTGTCCGTGCAGACTACAACTATCCAATAAATCTAATTTGACCTTATCTTTTTACCGCAGAGATGTTTTGTGCCACAAACACTTCCTGGAGGCTTTTTCTTTGGATACCAGCTGCATCAAAGAGACAGAACGTCAGTGGCAAATAAATGAGACAATAAACGAGAAAGCCTGACACTTTTTTTTGAATTTATATCTCAGTTGGATTCATCAGCAGTTGGGCACAGCTAGGGCGCGCACACGATGGACCCAGGCTGTAAAACAACATTGAAATAAGAGGCCTGGTTTTTTATGTTTGTCAAATCTGAGGTTTTTCAGGGCTGTAACTGGTCATCAGATCTGTACAAGGCAACAGTTTAATATAAAAACTAGAGTCACCTCCTGGTGGGTGTCTGCCTCCTCCACTCAGACTAGTTCCAGGTCACATTCCTGTTTTTCCAGAGTCAGAGATAATATGAACCATTTGTGTCAAAGTTTGTCGTAATTGCTGTGTGAGGTCTTGGGTAATGGCTAAAAAGTGTTTTGTGAGGTCATAGTAACCTTGACCTTTGACCTCCAAAATCTAATCACATCATTCTTGAGTCCCAGTGAACATTTGTGCCAAATGTTTGAAGAGTTCTCGAGATACTGCGTTCACAAGGCCAAAAGCGCATTTTAGGAGGTCACTGTGACCTTCACCTTTGACCTTTGACCACCATTATCGAATCAGTTCGTCCTTGAGTCCAAGTGAATGTTTGCGCCAAATTTGAAGAAGTTCCATCAAGGCTTTACTGAGATATCGTGTCCATGAGAATGAGACGGGCCCGGATAAAAATATGCCTCTGGCTCCGACTGTCGCCGGCGCACAAGAATAAAAAAAACATGGAGATGCGTTTTTAGTTCGGATAATCTATAATAGGCAGAGGCACCAGCTCTGTTGGTGCTTCAGGGTGTTTGACCAAGCTCAATGAACTCACCCACTCACCCCACAGATTCTAAACAATGAAAACAACCACACATTAGGAAGACGGTGATGAGCAGGCTGTGATGTGTTAGGAACAAGTATCTTTTCTTTTGTCATAATAAATCAACCAAATACATGATGCATACAAGTGTCTTGAGACAGCAGCCGAGAGCGGACTTTGTTTCCTCCAAATTAAAAGAACAACGTGTTTTAATTCTGAGAGGAATTACAACACAAGTTAAATGTGTTGAAGTCAAAGCTGCTCACAGAAACACAGCTGTGTACGACACACCCTCCCATGCTATGTATCCACGAAACAACGGTTTGGTCCACATTTGATTTGGTTTCATACACAAGGTGATGGTAGATAAGGGAAGCTGTAGGCGGCTTACAGTTTGGCTAACTGTGGAAGAATATACAATAAAGTTTGTGTGTTCAGGTCGCCAATCAACTGAGGGTTATCACGTCTAAAAAAGGAGAAGAATTCAGTAAATAGCCACGGCCCACATGCTTCAGTTTACATCAGAAGACGGAGAAAATGCAAATCATGAGCAAATCCTCACATCTGACAGGCTACAATCAAAGAATATCTAGTATTTTTGCTTCATTAATGACTTACAGTTGATGAGTTGAGAATTATTGAGATGTATGTTCTGTCAATCACCTGATCAGTTCATCAACTAATCATTTCAGCACTGCCAATTAATTAAACAAGTTGGCATGTTGTGATGATGTCATTGATGATTCATTTATATCATAGGCCATCTTTTAGTCTTAAGACATATTTAACTTCACATGCTCTGCTCTGTTATGATGCAGGATAAGTTACAAGTTACTGTCACAAAAGGTCCATTTAAAGGAAGTTCTCATTAGCTTTCAGCCCCATCTCATGGCCTTCATCAGTCGATGAAATGATGAAGTGATGAAGTCAATGGACCTTGGGGCCATTAATTCGTTGTCAAACTGCTTCTCATAAGGTAGATGATTAACCTTCAAAGTGAAGCGCAGGTTCTGTGAGGAGTGATTGTTCTGTAAAAGGACGATGAGATGCAGTTCATTCACAAAAATAATAATGATGTTTTAACATGTGTAGCACATGATGGGACATAACCTGCTAGCTGTGTGTTTACAGTGGGAGCAGTCCGGCTAATTTTTGTGAATTGGTGCCAATTGCACATCATTATTTCAGGCTGTGTCTCGACTGCAGCCTGAGCAGCTCAGAGTCCCCTGTAAATGTTGGTACAGAGGGCTGCTGGGAAACCAGTTCCTCCAGACTGCTCCAGGTTGCATCTCACTTGCATCTTTTTTTTTTTTTTTTTTTCTAAAGCTGTGAGCTGTATTTTAACATCCACAGATAGAGACAGGAAAGGATTGGAATCCAATTTCACTTAATACTCCACCTTTAGGAGTAGTCCTGGGAAATCAGGTTTTAATCCCTGCTGGTTGTGTGTTGTGGCTTAGAGCCCCACAAAGTCGAGATCTAATCTAGAGTTGTCTGTCTGTGAGCTCTGGAGCTTTCACATGAGGTGTAACTGGAGCCTGCGGAGCCCAATAATGTCACCTATTTCCAAGTATGATATGGGATTTTACTGCCAGAGGTTTATTATAAAATGTGACATTCCAGCATCTTCATTAGTTGTAATAAATTGGGATATTTTACATGTCTTTATTCCAAAAAGTTCAGTAAATACTTTAAACTGACACCATATAGATCTTTAAATATAATGTAGTAAAAACAGACTCTTTGATGCACTAGTGAAATGACAAGTCAGTCAATTTGCTATCCAGTTTGACCAATTTAAGTAATTCATCAAGCAAATGATCACTAATATTCTCTGGTTCCAGTTTCAATTTTTCAGTTTTTATATAAATGTAAATTCAATATATTTGGGTTTTAAAACACCATTTTTAATGAGTAACCACATGAATAAAATAATTGACACATTAATCAATGATGAAAATAATCCTCAGCTGCAGCTCTGATTTGATGTGCCGTGTTGTTTCAGTTCAAATGTCCCAGTTTAGGTAGAGTTTGTAATTTGCTGTGCTCTCTCCTGTGAACACTGGATTGTGGGTATTCAGGTTGGAGTGTTTCTGTATCCTGTTGAGGATAGGAAATGTGCTGCGCTGTGTGTTTCTCTGCTCTCTGTTCTCTCTCCCCAGCGCCTTCCCTATCCCTCGTCTCCATCTGCTTAATCCTGGCCTATCACACACACACCTTGTAGAGGAATGCGTTACCCTCCAATCACAACAATATGCACCAGATCTGCCTGTTGTGAGTCTGTGTGTGTGTGTGTTTTTGCTCCCAGGTGCATCACAGAGGTGTGTGAGCTCATGTTTGTATTGTCATTTCCCAGCATACCTTCAGCATTGTGTGAATACTTGTTACCATGCTACTTTCTTTATGTGTGAGGGTTTTGTGATGCATTTTGGGAGACGGGACACTATTCAATCACAACACCGTCGTGCTGATCTGCTGGGCAGAAACATGTTCGTCTGAGGGATTAAACTGAAGCAGAGACAATGACACACACCCTGTTCATTCTCTCTCTTTCTGGCCTTTCTCTTTGCTCTGCCATTCTGCGTTCTTTGTTCCTCGTTCTCTGGGTCTCGCTGTGTGCATATAAGGCCTATTTCTCAGTCCGGCTCTCCTTGTGTGGCTGTTATTCTGTCTGTGCCAGTTCATCAGCCATTCATTCAGAGAGTAAGTAAGTCTGCTCGGCTGCCAGAATGTCCATTATTTCATTTCTTCCTCTTTCTCCATCACAACGCTGCTGCCTCTCCCTCCCTCCATCTATAATGCTTCCAATTTCACACTTTCACTGTCAGAACATGCACTTAATTACATCGCCAGCAAGTTTAGGCGCACACACACACGCACGCGCACGCGCGCACACACACACACACACACACACACACACACACAACATGAGCAGCATCTATAATTCCAGCACTCGTCAATCAAACTGGCTCCCCGAGGGCTGACATTAGGAGGAGGGACTTGACCCTGAGTTCTTTCATGGCAGGATTTCCCGAATATACAACGTATGTTCCACGGAGTTCCGGTCACCAAGGCAACAGCAAGGGTGTCGTGGCAACAAGATAGGCAGCTGTAGAGCTGAGTAACAGCTGTTCATTTGCAGCCACATCTGGCAGCATCTCTTCTCAGTCCACACACACACACACACACACAGATACACACAGACACACACAGAGGCATACAGCACAGAAAGGGTCTCAAGAGAGAGGGAAGGGTGTTGGTGTGTGTGCTCATAATCCGTATGTGTGTGTGCGTGTGTGTGTGTGTGTGTGTGTGTGTGTGTGTGTGTGTGTGAGAGAGAGAAAGCACGTCACATGGCAACATATGCACATTTTCACCCTGGAGGCCGACCTGATGTTACATTTACTGTACAGGGAGCGCCGTGCGTCAATTTCATTTTCAGAGCTATATCTCCCATTTTATTGTTTTACCCTCCTCCCGCCCAGATGAAAAGTATAATTATGTAAAACATCCATTTACACACTCGGCTGGCGGTGCACTGCAGACAGCCACAGAACGACGAGGCATGTTTGCATTCGGCGAGCAGCAGCTGAGAGATAAGTGTGTCTGAGCAAACCAACTCTGCTCAAACACTGTACGAGGACCTGCTGCCAGACTTAAGCACTAAAATCAATAGTCCACAGCTGCAAGGTGCACTTCAATACAACACACACTCCATAACGTCTCAAGGCTGCTCGCTGGACAGCTCTTCCATATATCTGATTACCTCATATTCCCTCCAAATGTTTGTCACTCATCTTCACTTGGGATTTTACTTACTTTTGTTTTTGAGGTCTGGTTCTATCTCTTGCTCCAGAAACTCTCTTCCTTTCATCCTTCTCTCATCGTTTATTCTCAGTCTTCTGTCTGTCACTGTCACTCATTAACTCATGTTTTATCATCTAACTCTCCTTTCATTTGCCTAATTGTACTTCCTTTATGCATCCATTGTTTTTTATGTTTTCACATCCCTTCATTTCATCCCACATTTTCTCATCTAATCCACACCTCCACTCCCATTTTTCATTTTTTTACATTTTGTAGTCCTCTATTGTATTTTGCACACTTTCGCACAGTTTCCTTTTTGTATCCTCTTATGTTCTCTACCTTGTCATACATTTTCTCATCCTCTCATCTGTTCACACACCTCTCTCCTCTCTCATATTTGTCTAATTCTCTGTCTTTTATTTTCTCATCTTCTCATACATTTTGTCATTCTGTTTTATATTTTTCACTTCTCTTATTTTCTCATCGCTCTTTCCCCTCTCACAATTTCTCATTGTCTCATAGTTACCTGTTCTTACATTTCCTCATTCTCTCTTTGCTAACATTTTCATCTTTTCTTACATTTTCTCCTTATGTTATTTGTCCTGTCAACACACGTTCTCAAGTTTTCTCATTTATAAATCTATTCAACATTTTCTCATGCTATTCTCACTCTCATTTCCTATTTTGTGACCTCACGTTGTTTCATCGAACAAAATCCTCATGAAATCCCTCTATATTTTTCACCGTTTGTCTTTTGCTTTCCCATCCTCATCTTCTTATAAATTCTCATCCTCTTGTTTCCCCCCCCATGACAATCTCTCATTTTCTCATAGTTGAGTCTCCTTACGTTTCCTCATCCTCTCTCATCCTTCTTTCATATTGTCTTAACATTTTCTCGTTTTCTTACAACATCTAATCTTCTGTGCTCCTTCTCTTACTTCATATTTTTTCATCCTTTCTCACACATTGCCTCATCCTTATCGTCTCTCAGGCTTTCATGTCAGTCCATTATTTTTGAGTCCTCCTGCTTGTTCCTGCCACCTCCACATCATCATCTTCCCCTCGCTCTTCCCCTTCTCCCGATCTATTTTGCATCCTCTCCCTCTGTCATCCCCACCCTTCCCTGTCCCTCCACCATCTCTCTCCCTCTCTACTGTTGTAGACCTCATCGCCTCCTGCTGCTGCTGCAGCCTCTCATCTTCCTGTCTTTCATCTCCCTCTCCCTCTCCCCAATATGTCACTCTAAACATTCGAAGACAAAAGACGGAGAAAGAGAGATGATGTGCGTGTGTCTGTGAGCGTGCGTGTCCATTTACATATCACTCCACTTCATTCAACTTTTTCCTAAAGAGATAATTGAAAAGACGTGTTTCCAAAAATGGGATATCCACTTTTTTTTTTCAAGTGGCTATTGTCACAACAAGATGATGCATTGCTCAAAAATGGAAATGAGAGTTTTCAGGATAGTAGGTCATGTGACACTGTTACATTCTACATGTTCTGTGCTGAATAGAGAGCCGCACGGATGACGTATTTTCGTGTGCCAACCTTTATATAAGCATCACCCTGGTTCACTCAACAAAAAGTCAAAGAGATTTTTACGTCTTTTGGATTATCACTAAGTTTCCAACGTGTAGTTTGATTTAGCTCTGACCTCTTCTACAAAAGTTAGTAAAAGACGTGAGGTGAGTAGATCGCTTTTATGTTCACTGTGATGACGACCTCTGTAGTCTCATTTAGATTCTTGTTAGAAACTGGCCTTTTTTAAAAGATGTAAAAGCTTAAAGAAATCAGGACTGGGTAAACTGAGAATGTCTTGAGCTTGTGTCTAACCAAAGACCCATTCAAAAAAACCCATTGACTTTGGGACAAAGGAACAGGAAGTGCTAAAATGCTAACTCATTTCCAGGTTTTAGGGCTCATTCATCTATGATAATGAAACATTTTGGTAAACATATTGGTGTGTGTGTGTTTGTGTGTGTGTGTGTGTGTGTGTGTGTGTGTGTGTGTGTGTGTGTGTGTGTGAGTCCTGTGATTGCAGCTCTGGGTGTCAACAGAAGGGTTATGTGCAGTAAAGTGATGTTGAAGTCAAACAACTACAATAATATTGTTAGACGTTTATAATAACGCTTTATAGAACATTATATGAAGGCTTGAGGGGGAGGCACATGACATTGGCTTAAAGTGTCAAACAGTATTATCTCAACACATGCTTAGCAGCTGACAACACACACACACACACACAAACAGACACACACACACACATTAAAGAAACACGGGGGCGTGCACAAATTGGAAAACGTCCAAATTGAACTACAAGGTCACGCAGTCGCTGCAAACAAATATCAAACCAATCCACCCGCTCCCAATCAAGAGCAAAGGAGATTTAAAAAGCTTGGGGCATTTTTAAAGGTTTAAAAACATGTTATATATACTCAGTACAACCTGTGACATCTGCTCTCTTCCTGTAAAATGCTTCACGCTCGACTTGAAGAAGAAAAACAAAACATCCAGATGCACTTTGACAGTAAGGGAGTAAAAAAAGTAGCATTTGATGATGTTTTATTGCATTTTATTGCATGTCTTAGATCAATTTTGTTGTTTCTTTACACGGATAAATGGCAAAACACACACAATGTGACCAAGATCATAAAATCTAATGGCAGGATTCTTCCGCCTATCTTGAACATCGGCAGTAAACATCAGGTCTCAGTGTCAGGCACCTCCAAAGAAGAGAGCAAGCACTCTCTTTTTGTGGCTGTTAGCACCAGCAATCAACAAGCACGCAGACGGAGAAATCCATCACAAAAAAAAAAAAGGAAAGATACCAATTCCTCCACTGACAGCAGCCTCAATAGACCAGAGGGTAACGTGGGAAGAAATTCAGAAGTTTTAAGTGATCTTCTTTGAAACAAATCTTTTACCATTGAATTCACTCTATCATTAAGCTACCTGCGTCACTCTGTTCTGGCATGTCCTCAAAAGTAATTCTGGGAAGTGTCAATAATCAAAGTACATGAGGAAGAAGAAGGTGAATGTAAATAGCCTTACTTTCATGAAACATAAGGGTGTAAATGTGTTTCAGGGTGAAATCCTTCTACAAACCGTGCTGCACACTGCTGCAGAGGGAGGCTAACAAAAAGAGAGAAAGAGCCACATCACATCCTACACTTGGCTGCTGTGCTGCTTTCTGGTTTTGTGTCAAAGCAAAAACCTGATTAAGTTTTTACCAGGTTCCCTCCTTTATCCTGGAACCGTCCGAATCTGCGGTCAGAGTTTGTAACGGTGGAGCGAGGAAGAGGAGGACAGGACCGATGATGGAATTCATGTCTGCGGTCCACCGTCTAGACCTGGGCTGTGGTTTCTATTAAATAAAAGGTTTGCTTTTGACATTCTTACTGTTAGAGCAGGATAAAATGACGGCGGCTCTTTCTGCACACCCCATAAATCTGCTCCGACACATGCAGAGCAGTGAGGGTCAGGACCTCGCCGAGGGAACGCAAGACAAATCGGAGAATTAACAGGACAGGAAAGCAGACCTATACTTCGTTTGTTAATTGCTCAGCTTTTTTTTTTTTGTGACCAAAGAAATTATATTATTTTGGGGTATTTTTACATTAGAATCTCTCGTCTCTTTCTGAAGGGATGAAAATATGAATATATCCATGACTCATGTCAAGCTCAGGCGTGAGTACATGTAAAGTATTCGTAGGTTTTAGCAGCTGCCACAGGGACGTCATGGGTCAGCTATGTGTGTTTGGATTATAGTTTAGATAATAATTTGCTGTTAATGTTTCCAAAAGACCATCATTATAGTCTTATTCATTTCTCCCTCGTCCTCCTGCTGTTGATCTAAGAGAACAGAGGAGGGAGGTGTGGTTAGGCCACAGTCCTACACTGGTCTGTATCACACATTATTCGATTTCAAGAGCAATCCAATCAAATCTGAAGAATGTGATTAGTGACACATTATAGAAGAGAAAGACAATCCACCTTTATGGCTAAAAAGAAATGGGCTAAAATCTCTGCTGTGCTGCTGTTTGGTGTGTCCGTGTACATTCTCTGAGTGAATGCATTGTTTGTGGCCTTGACAGTGGATATTGGTGTATATAGTGTATTTGTGTGTCTGTGTAAGTGTGTGTACATCTTTGTGTGAGCTGTTCACACCCTGAGAGAAACCCACACAAAGAATAAAAAAGAAGAGGTTGAGACAAAGAAGCAAAGACAGGAGTGGAGGAGAGCTGTGTTCAAGCCCACGAGGAGGGTTACACAGTGAACGTTTGTATCTTAGCCTGGTCTGTTTCACACAAATTGGCCCTGACCTAATGCTGAGGGTGTGTGTGTGTGTGTGTGTGAGTGAGTGAGTGTGTGTGCAATCACACAGGTCTAACATGGTGCTGTAGCTGTCACTTCTGAGCCAAACTCCTCTCCTCCCTCTTAATTCCCTTCCCTGTAGCAGAAACTAACCAACCAGCTGTGGTGTGTGATTGTGTCAGGGTGTGTGTTTGTTCAATGCCCTGAATCACCTCCTGTCCTGTTGAACCAACCACAATCATCCATCCTGGCTACAACAGGATTTCCTCTTAACCATTTACACGCATGCACACACACACACACACACACACACACACACACACACACACACACACACACACACAGCTCTCGTTAAGGACAGTATAGAAAAATAGTTCTATAGCAGCCATCTGATTGTTCAAACCTGCACCAAAAATTCCCATAAACCCTCCATAGGTCTGCTTCATTAGTTGCCATGCCGACTCTTGAGGTCACCAAGGAAACGGCAACATTTATTATCTTCAGTGCTGCTGATGTCAGACCCATAATCAGAAAAAGAAGAATTCAGCCCTGTCGTGTTCCCTCATCTCAAAGAATAAACATGCACATTTCATTTTCCAAAGAGCTCAAGAGGGGGCTTACAGCTGTGCCGTTCAGCAGACTCTTAAATAACCTGGAGTGACTTTGGTCAAATGGAGTGTAAGCGTGGCTGCAGCCCATCCATTTCAGCAGCACCAGATTACAGATCTGCACGGATACAGCTTGATTCATGTCTAGCTGATGAGGGTTTAGGGCCGAGGCCCTGCATGTTGTGCGCCGACTGATAAGGACCAGGGGAGGTCGGGTGATTTGAGTCCCGGCCCTCTCGTTGTTAGATCAAAGCCGTAAATCCGCTGGAGTACCGGTAACATTTAGTCTTTCGAGTTCTCGTTATACGGCAGATTTATAAAGCGCTGAAGTCTTAAAGAGCTACTTTTTCAACATTTTATTTGTTCTAGACTCTGAATGTTGGATCACAAACTCATCAAGTGTTAACTCAATGGATCTCACAAAAAGTAAGATTCATATGTACGTTAACACCTTTAAAACCCGTACTTCCCGTCTCCCTCAGTAAAATGCTTTCTCCTGTTTCTAACAGCTTCTTCTAGATGGATCATTTTCAGTCTCCCCAGAGTCTGTTCTCAACTTGGCAATACTGCATTTTCGCACTAAGCGCTCTCGGCTTGGAGCACTTTACAAGGCATTTAGAAACGCTGTCTTCATACCAGCCATTCAAATGTCACTTTTAAAACATGTTTTTCTTTCATGCCTCACAGGTCCCATCTTACTGTGCTTCATGTGATCGTTGCTCCAGCATCTCTCCGTCTTTCTGTCTATGTAGACTGGACGCAGTCACGTTTATCAGTCGTCTGCCTCACGCACAGCTGATGGAATAGACATGCTTCAGTTTTAATGAATACAGCTGTTTACGTCAGATGCGTAACTGCAGAATAAATTGTCTTTTTTACCTGATAGGGCCAGCAGTATCACAAACAAGAGCTGCTTATGTAATAATGAAAAAATGTCTGATTTCCAAATAAGAAACTGTGCCAACGGTTAGGTGAGCATTTCTATGTTAGACAGAGACTGTCCTCCTGTAAAAGACGAGCCCACAGGTCGTCTGTGCAGCTGGTTATTATGACCCATAGTTACATTTTGTTGCTAGGCGACATCTAGTGGTCGTAGTAATGATGACAGGAGCAAAGGGAAAAGTGCGGTGACAAAGAGCGACAAAGTCAGGAGGAGGTTGTGGTGGATGGATCAATGTGACACAGGAGAGCGGTGTTCGATTCCCATGTGACGCTAACAGTTTATATTGGAACCATGACAACAAAGACTGTGTAATGTTGAAGAAGTACTTATTTTAACCCGAATCACCATCTTTTCCTAAACCTAACCAAACCATGAGCGTTATTACAGTAACCATGGCAACAAAGGTAGGTACGCTGCTGTCGGTACAGTCCGCGTGTTTGTTGCTGTAACCATAACAAACCGATGTCTGGTACGTCGGTCAGGAGACACTCCTATGGGTCGTATCAGAGGGTTGACAGAAACGACCTGTGTGGTCGCTCGGGTTGGAGGAGTTGTTGTTGGTTAGTCCAGTAAAGTGCAGTAAAGTCAAATGACCTATCGTCAGCCCCTGCAGTGGGTATCATAAATCCCCTGAGCCCGTCTGCCCTAATGTACCTTTAAACTGTCTGAGTCCTACACTTGCCCGAGCAAGGGGCAGACACTTGGCTGCTTAACCAGCCCTTACATGTAAATTGCATCTGCTCAGACGACAGCACGTTTTCTGGTCCCACTGGATTGAATGTTAAAATTTTCAAAATGAGTTCAAGAACACAATCTGCAGTTTGTTTTTGTTGCAGAGAGCTCACATCTCCTCCAAATGAAGCTTGTCATGTTTTTTGCACAAAGTGTGGGCTCTCCAGGTTTTAACATGCCTGAAATTTTACTGTGTATTACATCAATATGAAAATAGCTGCAGGCAGAGTTTCCCCAGAGTCTCCCCCAACATTATCTGATGTAATGCTCCTTGCACCCTTTGAGCTCCTCTCTGTGTTGCTCGTACACTTTGGCTTTGCATTTGAGTCGGAGAGAAGCACATCCCCTGTGATCACAGCCTATGAAGTGGGGAGTTCTGGGTTATACTTTAGCCGTACAACACATTCTGCAGTGACCTGGGTATGATACAGCCCTCGGGCCGCATCTGGCTCAAGAGCTGATTCTATCTGGCCGACAAGGTCAACACAAACCAAAATCAAAATTTCAACACTGCTGAACTATATAGACACCAGATCAAAAAGTCTTAAGAAATTCTCAAACACGCGCTCATGTGCAAATCAAGTCCGACTTGTTTTGAAGGTATGAAGCAGCTTGTTGGAGCTTCAATGAGACCTGAGAGTGTCATCGCAGCCATGTAAAAAAACATTCAGCAGGATATTTAAGAGGAAAATGACTTTTTCATTTTCTTTTTAACAAGAAAAATGTAGCTCGCTGGTGAATTTACACTGAAAATCTTGCTGTTGAAAGAACAATGTGGTTTTGTTACAAAGAAGGCAGGATGAGGATAAAGAAGCTGAAATCATCACAGAACTGAGCTGTTCCACTTTGTATTATTCACATGAGGTGATTTATCAGTGCTGAAGATTCAATTACCCGTGTGGTTGATATTTTAAAAGTAAATTTCATTAGGGCGAGAACGGTGTGTTGCATTAATGCGGGATGATGCTGCTGAACGTGCAGACCTGCCTCATCACTCTGCTGCAAAGCATCAGGAGAGTGAAAATCTAAATTCAGGAGTTCCGTGAGGTCTTCATCGGGAAGCTGCAGTTTCTCTCTGGAGCCACCTCCACTACGTCTGATAGAGATGAACATCCACGCTGCGCAGGAAGCTTTCCATGATGATTTGAGGATTTTAAAGCTTCAGAAAGAAACATGCTTTTGGATCTTATTTCCTTTTACTTGTGATATGGCAAGACTCGAGCTCAGTGATGTGCAACTTGAACTTATTGATCGTCAATTTGATATACTGCTGGCAGAGCGCATAATAACTGTATCTCCGCCGAAATTCTATTAATATTCTCGGAGTGTAGAGCTGTCCACAGATGAAGAGACACGCTCAGAGGAAGCTCGCCGTCTCTGGATCGACATATATATGAGAAGACAGCCTCAGTGAAGAAACTCAAGAAGATGTTTATCAGATAAACATCTGTCAGCGGAGCACATAGACACATCAGCAATTACAGCCAACCTGAACTTACTTCAGGCTTCCATTCTCCTGTAGGTAAAAGACACTGTTGACGGCTTGTTTACCAAGAAAACTCCTTGTAATTAATGCATCTCTCTTACAAGTGCTGACTTGTATAATATTTAAAGTTCAATAACTGTAAATGCATAATTGTACCCTGAAAGCCTACAGCTCTAATCTATGCTTTTCTATTAACTTCAATCCTGCAAAATTTACCCCCCACCCCACCCTCCACCCCATGCATGAGTTGACAAACATGGATTTGTTTAAACACAAGTGGTAATTACATAATATTAGCCTGTCACTCCTTCCTGTGGAGAAATTAACAGAGTAAACACGTGTCTTAACTGACATGTTTTGAAGTGGAAACAAATATCATACAGAATTTAAATCCTAAACAGCTTCTAAAGTAAAATTAAGACAAGTTTACATTGATCTTCCACCCCCGTTTTTTAAAAAAGAGGCACGCCGCCCATTTTGCACACAAGGCTGGGTTTACTGGTCGTGATGAGTTCTGCCCAGTCGGTGAAAAACAGTTGTGTAATGTAGCTGCAGCTGCAGCTCTGGAGGGAGCTTTTCAAAGTTTGAAGAAATAACCTCAATGACGTAATCATTGCAGGGTTATCTCCGCCTGGGCTCTGCGACATCAAATTTACAACAGAAAGCCTGTTTTTCCAAACAGATGGTGTCAAGTTTAAAGGATGTAGGCATTTACGTCGCAGGGAGAGTCTGATGAAAGACGCTTTAAGCTGCAGGACGTGTCGTATCCAAGGTCCTGCAACATGCTGTTTCTCACAAAATCTATAGAAGTGCAATACAATGCTGGATTGTACCTTAAAGTATGAGATGGGTTTAGTTCAACTGCAGGATTCGAGTTGTCAAAACAGTTTTACCACAACATTTAGTAACTGTTCTGCAGCTGTTGATAGCATGAGTTTGTCATGGAACTGTAGGTGTTTAAAAAAATCTATTTTCTAAGCACTTTTAAAACTACAGTTGTGTGTCATGTTGACTTAAAAACTAAAAAAATGTCATTCTTGGCCTTGAAACCAGCAGCTGCAACAAGCAACAATCTCCAACAAGAGCAAAAAAGAGTCCAGCAATGATTCATCCTGAATGTGCGGTCAAACCGTTATTCATCAGATAATAACTCTAGATTTGTGCTCAAATGCTTTTTCTTTATTTATATAATTTTCAGATTTCATTGAAAACACTTATTGAATCACTTGAATTGGGAGCGAAAACAATCCCAGGCCTGTGCTGCTCACTCCAGCTGACTTCATCAGAGACCTCCCCAAACAATACAGTTCCAATCACAACACATGGGCCAACAAATAATGATGGCGCATATTTTCTGTTTCAGCAGGTTCTACGGCTCGATATCACCCACTTCACTCCACATTTCATTTGATTATATCGGGGCCGTAAAGAGCTGAGGCGCAGGCTCTCGGCACAGAAATCAAATATGCAGATAAACAAAACCAACTCATCTTCATCCACCGCTTCGAATTCAAGATTTCAGATGTTCGAGGACACTTCACGAGGACTGCTCTGCATGAGGAATAATCTTGTGAGCTATCCAAATCCCTGAAGAAAACATTATTGTGGAAAAATAAAAAAACCAATAAAGACAAATCAATCAAAAGCCAATCCTTGCACGTGTCAGTGATTTGTGGCCAAACACAGCCCACCAGTAACCTGCAACACGGTCACAAGGCTCCTGTGCGTTCTGGCCTCGTGCAGCCTGCGAGGCAGAGAGGGCGCGCAGAGCGAGGTAAAAGCAGGCAGGCTGACAGCATAATAACTGCTATTACCAAATGACTGCTGACAAGAAAGTGAAACCTATTAGGCTATATTATTGAAATTGAATCTATTAGCCGTCGTCAGGCCCTTTTGGCTGCAGAAATAGCCACGTTTCTCAAATACGCACACATCCACCTGTTCTTTAGAAATATTTATTGACAAATATGAAATATCGAAGTCGGTGGAGAAATTTAATAATGCTGCGGAATGAGAGCTGACATGCTATGGATCGTTGTCTATTTCCAAGGCAGGAAACACAAACACACACACACACACACACACACTTACACAAAGGCTTTCTCCATACTCTTCAACCACCTTCTTCTTTCTCTAAATCTTTTTTCTTCTCCTTGTTTATTTCTTGAGCTTTATCTTCCTCTCTCATGTCTCATATTTCCTCTCTCTCTCACTTGACTCTCACTGTTTCAACCTCGCTCTCTTAATATCTCACTCCTTGTCTCATTTGCGGTTTGTCCCCCCCCCTCTCTGGAATTTCATACCTTCGCCTCATTAAGGAAAGTTGTTGACACCTTTCCCATAACTTTCTCTCTCTTTTCTTCTCTCACCATCCCTGGCTGCCGCCCCCTCTGTCATTACCACCGCTACATCCCTGACCTCCTTAGCCGAGTCCTGCTGTTTACCCATCCTCTTCCTATAATAAGGCATCACTCACATGCATCCACTTTGTTTCATACGGCTTTTATTCGCCTCGTCTCTGCTCGTCCCTCTGCTTCTTTCTATCCCTCTCTCCTGTGCCCACTTACCTGCTCTCACTCTCTGCATTTGCCTCTCTCCACCTCGGTGACAGCTCACTTCCATAAAGTTACTGAGAAGAGACTTTTCAATGACGCTTTGCTTCGGTAATTCGACACTATATTTGCAGGTGAAACTATGACAAACTTTACAGGGTTCAAAAATAGTTTGCATATCATTTTGAGCTTCGGGTTGGGCTTTATCGTATTATAATGAATCCCTTAACGAATGTATTTAAATTTAGTTTTATATCTATCTGTAAGAAAACCAGAAGATTCTACTCATGTCAAACCAGGTTTTGTTGATGCTAGTTTTTAGCCTAGTTAGGGATGAGCAATATGCAAATAAAAATCATACTGTAGTATGATTATTTTGACAAATGTGATTGCAATGAGTCAGGATTTTAGTGGGAACCCTAACCCAAAATATAAACTTTAAACATGTTCCCTTACTTCTGGAGGACTGGATTTGTAGGCCGGAGCATCTCTGCAGCACCACAATGCTTCATTTATATTTGTATGTTGTGACAAGTTTTACCTTTATCGAAACACTACAGCTCTTACAATTTGTATATTGCACTTGTGATATGACAAGGCACTAATTTTTAGCCTTAAACCTTATTAGCGTTCACAGAAAGGTCCCATTTAGTCTAAAGGCAGATGTCTATGTGCCGTTTGATTATAAAGCAGGTCTAGCTTTTATATTAATACTGTGAAAGTATCAAAGCCTCAGTCCATAGATTTATTTGATCACTCAGAAAAGAGTCAGCCAATCAGAAGAGAGGCTCAGAGCCTCCTCTCCTCTGATTGGCTCACCCACCTGTTGTTGCTAGAGATCCAAAGAGAAGCCTGAGAGAGGAGACGTAAAACTACACTGAGATGGTTTTTGGTTCTTAAATCCACAAATATATCTTCTTATGGATAAACACTTCAACCTACAAGTATAAAATATGGGACCTTTAAATAAACAGTTGTGGCCTACTAATGTCTGCACACATTATTTTTCACAGCATGTTTGAAACAGTGGAAGACAGAATTCAGATTTGCAGAGTTGATGAGCTTTAATCATTTTTTTGATACGGATAATAATGTAACTGGGAGATTCGGACTGACCTTGATGTGACTGTTTCACTCAGCACCAGGCTGGTTTTGCTTGATTGTAAAAAGTCTGGTAACATATTAATGGTTTTGCACAGTGGAGTCTCTTTCTTTAACAAACAGTGTGGCTGTGAAACCTAAAGATAATGAGTTTACCATCACATGAGACAGAAAAACAGCACGTTCTCGCAGTCATTATTAATCTATTATCAAAACAGTTGCAGATTTTCCTGTTGATCGACTAATTTATTAATCAACTCTTTGCTTCAGTTCTACTTAAAAGAATCACAAAGAAATAAAATGTTTGATAAAAGATTCATTACCCTTGGTGCTTTGTGAATCTGGGTGTTTCACCAAACAGAAACCAACCGTGATGTTTTTAAAACATGATTTTCCAAATAATCAGAGCTTTTATATTAAATATTAGACCATTTATCCACATATACTGCTTTGTCATTAACTATCCAGTAAAAGTCTGCAGTCCGTGGGATTTCATTACAAGGAAGCCATGTGAAATTAGAGGATAGATGCTGTGACATGGAGAAGTGGATAACAAGGTGAAAAGGACAGTCATTTTTCATTTCATAGAGACTCCAGTGTCTCCTCTGCCTCTCTTCCTCTTTCTGTCACTTCACGTCGTTCTCACTTTGTCTCTGCAGGCGACGCAGATTCCCTCGTTCCTCCGCGTCCTCACACTTTCCCACACTGGCCCTGTATGCTTCCTCTTCCTCTCCCTCCATCGCAGCGAGAGCTCGTCTCAGTCATGTACATTGAGCTTCACTGTTCTCACCCTCTCACTCGCCTCCCTCCTAACTCTGGGATTTGTTTTGGTTTTCCCCCTCATTTCCTCCTGCGCCGATCTTTTCTTTGTCCTTGGTTCTATAATACCAACTCTCTCAGTTTGAATTCGCATTTTAAGTTGCGTTTCCAGTTCAGTGGTTGCTTTGCCAGCTGAGATGCTTCACACTCACAACAGAGGAGGAAGCGGCAACGACAAATGTAGCTCGGAATAATTTATACTTAAACTGAACAACAGAGGTTATCTGGTGTCACTCCTCGCCAGAGCTGCTGCTGTTCCTTATTACTCTGACACCTCTCAGCGGGTATTTAGGGGGCATTAAAGTTACCGTTACTCACATCTTTGGGTATTTGTCTCATACCAGGGATTTCCGGGAGTTTCGACCTTTGTTGACCAAGTTCATTGTGTCATAGCTTTCAGTCAGTGGTGACATATTTTTTGCAAAGTCCAGTTCAGCTTGATAGTTTCCTCAGAAGATGTTTGGTGTCTCTCTATTCTTTTAGAAAAATGAAAGCCTGTACCGAGTCAGATATTCATCTATCATCATCAAAACCAAGTCAAAATTTCTGTTTTGTTGTTATTTCATATCAGTGCTGCACCACATCACTCTTAACTCAGCGTCAGTCATCTGACAACTACAGAACAGTCAGCTCCAGGATAATCTCCAAAAACTCCGCTTTAAAAACTTTATAGTGTCACATCCACATCTCTTTAGAGCGCCTGTGTGAGCTGATACAGCAGTTAACTTTTCTAAAATCTTTTTCTTTAAAAAGCAGGAAAAAACAGATTGATTGAACAAAAATCTAATTGTTTCATCTGTTGTAAAATGAGTAGACAAATAAAAGCTGGATGCAGCAAATGTGCTCCAAACTCTCCTGAAAGGCTGGAAATGATATCTGAGACAAACATCTGCTTTAATGATCGAGTGAGAGAGTTGTACAGATGAAAACTTCCTGTCCTTGGCCGACCTTGTGCAGGTGAGTCATGCTTTTATAAATCTCAGTCAGATTCATCTGTTTTGTCTGCATCGACCCCGAGATGATGCACAAAGACTTTTAAAGTTTTGGAAAAGCACCAGGAGTGCTTGTTTGTTCAAAACTGTTGTCAGCTTTAGTGGAACCTATTCCGTCTCCCGCCAGTAGCGACCATTTTAAGATCTTATTGATCACCTTTACGGCTCGTGTTTAGCAGCTGCCTTTCACACCTCTACACATTCATACCTGAGATTTGCAAGCAGGCAAATTTCAGCTGTTTCTAAATACTGAAGACATCTCAGGAGGAAGGACAAACCTTACTGATGAGATCAAGTTTCTTTAATGTCTTTTAAATCACTCCTAAACTAAATCCAGCTGGGCCCTTAATGTTTAAATGCTAGATTGAAAGTTTAATATTTGTGGCAAAAGCTGCCAGGAGACTGGATCAGATCCGTCCTTTTTTTTTTTTTTTAACTCGTGGCATCGCTGGATATTCTAGGAATAAAAGGGTGAACACTGGACTGGAGATGTTGGAAACAGACAATGTCTGGGATCTGCCCTGCAACACCATTAACTATAAGTGAGAAAATTCTCAGATTAAAAAGGTGCACTTACAAGTTTTCTATCATTCACATGATAAAAAAGTATCCGTATGTACAAGGAAGATTGTATCATGTCTTGCTTTAAGAATTTCAGAGATTAGTACTGATTTTATCTTTATTTTGTGTGCAGGTCAAAGTGTCTACAGCAACATGTTTCCAGGCTTTTAAGGCATCCTTGTTTGTAGGGTTGAGTTATGACTGCAACTTTGAATTCAAATGATACAAATGGTGTCTTTTGATTAAAACTGTTCGGCCTTGGTAGATATTTGTACTCTCCATTCCCATCTAGTTGGAATTGGAATAAAAAAAAGAAAAAGAAAGATAAAAACAACTTTTTACAAATTCCAAAAAAAAAAAAGCACTTAGAGAATCTGAATCTGACCCGGTTACAGCAGTATGTAAAATGAGATGAAGAGGTGAGGCTGACAAGCTTTTGTTTGATTTCATCTCAGAGGCATCGTCCTCACTGCCCAACCCCCCCCCCCCCCCCCCCCCCCCCCAGGAAAAAACACAAAAACACACACCTCATTAGAACAAGCACCTGGGTGTCATTATCACAGCTGAATCCAAATGACAGGCGTCTTTAAACAGTTCCCGCATCAGCCAACCACCATCACAATTACACAATCATCATCACTGCCGACACACAGCATGTGTGTCCGTGTGTGTGTGTGTGTGTGTGTGTGTGTGTGTGTGTGTGTGTGTGTCTGTCTGTGTCTGTGTGTGTGTGTTCCCTAACCTTTCACCACAGCTCAGTGTGACACTCTAAACACAGATTCCACATCAGTGACAGCAGGTCCCCAGAGAACTCAGGAAGCATTTTGCGACATGGGAAAACAGACAGAGCGTGTGTGTGTGTGTGTGTGTGTGTGTGTGTGTGTGTGTGTGTGTGTCACTGTGAAACAAAGATCTCTTTTCCAGCCCAGGAATCTTGCTCTGATTGCTAATTAGCTACTTGTCAACAGTCATTCCTGTGTGCTCTCCTGTCACTGCTGTGGCACACAAACACAGTTGCAGGAGTGGATTCACATTTCACAAATACACAGGTATACACACTTCTTTTCATGTGTGTGCACATGCATGTACGAGGAGACACTAGAATTATTATATATTATCATTATTATTATTATTACAATCATATAAATTATCAGAATTATAGTCAAAACATTTTGTTAATCAGCTAATAAATTACTCAAAATCAAAAAAAAAAAAACACAACTACACAAATTCTGCACATATGCAAATCTTATTCGCTCATTCCCAAGTTTCTAATTCTCTTTTTCCCCTCACACACACACACACACACACACACACACACACACACACACACGCGCACACACACAGTCAGCCTCCAGTCGGCACGTACAGTGTGTCTAATGAGGTGCAGTATAGTCACCAGGCCTAATAGAACAGTCACAGTGTGTTATTCCTCCGCTGTCTGAGGTCTGCCGGAGCTTCCTCACTCACTAAACACTTTGCTCTGCTGTCGACTGCAGGGTGTCAAATCACCCAGCAGAC
The DNA here is from genome assembly GCF_002260705.1 of Seriola dumerili. Taxonomy (NCBI): domain Eukaryota; kingdom Metazoa; phylum Chordata; class Actinopteri; order Carangiformes; family Carangidae; genus Seriola; species Seriola dumerili. Next base: position 1,204,196 of record NW_019174333.1, read on the forward strand.
ACTGCACACGTGCTGATACATTTTCACTGCAGCTGCTTGTGCTTCATTGCATTCAAAACAAAGAGTTTCCCAGCTGGTATGTCACAACTATTATACTAGTCCAGTTTGGAAATCTAACGTGGAGAGAAGGACGACCAAAACCTTTACCATCTTAGACTTCATTTTGCACCCATTGTAACATTTATCTGCAGAAGACAAGCAGCAATTCTCCACCTGCATGCAGCCCTTACAGAAGGTTGTACTCCCTTTGGTTATGCTCAAATGGCACCTAACCTTCAGGGATATCTCCACTTCTTTTGGGAATTCAGAAATAAATAGAAGTTGCACAAAGTCCAATAAATCCTTGTGGTTAAACAAAGTATGTCATTGGCGGTGTCCCCATTCAGGGGCCGCATCCTTCAGAGGCTGCAATTTAAGACCGATGATGCTGCGTCACAGCGGCGCAACTAGGCTATCCCATTTCAAATGCTCCTTCAAATTCAGCCATCTCTTCCTGGGCAATAAAGGATCCAACCGGTGGATCCTGCATGGCCAAACGTATCCCAACATTCATTGCGTGCCAGTAATTAAAGCATACAACACAGAGAGCCTGAGGAATACGCTGTTAAATGAGATAGTCGGTACAACTGTTACAACCAAGGACCTTAAAACCTCAAGTTTAAAAAAAAAAAAAAAAAAAAGTTAGGTGTTGTCGAGGTTGCTAGGCGACAGGAGCCACGTTTTCCAATGCAACGGTAAAGGCGGGCACTGCTGGTGGTGCAAAGCAAATATCCTTTCTAGACCAGACTGTCTCATTTGAGTTCAGCCTTCCCGGTCTGCAACGGCTACGAAGGGCCACACCTTCGCAGACCACGTCCTCTGAAGACTGCGGCCCCTGAACTAGGACACAACTATTGTCTTCGTATGACAGCTCCAAGATGACTCCAGCCTTCTCTGATGTGCCAATCATGTCTTTAAAGTATGATAGGTAAGTTAAGGTCAGGGAGAGACCATGGACCCCGGACACACTTGAGAGGCCCGTGCCCATGCGGTTTTGTTGTAAGCTAATTTTTACAGCATCTTTGCATGACTCGATGGTGGACTGACTTACATATCACATGGTTCTAGTCTCAGTAATATTCACCTTGGATACACACAATGCAGCTCAAAGTGCTTCACAATTCAGCAGCAAAATCAAAGCCACAGGTTTAAAACCGTACAGAGACGGATTTGTGCGCGTGCTGCTCAGGTCTAAAGACGAGTCCTGAGTTGTAATGCAGCACATCAAGTCTGGTCAAGTCAGCAGCTGAAAGCAAATCAATACCAGTGAAATCCAGCGGCTAAATTATGACCAGTAAAATGGGTTTTTTTTGTACTTGTACTTCTCTGAAGGACTGAATAAATGAAGGGGACACATGCATAATGCTGCTCCTTTTAGAAATTACTGAAACGGAACAAAATATTCAAATTGAAATTTGAATGAAGGCAGCTCAGGATCCACAGCTTTGATATCGGCTCACAATGACTCAAATGATGCTTTCATTTGATAAACATGTAGTTACGCTAACATACAACATGCCCCAAAATAAGATCACGGCTTGGACGGTGGAAAAGAACATTCCGGGGGGGGGGTTTTACTGATGCTTCATATACATATATTCTTCCTGTACTGCTGCCAGAAACAAATGTCCTTGAATATCAAACAGCAAAAGCAAAGCACTTCATTTAAAACGACATCTGACTGTCTCAAAAACAGACATTTTTCACTCCATGTCTTTTTTCTTTGTGACGGCTGAAAACTGATAAACCTTGATTCTTTCAAAGTATTTTTTTTTTTTAAGTGGAGGATGAACCAGTGAAAAGGTAAAAACTGATAAAAACTTTTACTGTTTATTTCATCAGACATGTTACCTGTGAACCTGTTTCCAGCGCTTCATTAAGAAAAAGACGACAAACAACAACAAAAAGAAAATGAAAGTCTGAGGGAAAAAAAAAAACCTGAGGGGAAATTCCACAGTAAGATCCCCTCAAACTGTCACATGTTCAGTGCTTTCCACTGTAATGATAATGTACTCACAAATTTTACCACACTCAGTAAATTCCTACATTTCCCAGACATGAGCGAATGGGCCTGAACGTGCCTCAGAAATTCAGCTGTGAGTTAGACACAGAAAGTACACGCTGCAGCAGCGGGAAAGTTAATCCAGTCACAACCCTCAATCTAAATATAGAGTGCAATGCATTGTGGTAAACTGATGTATTTTTTTGTTGTTATGGATTAAATTGAAGGTTTTAGGTTGGATCATAGATTTCTTTTTTTTTTTCATTGATTGAAATATCTTGTCACGTCATTCCATATATGTTTGGACATGTATGTGCGAGGGAGACGGCATACACCAATCAAAGGCTGAGGTAGAAAATGTATGTCACTTTTATTCCCCTGCTGCGTAAATAAAAACAAGACTTTCATATTATGTCAGTATTGACTTATTCTTCTGTTGGGAAGAAAAAAGAAAAAAACAAACCTAAAAAACTAAATTGAAACAGAAAAGAAAACCATGCAACAGTAATTTAAAATATTATAATAAAATAATATATTTAAAATAAGTTAAAATATTCAAGGCTGGATTTTTTTTCTTCGCTTTAAATCCTGAATAAATCAGAAGAAACAACCCGCTGCATGGTCTAACTAGTCCCGAGGCCACCAATATCAAAAATGTATGCAGCCCAGCTACACCATATGGCATATACAAAGAGGGCAGTTTAAACATTTAGATGTTCTCCCTACTTCCCTGTGTCTTGTAAGAGCACAACACTGTAGTTGAGTCGAGCCCCTCAGAACCTGTGGGGCCGACATAAAGACTGGATTTAACCCTCCACTTGGCTGGATGATACAATCAGCAGGGACAGGACTCAGTATGAGTGTGTTTGTGTGCGTGTGTAGAAGCGTCAATGAGTGTCAGGGTCAATGGCGGCGGTGTCAGTGGAGTGCAGTGTGTAGTGAGATGACACATTAGCCCATATTTGTTCACATCGGAGCTCTTTCACTCGAACACACTGACTGATTGTCCTGTGGTGTACAGGCAGACACTCTGGCTTCCTCAGGGCCAAGAGCGGCTTTTTCAGGGGCCACGGCAATTTCAAGAGCAAAGAGTGTGAATAAAAAAGGCAGTGCTCCTGCTGTTTAAAGAGATAACTCCAGCTCTTGATATTCACACACTCTTTAAGGTAGATAAAGTAAAGATTAACCGATACACCCCTCTAGCTCACTAACTTCGCTCCCCAATCACAGACCTGCTTCAGGCCATTCACAGTCATACTGACAGAGCTGACTATCATGTCCTACCTTGCCTGAAATCTTTATTCTTGCCGTGTTCAAAACAAACAGCAGTGGTATCATGAAATCTGTTGGCAGCACCTCAAAGCCTGCTACTCATTTAAAGTTCCTCCAGACATGTTTTAAACTCTGTAAAAATCCTCTGCTGTGGTTAATGTTATTTTTACACGGTTTTCACACGTAGAAAGTGAAAAAAACTGGGGCGGTAAGCTCATCTACTCTTACTTCCTCGTTGAAAAATCTGGATCAGGCCTTACACCCCGCCCACCACTGCTGCTTGTGCTCAGTTGACAGGTGAAACGAGGCATATCAATATGATTAGTGGAGGAAACAGCCACATGTTTAAACCTCAGTCAGACACAGACTCAGGAGTCGAGTTGAGGAGTCTGTTGAGACCAAAATCGGTGACTAGAAGACGCATCAGAACAGCTAGCGGAGTTATTTGTTGTTTGTTAGCTCGTAACTGGCAGTGGCTGACACACTGTTAGTGGTTGCACTAATGCTAACTCTCTCTCTCTGTACTGACAAGGTTTCAGGTGTATTTAGCCCCGCCCCCTGTCCCCACAAGTTGACAGGATTGGTTCCTTAGGTTTGTGATGTATGAAACCCTGGCTGTCTGAATCTGTTTTTATGAGACTGTCATTGGTTCACTGCAGTTCAAGGTGGAAACACTCATTCATGGTGTTGATGATTATTTCACTCATCATATGTCTTGTATTGCATAAAAAACATGGTAAAGACTACATGTGCTCAAAAAGTAAAAGTTAATTAGCATTAGCAGCTAATTCCACTTCCAAAGCACACTGGCCTCAAACTCCTCCATCCTGATGATAAACTGTAACTACACCCATGTGCTGTTGAACGTAATTTACGAGAACGTCTCCCAAACTGAAAACAACAAATTCAGAAAGATGACACTGAAAACTTCATCCTCTCAAGGAACCACCTGCGTTTACTATTGTTGGTGTTGTAGAAGACATCTTTGTCAGGGGCGTAACTGATTTAGTACCTCAAATAAAAACTGAGGAAATACACGATTTATTTCTGTCACACTTTTATTAAAAAAGTAAAGATAGCAACTCCTCATCACGACTGAAGTGAATCGCATCAGTTTTCAATCACAGCATAACGGATCGTTACAAATTCATCTGTAGCCTATTGTGTATCAGACTGTGTGCTGTATGTCTAGATATTTATGAAAAGGTTCAATTTTTCCCTCCTCTGCTCATATAGATGTTTATCAAATTGTTGAAGAGAGAGAGATACACAGCCCTAAAGCTGGGAAACAACACATCACACTCTACTTTTATCAACGTCCAGTAAAAAAAAAAGAGAACTAGGATTCATCATCTATGAACAAGTCATTAGTCAGTCATTACAGATAGCCAGCAGCAGTCAAAACATTACGCTTCAGAGAAGTACAAACACATGTTCCACTCTTAAAGTTGTTGCTGCTTCCCTTGAGGCTGAATCCCAGCATGCATCTGCAGTCCACTGAGCTTGAGTCACCTCTATTAGGGAGCTAACTACCTGCTCTCTAAACCCATCTCTGCTAATTCATATTATGGAGCAAAGACTAGCTGCAGGTAAATTGAGATTATATAAATTACAGGAAAACCAGTAAGTGTCTTGATAAGGTGTTTGGACACCAGAGCAGCTTCAAGTCTCCGCGTTGTGATCTGGAAAGTGTGAAGGCCACAACATAAGTTTGACATCATTTTCATACTCATCAAACCATTCATTAACCTGTGTGGAGGCATCTGCATTTTCTATGTTTCTCTACTCATGTGTTCAGGACTGATAAACGTAGCGGAAAGGATCCAGACAGATTGAAATCATATTTGAGGAGAGGTCGAGCGATGAGTAAACCTGAACATGTCCTGTTCAGCTCCGACAGTCACCGCTAACTGAGATAAAACTGACTTCAGTGTTTGTGCTGCTGTTGTGACAAACAGGGTATGAGTGGCCTGAGTCATCAGTGGACCGGTAGCATGGGATTTAATCAGACCCCTGTATTGTCCTTGAGACTTCAGAAGAGCTGCAACTATTGGTTAAACTTTTGAGTATTTCTGATGATTATTTTTTTGACTAATTGCTAATCAACTTTAAATTTCAGATCTCCATTAGAAAAGAAAAGTTTCTGGTGTAAAGTTGAAATTTCTATTTGACTCACTAAATAGCATGAGTGTGTGTTTATGTTTTTAATCACCGGACCAAAACGAAAAAGGACTTATTCTGAATTTAATGAGAAAACAAGGCACAAAAAACTGAAATAAAAGCAGAAAATAATCGGGGAGTCAGCCATGCAGATTTTATCATTTGTGATCTGGGTTTCTGGGGCCCTGAGGGTAAAAAACTGTTTGGAGCCACTGGTTTAGTGCTATCTTTAAGCCCTCCAGCTACCTCACAAACAATTTCAACTGTTTCAGACAGGCCCTTGCATGCAAAACATTCGTGGCTGTGTAACGAGCGTTGTTGTGCGCCCTCAGTTAACTGGAATCAGGAGAGGTGGAGATAATCAGACATCCCTTTTACAAATGGACACTTTTGAAATATTAATGGGGTGATGAGACCGATGGAGGCAGCCTTTAATCCATGCCAATGCAAATGGACCCCAAGGTCACTAACATAACATTGCAACAGCCTCTGGCCAGGATAGATTGACTAGGAAAAAGCCTGTGAAATGGGATCTTTCATAGTCTGGTAGAGTACATAGCGCACTGTATAATATAATGGCCTGGAGCCCACGGCCGGCTCTGGGGGGTATTAGCTGGAGCATGGGCCACATCAAAGTGTTTGGAGCACAATGTGTGTTTTTTAAATCATCACCCAACTGACCCGCCATTTTCTCTGGCAACAGGATTCACAAAAATAACCACAAGAAAGTTGTTAGAGAGGACGAGGGCAATAATGAGTGAGGACAACGTTTCTTTAAAAACGCCGCTGTAATTTTCCTCATTATTTTTCGAACGGCGGGATGAGCTTCACCCTCGGAGCTAAGTGGGCTTTGAGTGGAAGAAGTTAAAACAAATTTTAACTTTAGCTAAGAGAGCCCTGCACTTCACACGAGTTTCCAACAGTTGCATAGCAACATCATCACATACATTTTGCGTTTGTGTTTAGGTGATACCAGCCACATCCAGAGAGGTCGACTGGACACAAGAGGACCTCAGTGCTAATAATGAAGCTCAGCAGTTGGCCCTGCAATGGAGCCCAGACAATTAGTGGTTCTGAAATGGTTTGGTACAGCTCGAGTGGAGTTTTCTGCCAATACGGCTGAGCCAGGCGATTACAGCCACGGTCTGCTACAGAGTTTGAATAACACACTCACGGAAGAACTTTGGTTCAGCTCTTTAAACACCTCCCATATTTCCTTACAATTAAAAATCCACTTTCGTCCTCGTCCTGTAACTCAGCACCACATCGTTCCTGCAGAGACACAAACACTGGAGGGTCTCGCCGTCACACCTGCTGCAGAATCCAAAGTGACAATCAAAACTCAAAGCTGGCTTCATTACCAGAGACAGGCCGATATTTGCTCTTCAAAGTATTCAATCTAAAATCTAAAATCTTTGTACTTTCAGATTTTATCTATTTTATTATTATTCTTTTAAAAAAGGTCACTGGTTACGGTTTTATTTTGTCACTCACTGTGCAGCGTTATTGTTGCAGCAGTAATCAGGGGTAATTTTTGGGTTTGGGTCCAGGTCTTTCGCTGCTCTGCTCCCAGTTAGCAGCAGGTTGGGTAATGATAAAAGCACTAATTGTACACAGCGGAGCTTCATTATTCTCTATAGTTTTTTTGTTTCTGCAGAAAGAGGTTGTTGCTCTCCCTCTCACACTCTCCCCTGAACATTTTCCTGCTGAGGTGGCCTTTCACTGCTGAATGAACACAAGCCCTGCACAGTGCTGTGCAGCTAATACGTACAATAATCTGTTTAACTCTTTGCAGCCCTGCAGTGTGTGTGCTAAGTGCTCCAAATAGTAATGGTGTGGCAGAATTGTTTCGCCGTCATCGGCTCCAGACAGAAGATCCACCTCTCAGCCAATCTGCCAAATCACTTTCCCCTCTCTCATCTGATGAACTCACTCCCATTCTCTCTCACTCTTTCAAACCCTCTCTTTTCATTTAACTAACTGGCTCCATTTTTAACACCATCTCGCTGTCTTTCCTTATGCTTTCGCTGTTTGATTTCGCAGAGCTCCAATTAGTGGGAATGGGATGCTCTTCTCTGTCATGGCCCCAATTTGGGATTTAGACTGATAAGCAGAATGCTTCTTTGCATAAAAACCTTGCCTGGTGCAGCGTTAATGAATTACCCTCCAACCTCTGTGTTTCATTAACATGTTCAGAAAGGATAATGAAATTCACTGAAATCACAGGTGCCCCAGATACTGTACAGTTGTGTAAGGTTAAGGTTTTACATCACTCACTACTAATGTGCTGCTGAAAGGTCTGTACACTAATAACGAAACAGTTCAGTCTCCTCATGTTCTGACATTTTGTTCTGTTCCAGCGACTCAACTTAATGTTTGCACCATGAATGCACTCGACACTTTTCTCCACTACAGCTTAGATTTCTGTGATAGGAAGAGGACAAAGGACAAACTGCAACAAGTGTCTTCAGGAAATTCATGCTACAGTTTAAAGATCGACCGATTTGACACAAGGCAGATTCATATAGTTACCGCGTCAATCCTTGTTCCGAAGCCAGTTAATCTATGTGACTGATGCATTATTCAATTCATACAGGTTTAAAATTAAAGGCAGTCAAGCCAATTTGTAGGAATTGCTGCATGATGAGTCACATAGAGGAAATAATTCTTCACTCTTTTCTCTCTGCAGGGACAGATAACCTTCCAGTCTTTGTCAAGTCTCCAAAATCTGCAGTGTCTTTAGGTGCTGGGTGTAGAGATTGAGAACAAGAATCATTTTGCCCCAAACTTATCAATTCATTGATCGATGCTGGCATGTTTCTCAGAGCCAGACGGCCCTAAATATTCTATTCAATAAACATTGTTTGTTTATATCTTATTCTGTTCTGTGTAGGACAGCTGGAACACTGGGATGTCCGGCGTGACTGTGAAGCAAACATCTACATAAGCAAATTACCTTTTTTTTTCCCACAGAGAAAATTTCTCAGGAATCGTTAAGGGAATCGATTAAGACTGGGACCGATAGGCAGAATTGATAATGACACCGGTATCAATAAAATCTTATCAATTCCCATCACTAGCTGGGTGTGTTGATGTTTGTCCTTCCACTTGGTCTATTTACAGGCAAAAGAAATTTCAGCATTACTCTGCCCGAGAGTTGTATCTGCTGCTTTTTGAAATTTAGTAAGAACACAAACACAGGGTCAGTGCAGACCCATGTGTACATGCAGACCTGAAACCACGATTGGCCTTAAAAGGTCATGAATTAATGAAGGTGCCATATCATGTATTCTGTGTTTTTTTTAAGGGGTTTATGGGTTTGGACTATTTCTTGCCCAGGTGCAGTGATTCCTCAAGGATTTTGTTTTTACCTTTGGACAGAGCCAGATCAGCTGTTTTCCCCTGCTGCCAGTCTTTATGCTAAGCTAAGCTAACCCTCTCCTGGCTCTAACATGAGAATGGTATATCATTCATCTCATTTTCATCTACTCTGGTTTGCTGGTCTTAATTTACCATTTTATTTTACTTTATTCCTTTTTTTGGACTAATTCTTATTTTATTAATCACATTGTATTCCTACTTTTCAACAGTTTTAATTTACATACTTATTTTTACTGATCGGTTGTTGGTCTTAATTACTTTATTTTCTTAATGGTTTTTAAGTCATACGTATCATTTATGAGTTTGTTTTCATTTGTGCCTAATGTCTCATCTTTACACGATCCACATCGTTTTTGTGGTTGCAACTTCCTTGATAATTCATGATTTGTGCAGCACATTGTGCATCCACCTGGAATGAAACGTGCTATATAAATAAAGTTTTGCTTGCTTGCCAATTCTCGTCTAGAAAGTGAAACAGTATATTTCCTAAAAATGTTAAAGTATTTCTTTAACTCTTGCTTATATTCTAGAAATGAGATAAAGAAACATCTCGTGGTCAGTGTGAGGTGTAAATGATGGTATAGTGGCCAGCAGACACCCACTTTGTGGAGCTGCTGCTGCTGCTGCTGCTGGACACAGAGATGTAACCGCTACCAATCCTCTTTAAGCAGGCAACAAGGCTTATTGACAGACTCAATTTTCAGTCCGTTAAGACTATTTTCCCTCGCCTTATCCTCTTAGTTGTTTTACTCTCACCCTCTCACATGACTTTGCTCTCTCTCTCATTCGCTCTTCTCCTCCTCCTCATCTTGCCATCTGAATAAATAAACGCAGAGATGGGCAGAGGAAGAAAGGATGCATGAGGAGAGAGAGGGAGGAGAGAAGAAACTAGGGCACTCCAACCTGGATGCATCGTCCAAAGCAATTTGCTCAGATGGAGAGCGAGGCAGAGAGGAGGAGGAAAACAAGGAGCTTAAGAGCATCTCTGCTCTTAAAAAGAGGGAATGGCTTAGAGAAAACAATGTTTACAAAAAAACAAGCAAAATGGACTGCAAAATGGACTGACAGGCTGAGCCACTGAGCGGGATGGAGACAGAGACGGAGCGACGAGCAGAAAAAGAAAGTGTTGGTAAAATGACAAAAGAGACAGGGCGAGCTGGAAGTGAGCGAGAGAGAGACAGAGAGAGAGAGAGAGAGGCTGTGGTGGAAAATTGCACTTTTGAGCGACAAAGAGAGAGAGAGGCAAAGACCACAACCACCAATTTACATGTTTACTGCAAAACTAAATGATGTTTAAACGGGGAAATACTCACAGTAAAAGCTAATGACGACTGCAGTCGTGGACGATAACATTACTTCCAGGGGAAACCAGATGAACAAATAACATTGAAAAGGATTTTGACTTATAACTTCATTACAAATTAGACCTGAAGTGATTCATCAATTAAAAAAGAAAACCTGGATAACAGGCGATAACACTCAAATGTGCCAAAATGTCTTTGTTTCTGAGTTGTGCTGCTTTTCATTGTTGTAGATTACTGTAAATTGAATCTCTTTCAGTTTTGGATCAGTCAGACACAAACAAAACAAGCAATCTAAAAGAAGTGACCTGAGGCTGTGAAAAATGTAATTTCCAACAGTTTCTAAAATGTCACAGACAGATAAATCTAATAATCCAAAAATAATCAAGAGATTAATCTGTAATGAGGATAATCATTAGCTGCAGAAACGCAAATAGAAAACACTTCAAAAAAGATGGATTATATCAGTGTGAATACAAGTGAGAAGCAGGTCACCTTGATACCAAGACACATGTCAGACTGCACGGTCAGCCTTTACCAATTCACAGCTTGTAGGTTTTTATCCTAAAAGGACAAAGGCAGGAACGTTAGTAACCATGGAGTCTGAGTCGTCATAGACCAGGCTGTAGATGTCAAACAAGGTGAAACAAGGCAAACTCAAATCACCTCCTCATGACTGTATCCTTCCACCAACCGGCAGAGTTACAGGAAATATGGTCACAGTCTCTCCTTCCTGAGTTGCAGTGTTGAATAATGACCTAAAGTGTTTTTGCAGAACATTATGATGTCACGGTGAAGTTAACCTTTGACCCCTTGGATATAAAAGTTAAATTGTGTCATAATTAGTGAATGAATTTGTGAGTTATTTTATTTCTATTCCTTTTATTGGCTTTATTTCATATCTTTTATTGGACTATTATTATTTATCTTATTATTTATAAGTCACATTTTATTCCTACTTTTTAATAGTTTCAATTGACATATCTTTTCCGCTGACCAGTTGTTGGTCCTAATTATTTTATTTTTCTTAATGGTTTTTTATTCATACGTATCATTTATGTGTCTGTTTTAATTTGTATCTGATGTTTTATCTGTACACGATCCACATAGTTCCTGTGGTTGCAACTTCCTTGATAATTCATGTTTCATGTTGCTATATAAATAAAGCTTTGCTTGCTTACTTTTCTTCTTACTATGTTTGATGTCCACCAAAACACCGAAGCAAATTCCTTGTATGTTGAAAAACTACTTGGCAATAAACCAGATTCTGAATCTGATCATAACAAAATGCAAAACAGACAATCTGTAAGAGAAACTATGCAGTATAGCATCGTATATTAATATAAAGTATAATATGTTGAAGATGCTGCTAACTATCTTCCAAACTAATTACGACTCGTGTGATTTTAGTGGTGCTTTAGCGGGGGCCAAGGTTAAAACTGTTTTTTCATAAACAATTCATAAGCACTGCAGTAAAGAGTACTATTATGGCCTTTTAAAAATGACACACACTTAGGGAAGAGAGATAAGAGGAAGAGGAGTGGTGGTGGAGGAGGAGGGGTGGATCAGGTGCAGCTCTAGAAGGTAAACTGAGTAGCACTGAGAGGAAAAGTAGTGTCCTCTTACAAAAAAATAGGTTGAAAATGGAAGGAGATGGGTTACCGGAAAGTCAGTGGACACGCCCACATCGTGCATGGATGATGCTATAAACTCGGAGGTGGGCCTGGGGGGGAAGGTGGTGGATGAAGAGCGATGTCAGACTGAGCTACACTTTGTCCAAATGTCAACTCTTTCCAACCTGGATCTGCAGTGAGAGCCTTACAGGCCAACAGCCATGATTTTGTTGGGGACTTTATCTGGCCGCAGTCTCCCTAAGATCTATTAGGAATGAGACATGAACAAATACACAAAAGGAGTCTGAAATTCAGTCCACTGGTGATGAAATGTGGAACGGGGAGGAATGTAGATGAGCTGCAGAAGTGGCCGCAGAAGGAGGTAGAGAATAAGGAGCAGCTATTGAAATAATGGAGGCAGCTTTTGAAAGGAGGAGACACAGGGAAGAGATGAAAAGATGAACTGTGGCTGGAATGAAGTGAAGTGAGAGGGGCTGAAGATGAGACGGAAGCAGAGACTGAAAAGAGGGTAATAAGGGAAAACAGATGAACTCAAGAGGAGGCAGTGGGTAAAAAAAAGTGAGGGGGAGCTGGGTAGGTGAAGGTGGAGAGGTGGGAATAAGAGGTGTTTGTGGGGGGGGGGGGGGCAGACAGAAAGTGAGACAATGAAGGGGACATGGAGATGGATGAAAACAAACAGAGGAGGGAGGGGAGAGAATAAAGAGAGGGGAGAGGGAGAGGAAGAGGAAAAGGGTGCACAGTGACATGAGGAGGAAGAGGAGGACGAGGGGGGGGTGGCACCTCAGAGATAGGCCATTAATAATCCATGGAGTCTTAAGTACTCCTATTGAGGGAGAAAATCACTCCTGTGAGCCTGAAAGCGGCCAACACACTCATCCTCCCTCTGCCCTCCTCTCTCTCCTCTTTTTCCCTCTTCATCCGTCTGCCTCGTTTAAACATGGCGTCTTTTGTTTGAGTTGCACTGTTGCTTGAAATCTAAGGGAAATCTCTATTGAGGCCTATTGGTTGGTTGAGGTCTATTGATAACGGCAATCATAAAGGTTCATTGCATGTCACACAGGGAGAGGAGGGTCAAATAAAGTCTTAGTCTCAATCTGTGTCCCGCTATAGAATATCAATTTGTAGGCAGGACAGGTCGTGTGCTGAATGCCTGATGAGTTTTAAAGCTCTTATCATCCATCTGCACCACTCTCATGTTTTGTGCCACACCCTCCCTTGTTTCATTCCTCGCTTCCATGCGGCATCAGCCAGTGTGGTCCACATCCTCATCATCATCATCATCATTAAACAGGTCATCTTCCTCAGCGGGTTTATTTTGCCCAGTTGCTCTTTAACGACTTATTGTGTTAGAAAAAAGTAAAAGTTGAAATCAAGAGTTCATTCTTGACCTTGGAAACAGCAGCAGGCAAAACGTCACCACACGACTATTAACAGCTGCGGGAGCGCTCGTTCATATCACACAATTTAGCTCCAGTTGGTTGTTTCGTCCACTTTGGTTACAGCAGCAGTCACACTGTGAGAATGGGACACTGTCAGACTTTTGAGGCAGCCATGCTTCGGCAGCCAGAGGTCTAAATTGGTCAGTCAGTGAGTATCCATCCGTGTCCTTCACAGGGTGATTTGTATTCAGTAACCAGGTTGCCAGGAAGTCGTTTTTATTAAATGTCACGTAAATAAGAAATCTGGTTTCTGTAATCGGAGCAGGGAGTTAAAGGAACCTGATTCCCACAGCCGCAGATTTCTCTTGGACAGAGCCGATTTCTTGGCCGTATTTACAGTTAGCTGCTTTCTAATAGGCTTTTTCCATGTAGCTATGTGCATTTAAAAGGTGTCAGACAAGGAGAACAAGACTTCAGGCAGGGAATGTATTAGATCAGCTGGATGAAAGATCGATGCATTCTCATATTTCAAATCCAGCCAAAGTCTAGCTCAAGCTGAAGCTAACACAAAGTCTCAAGTAGTCTAATATCATTATGTGTATATTATGTATCATCATCGTTTCGACCACTGAATATTTGACAACTTGTTAAATCTAAATCTTCTATCACTACTGAAGTTAAAATAAGAAAGAAGTGGAGCACGTTATAGTGCCTGTGTGCTGTCTATAAGACAGAAGTTGTAATTTTGTAATGTTAAGCACTGTTTGCAAAGCCTTTGTATTGAACTGTTTGTTTATAAAATGTTCATTCACATCTACACATAAGTACTGATGAATCAATGTGGTAAATCGTTGTATTTTATTATTTACATGTTAAAATGAATATATTAAGGATTATTTTATCAAAATGTATTTTAATAAGCAAGGAAAACAAGGAGATTCATGCCTTTGCAATGCAAATTCAAGCACGATTCTTTTTGTTTGTTTGTAGAAAAATAACAAGACTTATGATGTTTTGCTTTTCTGTATTTTTATCATCCAGCAGTTTTCCCTCCATGTCCGTGTGAAGGAATTACCAGTAAACATTTCCTCAGCTTCAACAACGCCTCTTCTCCATTCTGAGAGGAGTTTAGCTTTGTGTTTAGTCTGTGTCTCTAACACTAAAGCCTGTGAAAATGTCCTCAGATTACACATCCACCTAGATGTTGTTGAGTAACCTGGTTTCTTGAGTGCGTGTAAACGTCCTGACTGACGAGAAAAGATTTCACCACTTTTCTGTCACGACTGTCAACTTTCATCTCACATGTACCTTCTTCTCTCACACTCTCTTCCTCTTTTTTTTTTTGTGCCCACCCCATCCTGCCCCCCCCCCGCCCGCCCCACCCCCCCGCCCGCCTCACCCCCCCCCTCCTCCTCACCCCTTCTCCGCTCCTTCCCCAGGCGATGTCTATTTAAATGTGTGTTAAATTGGGGGCGAGTCCGAGCTCACACCACATGTCGCACCTTACATTTAATTCCTGTTTCTGCTGCTCGTTTTTTCACTTGAATCTGGCCCATTTCTACCTCTCTCCCTCCATCTCTCCCTCTCTTTCTCTTTCCTCTCACGCCATTGTCTCTGGCTCATTGTCTTTGTCTATTAATGCTCTCCACCCACCTCCGTTTCATCACACGGAGGGACGGAGGAAGAGAGAGAGGGATGGGGGCTAGTCTGAGAGAAATGGAGAGAAAGTGGTAAAGGTAAAAAAGAAAGACAGGAGAGAGATGAAGAATAATGAACGCAGAGGAAGATAAACGAGAGAGGCAAACAGAGAAAGCAGGTGAGAGGAAAAGATAGAAAGAAGGAGGGTAACCCAGTAAATCTACACAGTATATGTAATGAGACCTTTGGAAATGTCACGAAAAAATTTTTAATGAAAATGTCAAAAAATAAATTTTGAATTGAGGAGATATTGTTCTTTAATACTTGCTAATGTTAAAACCATGTTTAATGTTCTCACCTGAGGAAGAAAACAAAACAAATCCACTTTGATTCCTGAATGGAGGCTCATTAAGAACGACAGGCGCAGCAGGGTTGACTTCTCTGAGACTCGCTGTCGTGTTGTTGTGAAATTACTTTTAAAGTCACACTCTGATATTGCCACGTCAAAACACAGCTGTTATGTCTGTCCCATGTCGAGGTGATGACATGTTGAAGTGTTCTTGCATTGCGTTGGTTTCGAATGAAGAAAAGAAGAACTTGTTGGTGTGACTTGTTGTCATAGTTACCATGGCTGAACAAAGAAAAGCTCCACCCACAGAAACTGAAACTACCAACAAGGAAATCTGATGATTAAGATGCCACAGTAACGCCTACAGTTTGACTGACAGGTGAAAAGCTGCGCAGAAATACTAATAAACTCCCAAAGCCGGAGACATAATCAAAAAAGTCATGATGTGACAACTGCATTTCCACTGTAGAGACAAACCAACGTGGTGTGGCAGTCTTAATTTTGATTTGTTTTTTTTAAATTCAAGATGTCATTATTCACATGAAGGCCAAGAGATAAAGGAAGAGAGAGAAAACGGAAGAAAGATTCATGTAAAGTCGCTGCTCTGCGAGTCTGACTGCTGAGGATAATGAATTAATGAAATCACTGACAAACCGCTGCACGGCGAGCCAGCGGCAGACACAGAGGCAGAGACAGACGAAGACAGAAGAGGGAAAGAAAGACGGAGAGAGCTAAAGATGAGAAAATTAATGAGTGAGATGATGAGGAGCGAGGACGGAAGACAGAATGAGAATGAGACAGAAAAAGAGAGGAGGCGGAATGAAGGGAGAGAGAGAGAGCAAGGGCCAGAGTGGGAGACAGAGATAAAACACAAGGGATGGGAAAGTTAATGAGGGACACAAGAGGGAATGAAAAAAAGGGAGCGAATGAGAAAAAGTAAAGAGAGACGGATGAAAATGAGTGAATCGATAAAAGAAAAGGGAGCAAATGAGGGCTGTAAAGAGAAAGTAATATGAGGAGAAAAGGAGGTAAACAGGGTCAAAAGGCAGAAAGAGTCTGGAAGAGAGAGAAAGATAGAGATGGAGAAAAAGAGAAAGTGGATTTGACAGGTGGAAGGGAAAAGGAAAAACACAGCATATAGAATGAGGAAGAACAGAGTCGGGGGCCTAAGCCAGGCAGGCGTTGCCTGGGGCGATGCCATTGTCTGTGTGTGTGTGTGTGTGTGTGTGTGTGTGTGTGTGTGTGTGTGTGTGTGTGTGTGTGTGTGTGTGTGTGTGTGTGTGTTGTGTGTATGTGTGTATGTGTGTGTGTGCGCAATGTTTACACTCAGGGGAAGGTATTTGCAGCGCCAGAAAACATAGTTGGTGGACAGATGCCCGGAGTTCCTCCCCTCCCTTTGGTTTTCCT
The DNA here is from genome assembly GCF_002260705.1 of Seriola dumerili. Lineage (NCBI taxonomy): Eukaryota > Metazoa > Chordata > Actinopteri > Carangiformes > Carangidae > Seriola > Seriola dumerili. The sequence continues at coordinate 1,220,758 of NW_019174333.1, forward strand.
CCATTCTTCTGTCACTCCGCCCCTCAATCCCTCGTCTCCTCTTCTATTCTCACGTCTACATTTTGAGAAGTGTAATCCTGTTTAGGTAAGCCGACTACAAAGCATGTTGAAGGGACATCAGAAAAAAAGGAGATTTTTATTTAAGCTCAACAACATCTTCATCGGAGCATTTCAGATACATGGAGTCTGGAGGATGTTGCTTTCTCAGTTGATGCATCTTTAAGTGCATTTTTACAGAGAACATGGAACCCTGATATGATGCATTCATGTGCTGCCAAATGTATTGGATAATGTCATGTCTCCTCAAATTAGCCACTTGAAACAAAGGACCCCTTCCTTTGCGCATTCAGAATGAAAAACAAAATGCACAGGGTTTATACTGGAATTACGATCCCGAGAGTTCAGATAGAGTAATTGATTTGTGAGTTCGAAGGTACAACAGATGCCACAATAATTACCTGTGGTTTATAAAGTTATGAGAAAAGATTTCCCTGCTGTGGGAAAGGATCATGGCAACAATCATTTTCTTCCTTGACTGAATTAAAAAGCTGATATATGGGGTTTACATTACAAAGAACCAGAAACTTGGGCTTGCATGCATGTGATTGGCTGACTGGATGACACTGCACTTCTGGCAAAAGTTGAGCCAGGTACACACACACTGGATCAACCAAGTGCTCAGCTAAAGTCAGTCTGAACATGGCCTTATGGTAAAAATATTCAAATGTGTGTGCATACAAGGCCTGTCTCAAGTCCATTTCAAATCCTCATATTTGTGAACTACGTCTGATTCGGTGGTAACCTAGGCAACATCTCAAACAAACCCTCTTAGTTTTTCCTTACCATCACATTTTCCCTTCTGTAAACACATAAATCATTCGTGCATTGCTTCACATTGTCTGCCCTCAAAACACAGACAATACATCTTAAAGAGAAACATATTCACCCTGCACATGAATTCAACATTACTGGCATATATTTCTCACCAGTGGGCAGACTCCATATGTTCCCAAAGCTGCATGAATCACTGCTAGTTTTGCTAATCCTTTTTTATACTGCATCAACTATTGGCCAAGCTGTGACTCAGTGGCTTTAAGTCAGGAACAAACTGGAGCCTAACCAACTGTGAAATGACTTATCACGTATTTAATCCCCGACTCCTACAGATTACACTTTTCACTGATCGTATTTCTGTTCCTTGGCCGTCGTCACATTCAGATGGGTCCGATAGAATCGTTTACTTTCTGACTCATCCAAACTGTGCCATGACATAACCTGATCCATGTTGTAATTGGCGTGCATACTGTGTAGTGTGTTTCAAGCTTTAGCCAACATGGCTGCCAATGCGCAGTTTAGAAGCCCAGACAACTGTTTACATTAAACACAGTATCTTGACTACGGGCTCGGAAACCCTGATGGGTTCTTTAATATTCAGACAGTAGATCACTACAACTGATTGACTGATATTTGTAGTAGGAAAATGATCAGAAAATCGAGTATGTGCTGTACTGATTCAGCCATTCACAGGAAATGACACCTCAGATCCCGCCAGTGTATCACTCTACCCACTGAGCATCCCAGCTCCATGTTCACAGTAACAATTACAAGCCCCGAACGGCCACGCAGTTTACCAAACACTAATCTGCTAATGCTATCATAGCATGTTGCCAAAACTTGTAACACTCTCGTTGCCCATGGCCTGAACATTGTGGCGCACACAGAGTCCTGGGGGTCTCCTGCAATCCGACATCTTTCCTCATCCTCTCAATCACTTCCTCCTCTGCCCTTCCCCTGCAGCTTCCAGAGAAGAAAAACAACACTGGCACGCGTTGCTGCCAAGCTCACATCCAGCCATGACAAACACAGCTAGACCAAATGCACGGCAACCAGACCGGCACACACACACACACACACACACACCCAGAGAGAGAGAGAGAGGACAGAGGATGAAACTGGAAAAAATACAGATGAGGATAGAAGCCTTGGGGCCTCTGTGGGGCTGTTGGTAAATAGAGGGGCTCAGGGGGAGGAGGGGAGGGTCCCGCTCTTCCTCCCCCCAGAATCACTCCCCTCTGTCGTCTCTAAAACATGCACCAGTGCTCTCCATGCACAGCAGCAATGTGCAGCCTCGTGATAAACCGGCCAGGCGAGGACAAACAGGCTGCACACACAAAAAGCAAACTCACACACATTCACTGATACAGATCTGTTTATCTTTACATGCTGTTTTCATTCAACAAGTCACTGCCCTCCCTTCTCTCCCCTCCTCCTTTCTCTATCTATCCTCCATCCCTCCCTTCCGTTTTCAGTCTGAGCTGCTTTTTCTCTGTGTTTTCTCCTCCACACACCAGCCGAGTTAACTCACACGCAGGATAACAGTCCCTGTTCAACTCCCAGCATGCCGAGCTGCTCGTGACATCATAATGGGTTCGAATGCGGGTCACAACCTGTGATGTGTGTTATCCATTTTCTCTCCTCATCTTTTTTTTCTTAAATGATTGCTGAATTTTTTTTCACCTTCAATTTAAGCAAAAAAAAAAACAAAAAAAAAAACAAAAACCATCAGCTCTTTTTCATTTATGCCCACGGGCTCAGAATCCCTCTATTCACATGGTCACACACAAATTACCACCCACTACGCCCCCACACACTCTTTAATCCACTTCACACACACACGCGCCTGACCCAGTTTTGACCTGCCATGACCCCTATTTGTTTTATATCGTAGTCTCCTGTTTTAAATCTTCCAGAGCGACTCTGAACAGCAAACCCCCCACCCTCATAAATCCTCTCTGAAAAGGACCAAATGTCAATGAAGTGCTACTTGAAAGTGTATGAAGGGTCACCCACACTGAATCCCTCAACTGAATAGCGACAGAGAAACAGAGTTCCATCACAATCCACAACTGACCTCGCTGATGAAGTGCGCGTTACGTCGTACGTGCTCAGCGCCGCCGAGGTGTAGCCGGCAGATAAAGTAGTGGAAAATGGCAGCAGAGTGAGGTATGAAGCGTCTAGTGTCGGACGGCATTTTTCACAATATGACACCGGAGACCTCTCAGCTCGACTCAGGCAGCTGAGAAAATTCTCCTCTTTTGATGTAGTGCATCACCAAGGCCCCCCCCCCACCCCCCACCCCCACGCGCACTCCTCGGCAGTCGATGGGTTCATCTATCATTCCTTAAAACAGTGAAAAACGCCATTATGGAGCAGCCTGAGGTGCTACGCATGCAGCTAGGTAACATTTTTCAAGTGCCAGTTGGTGGACTATGGTTAAAATAGTTATTAGAAATGTACAAAAGGCCACCAAGCCTGAAATGACACAAAAATCTGCTGAAAGACATATTTTGTTTTTAAAAATTGCCAATACATAGCTGCCATTACAACAGCTACATTTTTGCAAATGCTCAATTTAATTCATTAATATAAGTGAGTCCATAGAAAAGGTTAGTAGATTAGAATCAATTCAAACTGTTTCCCATGGAGAACATTAGGAACATCATACTAATACAGGGCAGAGCCTCCCTTTGCTCTCAGAACAGCCTCAGTTCTTTGTGGCATTGATTCCACAAGATGTATCACATCATTTCTACACATTTGTCAACTCATGTCAATTCATGCTGCCAATCTCCTGTTCTACCACATCCCAACAGTGTTCTACTGGATTCAGGTCTGGAGAGTGGGGAGACTGCTAATGAAACCAGTTTGAGACAACTTTAGCTTTGTGACATGGAGCATGATCCTGCTGGAAGGAGCCATTAGAAGAAGGCAAACTGGCCATGAAGGATGAACGTGGTCAGCAACAATACTCAGATAGACTGAGACTGACATTCAGCATGATTGACTGGTATTAAGAAAACATTCCCCACACCATCACACCGCCGCCACCAGCCTGGACTGTTGACACAAAGCAGGCTGGGTCCATGCTAGGGCTGCACGATCTTGGTCTTGTACCAAACAAACATGTTCCTTTACATCTGGAGAATATGATGTGTAGGCCGTGGCCTCTCTGTAGCACCACAACACTTATATGATTATTTGTTATTCATTTTCTAAGTGTATGTGATGATTTGTTATGTTGCCATGAAGTGTAAGGTTAAGTGTCTTGTAATCCCATTCAGGCTGGGCACCAGATAAGGTGCAGGACACTAATAAACAATTACATTCAATTCAATTCAATTCAATATGGTGCTAATAATGTACAACAATGTCGGGACACATTTTACCTTTATCAAAACATTTGCAGCTCCTGTGATTTGGGTATTGCAATTGGTGCGCATGGATTCATACTTTTGAAGCTAAATTCTGACCCTATCATCTGCTGCCTCTGCAGAAGTCCAGGCTACGTTTTTCCAGTCTTCAGCTCTCCAGTGTAGGTGAGGCTGTTCCCACTGCTGCCTCAGGTTTCTGTTGTCGGCTGACAGGAGTGGAACCTGACGTGGTCTTCTGCTGCCACCTCACTGTTGGAGGTGTTGATCATTCTGAGCTTTTCTGCTCGCAACAGTTGTTCATTCTGGTTATCTGAGTTGAGAGGAATGTTGCTGACCTGTATCTACATGACGTATTGCACTGCTGCCACATGATTGACTGACTGGATAATAAGCAGATGCGCAGGTGTTCCTAATAAAGTGCTTGGTATATACATACATATGGTTGCAAGCTACTCATGACTGGTCGAATGGTTAAATACCATCTGTTGTTCATTTGCCTTGGAGTTCGATTGTTTCCTATTTAGTATCTTAATGTGCCACCAGTTTCCTCTACAAAGCATAACCTTATGACTCATAATCATGTTTGTCCTTCATTGTGGCACTGGCAGGAAAAATCCTGCTTACTGCGCAAGCAGCTTCTATTCAGAGTTTATAATAAGCTCGCTGGAGGAAAAGGTCAGGAAATCTACAGGCTATTTTGTCTCAAAATGCAAAGCTAGAGGAAGAGGAGAAAAAAGTGAGTAACCAGATTCATTTCTATTTTATTTTTTTTTGTCACAAAGCTGTTGAAAAAGAGAGGGAGTGAGTTCCCCTGGGAATCTTGGCATTTAGCCTCCACTACCCCACCAGTAAAGCATCGCCATCACTGCCTTGCTCATTTTGATTCATTACCAAGGAAACTTCAATATCTTACTCATCTCTCCCCCTCTGTCTCCATCTCTTTCTCCCCTATTATCTCGTGTTTTTTCCCCTTTTGAGTTGTATCTTCTGCTCCCTGGTGAATAAGGAAGGCTGTTCAGCTTCCTGGCCGAGAGGATCGGCCTTGGCATGAACAATGAACTGTTGCAGTGGCGAAGCTTGTCCCTGCGAGGAATCAGTTCTCCATTATTAGACGTTGCCTTATCTGCACCAACACTACAAAACAACAATAATAGGATGCAAAAAGAAAAGCTGGGGGCTGTTGTTTGTGTGTGTGAATGTGTATGTGTGAGAGCTACACTAGTTTCTTTATGTACTATATTAAGTAAGTCCTCCTTTCGACAGCTCTGGGTGTTGTCTCACTTTACTGTGTCCCGCACTGTAAAGTGAGACAGCACTCATGTAGCAGGGCTGTTTAGCTGTGTGTGCACATGTTACAGTGCTTCATTAGCATGTGAATATACTGTAGCATGGCAATGATTCACGCTGCCTATTTAAAGCTTCTTCACCTGGCCCCTCCACTTTCTCTCACCTCCATCTTTTCCTATACCGTCTTCTCCTTCACATTCCCTCCAGCTCTTCTACCTCCCATTTCTATCTAAATTCCTCCATCTTTCTTCTCTTCTTTTACTTTTCCTCCTTTTACCAAGACTCTCCATCTTTTCCTTCCCTCCTTTTTCTATTCCTTCCTCCTGTATCTCTTTATCCCTCCATTACTCCTCTCTCTCTGATCATAGCCGAGTGATGAATGGCTCTTCTTTGACCTGTCCCCACCTCCCAGCACTGGGTGTGTGTGTGCCAAGTTGTCCTATATGCATCTGTGTGTGTGTGTGTGTGTGTGTGTTTCATATGAGATACATGTACAGATCAGTGTGTGTATGTACATGTGAGTGTTTCCGTGTGTCTATCAGAAGCCACGCCAGGGCTCATCGACCCGTATGAACACACCGCTCCACCACACTATCTCAACCGGCGCCAACTCAGGTTCCAGGCGACAATTAAATCTCCACCCCAGAGGGCAGTCATCTGGCAGAAAACAAACGCACCTGCGACAGCCAGGGATCTGTGGAGGAATGACATATGCGGCCACCTGTCAGACCGGTCTGGCAGGGTTTGATAGCCTCGGTTGCTTTGCTGCACCTCCTGTCCATTATGTCCCCTCCCCAGCTACAGTGAGTGGAGGCTGGAGATTTGGTCAAATGAAAAGTAAACAACGCCTTTATTATTCATCTGTAATTACTACACAAAACTGGTTGAAGTGCATCTTTGTCCATTTTCGGTCCGAGCTTTCTTATATAAACAAAATCCCATTCACACCTGCAAGCTTCCCACTGCAACCACACCTTCCCTTCACCCAGCTACAGAGGGTTCAGTACTTTGCTCAAACATAATTTGATGGTAATTGTTCAGGGCAGGCTTTTGTCAAACTGCCAGTGCCTTTCAAACATTCAAGTCAATTAGGAGCGGCCACGAGGTGCACGGAAAGACCTCGGCTTTAGTCAGACCCCGAGTTTAACGGTTTAACTTTTCAAATCACAAGCTGTGTCTTATTGAAGGATGACCATCAGGGAGTTAGTGCTACTGTAGCTGTAACTGCATCACTGTAAGTCAGTTAAAGGGTCAGTTTGTCAGAATTATTACTAAATCATATTTTTTCCAGTTTCCTCCAGTGGATTTTGTTTAAATCATTCATCTCTGTTGTGAACAGTTCCACCAACGAGTGGTTTTCATTTGTATAATTTTTAATGAATTTACAAGGAGAAAAAGTAAATATTAAGGAAACCTTTCAGATGCATCTTGTTATCGTGTTTCTTCATATGCCCCATCTATTTTCTGATTTACCCTTTTTCCAGAGACTGAATCATCTATAAAGAGTGAACGTAACGGTTCTTTATGTTCTGAGTCCTGCAGTTTTCGTAAAGTTCATTCATACTGGGAACAGTCAATACACACAATTATAATTACACTATCACACTGTGGTTGGGGGGGCTTGCAGGTGTGAATGTGTTTTCACTCTTGATATAAAAAATAAATAAATAAAAAAACACCCATGTTCAATCAACATTTTCTGAATAAATAAAGGTCAGAAACTATTTTATATGATAATTCGTCCATTTAAAAGCCCCAACACTTAATTACCACAGCATCTTCAGAGCTGCTGCAATTCACTTTTCAGGATGGCAGCTCTTTAAATTTTGCCCCCGCTCTTGTATGAACAAACAAGGTTTTGTGTGACATTTCCAAGCAGCCGATAATTAGGTTTATTGTGATATTTGGTCTTGTATGCGCGTGCCGCCGGATTCAAAGTAATGAGAATCTCTGCCTTAACACACAACCTTTGGTGCACTTAGAGCACTGGCGGCCCTGTCTCGCCTCTATGGAAATCAATTGAGCATGGCCTGATACTATTTAGAAAAGCAGATGGCATGTCTAAATGCTAAGCAGGAACCAATTTGTTCATTTCATACCAACAATGTCAACAGCATATTACCCATTGTGTCATTCATATTCACACAGCCTCTGCACAAGGCCGACAGGGTAGATTTATGTAGGCACCCAACTATCCACATGAGCAATTTTACCTATATTAGGGATAAAGATTGTGCCAATTCAAATATGGGTAACACGCTGAGGTATAAAAACTGTAATGTAAAACATCATAAAGACAGTGGAGGCTCAGATTATGAAAGTAGTCACAAAGTGAACATTATATTTGTGATTTGCACGTCAAACAATGTCTTAGCCTCCGGGTTAAAACCTACCTAAACCTAAAAACTACATTTTTTTGTAGTAGAAGTTTTCAGACACAGTTTCAACTGTTTTTAAATAGCTGCATTTACTATAAAGCAGATTCTAACTGGACACATTAAAATATAGTCACCTAGACACTTAGTTCTGCCTCGATTACTTGATGGTTTTTCATCTGTATATCATTAATTCAGTGTTTACTGAGCAGTGAGTTCGAGGACTGTGTGGTGCAATGGTGAAACAGTAATGGTAGCATTGTAAATTACCTTAAGTATGGTTGGACAAACATAATTTCATAATATGTTAGCCCTACGTTTAATCATTTTATAAATATTTACTTTGGTTTTTGTTTGTTCTGCTGGTTTTACGGTTATAAATTAGGCTTCAGCTAGCGAAATTGCTATTGTTTATCCTGAAGCATGTGTATGTTTTCTTTACTTCACCGCAGAAAACCTGAACATTTAAATATTTCATTTGACTAAATAAAATGAATTTGACCACTCTGTCAGAGATTATTATTAAGCTAAAAACTGTTTAAAATGTAAAATTGAATGTTATAATGAGATGGAACTGTTTTATTTTTGTTTTCTCTTTCTGTTAGCTCTTACGGTTCACGGTGCATAAAGTGAACTACAGTACAAAGACTGTTTCAAATTAAAAGGACTGTGAACCATCAGTTAGAGAGTAAGCCCATTATTCATCCTGGGTGCCATTTAGCACCATTAAGAACTTGATTCATTATATGTTTTGCATTTTCAGAAAGCTTAAGTTAGAAATTTACTGGCATGTTTTTCACTTTTTGAATTTAATGAACAGTGTTAATTTGGCCTTCAATAGCATTTGCTATGACATTTGTACTACTTGTTTTTCTTTAATCTGAAAAGGTCTGATGATCACAGAGTTTCAGATTAAGTGTAGTGTCGCTCTATGTTTAACCCATTCACGCTGGCAAAAAGAACTATAGCATCTAGAAGCTTTTTGAGCAGCTGGTGAAAAGGAGCTCTGAACGAGTCCATTTAACCACAACTGCTCCAAGTGCAGCTTCTAAAACTGGGAACAGGCCTGAAGATTAGTGAACATCCCAAAGATCCAAAAGTGGCATCAAAACACAATTTGACTTGATCATTTATCCTGCAGTTTGCCCAGATACAGTGAAAAACAAAACAAAACAAAAAGAAAAACGATGAAAGCACCGAATTGTGGTGAAATTGTGGATAAAGAGATGCTGGCAATAACAACTGTGAGATCTGTGAGAGTGGTTGAACTTAAGAACAGGAAAACTGAAATGTACATAAACTGGATTTAAAAATGATACTCTCACAGCATACAGCCTTCTGTTTTCTGACAGTTTTTTTTTTTTATTCCCCCAAATCACAGATGTAAAATCCACATTCCTGATTCCTGTCATAAACCTAACACATGTTAAAAATTATCTGGCAAACCGAATCCTTAAAATCTCAAACAGTATCATATTATCTTGGTCTAACTTGGTCCAATCAACATGACACTCAAATTAGAGCTCCATTTAAGTCATAACTATAATAAGATCATGTGAATGATTTAGTAACTTATTGTTGCTGTTGCTTTATACAGGCTTTGCTTTGCCACAGCTTCAATCCTTCCACTCTGTCTCCAGATTAAAGCCTTACAGTGGAACAAATCAAACTCATCTTAGTTTTAGATCCTATTCTAACAAGTCAGAAGCACAGTATTTAAATATAGAACAAACAATAGTTACAATCATCTCCAATACATGTTGACCTGAACTCATATAGCCCTGGAATCAACTCAGAAGAGTTGGAGAGATTGAATAACTTTGATGCATTTCAGTAGTGCTGACTATGGACAACTGATGAAACAGAATCTGCAACTATAAATGTGAAACCATGCAGACAGGCTTATTATTGCAGCTCAAAGTCGGCTCCTGTGGCGTGAAGGGGTGACACACAACAGTGAAGAAGAGCGTCGGCAAAACGCAGACGTAAGAACAACTTCCCATTTGCTGGAGCAACTTTTTGTCTTTTTGATCAATGATTCTGTTTCTTGGACTTTCTTCTTTGTTTGAAACAGCTTCTCAGCAGACATGAGCAAGAACGATGGCCTTTATTCCACATGACGATACACATACACATGCTTGTGTTTATGTCTCAGCATGTGGGCGAATTCAACCATAAAGAACTGTTCACTGTCAATTAAAAAAATGAACACATTCAATTTTTCCTTTGGTCCATTAAAGAGATTTCAACAAATTGACTTTTAAGTGTAGAGAACACACAGATGAAATCACCCCTGTAGATCATTTGGTGATGCATTAAGCAAACCGGTGTTACCAGTATTACTTCAAATACACATGCAGCTACTGAAGGTTTGTTTTTGATCTATCTAAGATGAAGTTTGGTACAAGACCCAACAAAAATCACATCATTTTTACATTTTTTTCAGTGAAAATGAAATGAAAAAATAGCTATTTCAACTGAAATTGCTAATCGCAATATCTGCCAAAATAATCATAATATGATTTTTTTTTTTTTTTTTTTGCATATCGTGCAGTCTGTCTCAAAATGTTCAAAAAATGTTTTGTAAAACAATGGACACTTCTCATCCTAAACGACCGCCACTTTGGCTAGGTAGCGGGAGGGGAGGGACCATCAACGAATTTTCAAACATGTGAAAACGTCGACCGAGTTCGAAGGACACGTCATTGGCGCAGATGGCAGCCTAATTTCCACGTCGCATGACACAGGAAAACACAAGGTATTACATGTCAGTGCACTGACTGAAGCATACACTTTGAAACACAGAATGTGACTTTGGTAAAAAATTTACACACAATGACATGGCCACACGAAGTTACAAAAACAGTTACAGCTCAACTTAAAGCTGCTACAGACATAACCCCGCCGTCCTACCATCACTTCACACACTTTGTGTTTAAGTGTAGATTTCAGTGTTTGCATTCTCATTGAATAAAAGCAGAGTTCAATATGAATTATACATTCTTACACACAGAAGCTAAACTTCAGTTTCTTCATCAGCTCTGGGAAAAGCAATGAAAACACATTTCTTGTAAATGGTTTGAAGTCTAATTCTTCATGAGAAGGACTGAAGCCACGGTACAATTATTGACAGCTATACCTGTTAATTATAAAAGGCATAGTGTATAATTAGTAATGCTTTACTCTCAAAGACAATAATCTTAACTCATTTTTTTAATTTGACAAAATAAAATTAATGCTCAAAATAAAACCAATGAATTAAAGACAGCAATTTCCCCAAGTGTTGTTAACTGTGATCAAGTATTACAGTCGCTCCTTTGACTTCGACTTTGCCTCTTAATAATGAAAACTGCTCATTATCCATTCAGTGTTTGTGCAGATGAAGCAATCTGCTTTATTTTGCCAACCAAGAACTCAGAAGAATAAAACTGTTTGTTTTAATTTTATGTTATCTCCTCTTGTGGCTTTGTTCTGCGTGCAGAGGCAAATCTAATCATTGGGTTGAAAAACTTCTTATATACTAATGAGGTACACACACAAACACACACACACACACACACACACACGTGGTGTTTGACAGTGAGAACCAGAGGCTTGGCAGTGGCAGCAGCAAGGGTTTGTGACTAAGCTGCTGCTGCTTTGTTCATAAATCATCATACAACACTGTAATTAGTACACGCTGCGTTGACCCTGATTGATAGCAGACAGGAACGCAATCGCTCAGCGACAACATACACACACAATATAGATTCATATACAGATAGAGAGGAAGAGTGTGTAATCTGAGTCTCTTATTTCAAACAGAGAAGCATTTCATCAATAACATATACATGCAGTGTGTGTGTGTGCGTGTGTGTGTGTGTGTGTGTGTGTGTGTGTGTTGAATGCCTCAAAGTCCTGAGGTATTGTCTCCTAATTGAAAACTAAGAAAACAAACAGAATGGCCGTCTGCTGAACAGACAGGCCTCATTAAAACAAGTGGCAAGTTCTGCTTGTCAACGCAACATGTTTGTGATTAGCATGACAACAACCTGGCGAGCAGCGACACACACACGTAGCTGCTTGGAACCGACTTATTGACACACATACATATTCACTCACACACTCACACACACACACACACACAGCAGGTTATTGATCTCAGCCAGGGCTGAGCTACAAAGAGATGAGGTCAGGAGAGATACATTATCTTAATGTACTCCTCTCTCTTAATGGTTCACATGGAGCACACACACACACACATTTACAACTGCTTTCAGTTTTAAGTGAAGATTGATACTACTCTCCGGTTTATGCACTGAACATGAAGCTGCAGCAACTGGTTAGCTTAGCTTAGCTCAGCACAAAGGCTTGAAACAGCTAATGAGACCGCCCAGCAGCATTTCTGAAGCTCACAAATGATCTGAGTTATATCTCATTTGTTTAATCCACACAAAAACTACGGTGAAAAACGTCTTTAACGGGAAGCAGCGACTTCTTTAATTGTTATCGTTATTAGTAATTAGACAGTTACCGCTCCCAGCACACAACCTCCCATGAAACCGCTAAATGTCATTTTTTTAACAAACCAGACACGACATAACTAAGCTAACTAGCTGCTGATTGTAGCTTTATATTTACAGTACAAACATAACGAACTTGTCAAAAACATGTCTGACAGCTTGTATTGTCTCGGCAGTCACACAATCACTATACACCAGCTATAACATCGATCTGTGTCTCAGAAATACAGACACAGTCATTTTGAGGCACTTATGTACAAAACAGAACACCACAGAGAACCAAAACATATCGCTGCAGACATTCACATGCTCAACACAGACGCCAGGCTTCACACAACGGAGAAACACACGCACGCAATCACACACCAGTGCTCATCATTGTGTTGAAACATCATGTACAGAGAAAAAGAAACAAAGCAGATCGAGGGGAGCCCTCTGGGGATGAGAGGAGGAGGGGGGAGAGATTGAAAACTTCAAAATAAGGGGCAGGGAATAGGGATGAGAATGTCTAAGATTTTATTGATCCCAGCTCCAGTATGGATTCTGCTTATAGGCCCAATTCTTTATTGATTCCCAGAACGATTCCTGATCAATTTTTCTGTGTGGGAAAAAAAAAAAGTGGCCTACACATGTTTTTTTATCCCTGAAACAGAGGAGGAGAAAGGCATGCATGTGACTCAGGTGTGCAAAAGCTCCACTGTAACTGCTGTTTTCATTCCCCACAGTCTTTCCCACAGGTTGATAATTTACTCGTGGCAGTGGGTGGCGTGGCTTGTGACCGATGTCACATGCAGGGACTCATGCAGTTTGCGGGGGGGGGGGGGGTCCAGGTTATTTACAGATTTACATCTCACACGCAGACACTAGCTAGAGAGCTGCAAACATAGCAGAATAACATAACATAGCAGGCCAAAAGAGAGTTAGCTTGAAAAGAGTGAAATAAGATTCTAATGTAAGTTTTACCTAAGTTGAAACCGAGTGATTTTATCTACCTGGGCGGGTCCTAATCGACATGGGTGGGCCACCTAAGTAAAGCTTATCCATGGGAAATGCTGATTTAGGATTTCTAAGTCCAAGAACAAATCTGCTAAGCCTGCCTGGCTGGTGCTAATGTTATTATAACATAGGATATTTATCCTCGGATCATGGAACGGACGTGCTGCTCAGTTAGGAAGCAGTGGCACTCATGCGTAGAGTGTCAAATACAGGGCATTCCTGGATGTTAAGCTCATGTTGTGTAGAAAGATGTTTCAGTATATTGCTGGTGTTTCCAACCTCGTTTGAAATGAACTGAAATGAACTGAAGCCACGCTTTGGACCATCTCTTTCTCTCTGCTACAACTGCGTCTTGCTGCAAGTTTCCTGCAGCGTAGATGCAGTTTTGACATTGTTTTGCGATGTGCATTGTTTTGTATTGCACAGAAAAACATACCAGCATCCATACAAGGAACTGAGAAGCTAGGAGTTGGTTCTCAACAGGAACCGGTTCTCGATTCCCATCCCTAGCAGAGAAACCTACAAATGCCTTAGCTGGGTGCTGATATATCTGCTCCCACCTGGCTGGAACCCAGAGAAGGAGAGAGATGGGGGGTGGAGGGACTGGGGTGGGGGGGTTGTATAGTTTGTCAGGGTGATAGATTATATGTCGGCCTATATGACAGATCGTTGGGAGAAACGGCAGCAGGAGATTCGCCAGGGAACAGCATCTCATCTCAGATTCAACAATAATATTTACATAGCGGGCCTGAAATGAGGGCATCAGCGGGCCTGACAGGATGGTAAATCGAACCAAATTGAGTGAGTGAGCAAGAGATAGACAGAGAGAGAGAGAGAGAGAGAGAGAGAGAGAGAGAGAGAGAGAGAGAGAGAGAGAGAGAGAGAGAGAGAGAGAGAGAGAGAGAGAGAATGAAAGAGAAAATGAGGCTAGGAAACAGATTGTCAAGCCATTCTCCTGTGTGTACATCTGCCTGCATGTAAATGTGCGATTAGGTGGCTGTTTCTGTGTCTGGTTGTGTGTCTGCTTCTCGAGTGCAGTTATGTATATGTTCCACTTTGTGTTTGTGTGTGCCTTTATCTTTTTGTCTTCTGTGCATGTGTTTTTTTTTGTTTGTTTGTTTTTTTAACCACCTATTTTTCAGTCAGTTTGTGTGTGTCTGGTTGAAGGAACCTCTTAGTGTTTTGTGAGTGTGTGTGTGTGGGTGTGTGACAGGTCATGGCTAGTTGACTGAGGAGAAAGAGGAGGCTCTGATAGAGGAGCAGACTTACAAAGCACATGAGAGAACACGTGAAATCAAAGAGACTTCAGGAGGAAGGAGCGCAAGAGAACAGGAACTTAAAGTTAAACTTAAACAGAGAGAGAGAGAGAGAGACAGACAGATAAATAGCGAGAAGGAAAACAGACCAATAGAAAGAAAGCAGAGTTAAAGTTGGTGAGAATGAAGCGTCGGCTTCCAATGTTCTATAATGAAACATCACATTTTGCAAATCAAACAACACCAGAAAGTGACACACACACACACACACACACACACACACCAGCAGTAATGAAAATATGAGTATTTGTAGTGCAGCTTGTACAAACAGGCACCACTGACATTTAAATACAAACACTCCGACGTCCAACTTACTCACTGAACACATCCTTGGTATCTGCAGGTTTCAGGAATCCAAAATTGGGTGGGTGGGGCTTAGTGTGGCGGGGGTAAGGTGGGGGGTGGGTCGGGGGTGCGGCGGCGGGGGTGACAAGCCAGAGCTGAATTTTAAATCTTAAAAAAGAAACCAAGGAACCCAGAAAAACTGTGGCCACTGCTATTTTAACTGACTCATGACTGCTCTGAAGCTACGATAGCCAATAAGGACGATTGGTCAGTCAACAACATGACAGAAAAATTCGTAACAAAAAAAAAAAAAAAAAAAATTAATTAATCAACAATGACATATATTGAATTTTTTTAATTGGATTTGGGTCTGTTGAAGACCTTGAGCTCTATGATGGAGCTGCAAGCATCCCTTCACTAAACAAGAGCATAATTCCCACACCCACGTCCCCAAACACATACAGTACATGCACTCAGACACTCAGACATCCACGTTTAAATATTTCTGTGATTCTTTTTAATGTACTAATTGGCTAAAGATGGATCATATTTAGTTGATTGATGCATTATCTTGATTATATGCATTATGATACATTTCCAGTCGGGATGCCCCGATTGATCAGCCGATTTTCATTAAAAGTACGTGACGGGTAGATCGGCACTAATGCGTATAGTCACCAATCACCTGTGGTTCATACTCTGGTGTCTGCGGCTGAGAGAACCCCCCCCCCCCCGGGCAAACCAAGTGGACTGAGGGACTGAGGAGAGGGGGGGCAGATTGGGAAGGAGTTTGGTTATGTTTGGGGTTAGGAAAGGTCAAATGCTTTTTTGAAAGAACGGGTAAACAGTACATGTAATGGTTAATGTTGGAGCCTTTATACACTGGGTGGATGTCAGTTTGTGTTTGTCCTGGGGAGATGGGGAATCCACGCTGCTCCTCAATGCTGTAAACATGGCTGTGTTTAGTGTGCAAACTTTAGATGCCGTTTCTTCCTGTTGGTTGTTTGTCTCAGTGGCCGCTGCCATCCTTAAGTGACGGCCAGTCCACCACAAAACCCTTATAAGCTCTGAGATGTTTTACTGACTAAACAATAAATTGATTACAGGTACAAAAAAAATAGATGATGAAAAAAAAAATTTGTTGTAGCCCTAAAAAAAAAAAAAAGTTAAGAAATCATTGTTGAGGTGAAAGTGACAACTTGTTTGGTCAGGTAGCTGAAAAACTAGAGATCTAGCTTGCTGAGGCTTCTTTTGGTCACACCATGAAACCTTCAGATCTTCATCAGCACACAGAGCTGGTGTGGAGAGTTTGGGAAATACCAAAGTGAAATCTTGACTCACTGTCTCTCGGTAAAAGGAAAGTCAAACTAAGAACAAACGTGATGATCTGAAAAACAAATATGGTTTGTTATCCTCCCTCAGAGGTCAAGCTTATTTGCACTGTACTTTTTCCCACCTTTTCAACCAGCAGCGTCATGCAGTCTCCACATCTACTCATTAAACTATGAAATAAAGCAACCTCTTCCCCTCAAAACTGCACATGGTGTGAAAGACTCATACCAGCTTTAAAAAGCCTCAGATTTAGATAGTTTTAAGATTTTTTTGGAACCAGCATGTGCCTGGATTGTAGAATCTGGCTCCTCGCAGAGAGCAAGACCGGAGATTAAAAGCGAGAATGCAAAGAGCTATATCAGTGTCAAGCTAAAAGGAGAAAGAGAGGGAGGGAGGGCAGGGCAGACAAAACGAAATGAAGAGCAACAAAACGAACGATGTCAGCCATAAAGAGAGATTTAAATGGAAGGAAGAAGAGGAATGAGGAGAGACAGAGGTGTGTGGTAAGGTCCCAGGTACAGACAGCCACTGAAATAAACATGACTCAACCTGCCCCACACTGCAGCAATAAGGTCAGCCAGAGATGGAGTGAGTTCACAGAGAAACGGTGAAAAAAAAAAACAAGATAGAAAACGGAGAGAGAGGGTTGAGAGACTGAAGAGAAAGAGAGAGAGAGCACAGGATTAATCTGGTGTAGAGACGGAGAGGAAAGAGAAGAAATTAAAACAGGAAGAAATCAGAAAAAGAAAAAACAATGACCACACCATATTTACATTCCTGTGTGAAAATGATATTGTTTTGAGTTTTTCTCACACACTCGAGTTCCTAAACTAATCTACCTCAGTAGCCAAATAACAAAACAGTGCGTCACAGCCAACATAAGGAGTGGAGCAGACTTTGCCCAGTTACTCAGAAGGTTAAACCTCCGCTCTGCCACATCCTGTTCTCTCTGATCACCTGTGTGTTTTCACCTACATATGTTTTCTGTTTCTGTTCTCAGAAAACAGAACACTAGTCTGATCCTAAATGTTTTAAGCAGCAACTGCGCGGAGAGGTAAAACAAATGATTATTTAATGACAGCAGAGACGCCTGATCAAATAAACATACTGTAGGTGCAGCTTAATGGCAACATCTGTAGTGACTAATGAAATATTTTGAGATTTAAACTGGACGATTATAGAGTTGTTTAGAGGCGACAGAGAGCAGTCTTCTTAAAGAGCACCCTGTGTTTCATTTTCATGGCAAACAAAACTGAGACACAATAAACATTAATGACACTTTCACACTATTCCACTCTTCCATATGTGGTGGCAGGAAAACGTAAAGAAGCCGAGCAATGTGCCGCCAAAGAAAAGGAGGAAGACGACAAGGAAGCAGACATGGATTTTAGATTGCATGATTTACAATATTCAAAAAAAGTAGAATCACCACCAGTGATTTCGGACACAGCCACAGTGGTTTTGCAGAACATTATGATGTAACGTCTTTGATGTTTTGGATAGAAAATGTCATCACTTCATCATTTTATCCCA
This sequence comes from Seriola dumerili, assembly GCF_002260705.1. Classification (NCBI taxonomy): domain Eukaryota; kingdom Metazoa; phylum Chordata; class Actinopteri; order Carangiformes; family Carangidae; genus Seriola; species Seriola dumerili. The sequence goes on from NW_019174333.1 coordinate 1,238,595, forward strand.
TTATACATTTGTGTTCATTTGTGTCATAATCAGCATACAAATTTGTGAGTTATGGCCAAATACGTGATTTGTGAGGTCACAGTGACCTTGACCTTTGACCCTTTGACCACCAAATGCTAATCAGTTCATCCTTGAATCCAAGTGAATGTTTGTGCCAAATTAGAAGAAATGACATCAAGGTGTTGGGTTACGTGTTACTTTCTCACGTTCACAAGAATGGGATGGACGGACAACCTGAAAACATAATGCCTCCGGCCCTGACTGCAGCTCAAAGATACACATATAGACATAAGCATTGTTTTTTTTACGGGTAGCTTTAATTTCCCTGCATCACACCCCCTTCCATGTTCACAAGGCCAACATTTTCATATTCATCCTCTTCGAAGACACCTTTCAAAAAGCTCAATGTCAGGGAGCCAAAGGGTGAAAACTGAGATGAGAACAAGCGTTTTCAAATGTAACTGGCCAAGTGTCAACATACTCAGGAGGGAGAAGACGAGAACCAAATGAGCAAAATCAGGGCGTGGAGGTCGAAGAGAGAATGACGGAAACTAAGCAGAGAGTGAAGAGGGAAAGACAGAAATAAAACTGAGAGATAAAAACAAAAAGCAAGAGGGGAGAGGTGTAAAAGGGGAGTGAAGGAGAGAGACAGAGCTACAGAGGGAAGTAGATTGAGATAGTAAAAGAGAGAGAGAGAGATGCGACAGGAGGGGGAGGATTGGGCACAAAAACCAGAGCCACAGAAAGACAAGAAAGGGCAGATTGCCAATTTCGCTTTCACCAGTAATCATTCCCACTAAGCCTTTCTTACAGCAGAGCAGGAGAAACATTGTCCCTCCATTTATATTGCTCTCATTTTTCCTCTTCTTCCTTCGACCTGGGTCATTCTCGCCATGTTTCTCAGCCGGTCTGCCAGCCTGCCTGCCCCCCCATCCCTCACCCCAAGTCCTTCCTCCACCAATAAGCTACAGCGACTACAGTATATCGAGGCTGCTGCTGTGGTGGTGAATATCAACAATGCCGACAATCAATAGCAGCCAAACCCCTGTAGAGTAACAAGTGTGTGTGTGTGTGTGTGTGTCTTTGTGTGTATACACAAGTGGGCATTTAATGTTAGACTCTGGTACTTTAAAATCCAGGTAAATATTCACAATATGAGAAAAGGACATTAAAATGATTGTATAGGCTTTTATGTTAGAGTTACAATACGTAGCAATAATAGAAATAAGAACCCCTCATTATGTTACATAGGATTCCAACATTGTGCGGGAATTACAACACATTAAGGATGTTGATATTTCATGGGGTCTGCAAACACTGGCAATGGATCCGTGTAACGTCAAAGAAGTTAATCATTTCGACAAAACCACAAAGATTTATCACCAACTCTGCAACTGTCCTCGGCTCGTTTGAACATTTTACTATCTTTCAGCTCATTGTTTTGTTTGTTTTTGCCGCACAACTTTACTGTATCGATTCTCTCTCACCGCTCTCATCAATGTAGTTTCCAAATTGTGGATCATTTAGCAGCTAAATGGACAGATATGTTCCTCGGGAGTTGGCGGACACTAAGAGCAGAGGGAATATTGGATTTACATTTATCAGGCAGCCAGAAGTACAAATCCAACTCCATACAACTCCAGTCTCAATCATGAGTTAGTGTTGTTGCTGTCCTCAGATTAATATATATTTTGGTCTAATTTACTGTGGAGCTTTGTCTGAACTATGTTCTATACAAAGACACCTGTCAGCCAATCAGATAAGAGTATTTTCCATGGTTCATAGGCCTCATACGATCAGCTATTAAACCAGATAAGTTAACTTCAAGATCAGTAATTCTTAGCTAACCAAACAGGGTTCCAGACTAACTTGTTTACATTGGTTACACTGGTGGGCCTTTCCTTTTCATATGGTGCAAACAAAATCTTTCACTTCGCCTTTTGGTGCCACAATAAAACCTTGTAAGTGTTAACTTTTATTGGCCGTTTTATCATATAGAAGCCACGGAAATTGGACAAGCCATTCTTTGTCAGATTTGAAGTTGTTGGGTCAGGACTAGGCAAATCGCCCAGTCACTAAGTACAGTTACTACCTTGAGTATTTCCATTTTATACTTCTAGTCCACTACAATTAAAAATATCTGACTCCACTACATTTATTTGACAGCTTTAGTTACTAGCTACTTTTCAGATGTAGATTGGGGTTAAGATTTTATACAATGACATCTGGGCCAGGCCTTTCAGGGCCGCTGTAGGAGCCACGTATTTGATTTGTGTGATATTCCTCCGAGGCATAAGGGGGTGATGTAAGGCCGAGGCTGTCCACAGAAAATTTAAGCTGCAGGCAGTAATCAAAGGTGATGCTCATTGTAAATAAGCAAACAGTTTTTGACTGTTCTCGGAAAACTTTGTGGCTGCTTTTTGTTTAACTTTGTAAACAAGTCTTATTGGACATTATGGATCTTGCAGATCAACGTCAGCATTGGTAAGGACTGGATATCATTATTTTGAGGACACATCTAAACAATCAGAGTTGCAGTGAGCAGCAAGTAGTGGCTTAAGTGTAGGACTTAGTCACTGCAGCTAGAGGTGTAACAGGTACAACAGCATTTTTCTTGATGATGAAAAAACAATCAATAGTTCTCTTCATTTTGAATGACTGGTCTGTTTTAAGGCTGTGATGTTGTTTGAGGAGAACAGGGTGTGGTTTCACATATAAATGCCTTATTTTCATGTTTTCCCAACCTGCGTTCAGTGAGGAAGAATATCAGGGTCAGAGCCAATCAGACGCAGAGTAGGAGCAGGTCTTTGCAGAATGCAGGTGGGAAAAAGAATAATGCCACACACGCACACGCACACACACAGAACACACACACACACCTTCTAAATGTCAGGCGCACCGGTGCGACCAGTGAAAATATTTAGTCGCACTTGATAGATTTTTGGTTGCATGTGCCCAAAGCATTTGGTCAGCTACTGATTTAACAGACCAACCTCATCACTAGCTCAGTTAAAAAGGTGACAAATCTAAACACACTCTCCCTTTTCAAGCATATCAAAAGATGATGAAGAAAATAAGGAGGGGGAATTCAAGTGTGAGCAGTGAAGAAAACTAATATGATGAATTGATTGAGTCGAAGAGAAGCAAATGGAGTCAGGAGAGGAGAGGATATGAATGGGTTATTAGAGGAGAAACAGAATGGCAGGAAAAGGAAGGAGAGTGATTGGCAAACAGAGCAGGAGAATACCAGAAAGAGGAGAGCAGAGGTGATGAATGGCAAATAAAGGAGAAGAGGGCAATGATTAGGGGAGAAAGGTGAGAGAAAAGGGGAGGAATAAGAAAGAATTAGAGGAGAGGAGATGCATGCCAAGCAGGAGAGAAGAGAAGAGAAGAGAAGAGAAGAGAAGAGAAGAGAAGAGAAGAGAAGAGAAGAGAAGATGAATGATAAATAGAGGATAGGAGGCCAAGGAGTTAAGGTGAGAGAAAAGGAAGACAGAGGTGATGAATGGCATATAAAGAAGAAAAAAAGAGCAAAGATGAGTCGAAGGAAAAAGGAGGAAATGAAGTGACAAAATGACAAGGAGAGGAGGGGAAACGTCTAAGAGGAGAAACAGGAAGAGGAACGGAGGAGAGGAGTGATTACACTAAACAAGCCTGAGGCCTGACAGTAATTTGCGTTGTGCTCTGTTGCCCATATTTGGTAATGGAATGTGTGAACCCAGCTACTGTTGTAACCTGCATTGATCTGAGATCTGAATGCTGCAGTTGGCAGACAATAACACAGGGAAACACACACACACACACACACACACACACACACACACACACACACACACACACACACACACACACACCAGGCCTGCAGCATCTGAGACTGGACCGCATGCAGAAAGACACAAACGGACAAACCTGTGGTCAAATCAAGGACAGGCCGACTAAACTAAAATAAGCAAATGAGCTCACGCAGTGAATTCAAGGACAGAGACACACAATTATAAAAACACTGAGGCCACAAAAACATTAGCAGTTAGCTTCAAAGCTAAACGTGAAATATTTCCAATGAAACTGAAAAACAAAACCCTGCAGCCTCAAATTAATTCGTCCACGACCACGCCCCCTCCAGGAAGAAGTAAAAGTACAAATAAATCTAAATGCAAAACACTGACATCGAGCAAACCAAGAAACATTTCAAATCTCAGGTGCTGCACAGATTACCTCCTGTCAACAAAGCCAGAGATGACCCACTTTCACACAGCACAGGAAACCACAGTCAAGAATATCACACACCCACACCCACACACACACACACACACACAGGCACACATGTAGAGTAGAGATCTTCTCTATATGTCAAATAAAATCAGTCAAAACTATGCAATAACCCAACATAAACATGTTTGTCCGTGTGTGTGTGTGTGTGTGTGTGTGTGTTTGTGTGTGTGTGTGTGTGTGTGTCTGTGTGTGTGTGTGTGTGTGTGTCCACGTGTTTACATCTGTCCCCGTGTGTGTTGTGGAGACAGACTTGATTAACCACGCTTCTCATTAATCAAAACTGACTCTGGCTTTAATCTCGCTGCTGGTATGAGCGTTTTAATAACACAAAATCATTTATTGGATTAGTTACCAGCTGCTGTCTGCCCCATTCTTGTTTAATTCTTCCTCTTTGTCCCGCCTTGTTCCAAATATGGCACCAGGCTAATTAATTCTGAATGCGGATGCCATTCCGAGCGCTACCTCTTTTCATTTCCACCGAACTGTTCGGCATTGCTCCGAGGGGAATGTAGCTGCTCCTTCTCTTTAGAGCGCGTGTCGCGTGGAAACAGACGAGGGATTAAAACATTTTGATCTAGTACATTTTGCCATGCCAGTCCGGTTTGTATTATGATTGGCCAAGCAAGTCGTGACAATCTCCTGGAGGGACAACAGTTTTAATGCCAAAAAGTAGAAAACTGACATGTACAATCTCATCTCATTTACTTGGAAATCTGTGGTGACAAATGTTAGTGGCTATCACTGTGTGTGTGTGTGTGTGTGTGTGTGTGTGTGTGTGTGTGTGTGTGTGTGTGTGTGTGTGTGTGTGTGTGTGTGAGTGAGTGTGTGTATCTGTTAAAGCCTGAACAGCAGTGTGTCTGCACTTGTCTGCATTACACTGGTGATAACAGACTGATTAAGGCTGATAATTAACCCATCTGCGGTCATATATTAGGAAATGACACCCTTCCTCATCGTGTGCGTTGTGCTGAGCAGATGATACCAGAGGTGGGAGGGCTTGAAACGTCTTTGTGACAATAATCCTTCCACTGGTGGTAATCCTGCCAATCAACTAACTAGCCAACCAGCCCAATGAGACAAAGAGGAAGAAGAGGAGGAGGAGGAATCCGTGTCATTCACTTGTCCTTTTGCCAAACAACAAGGCAGCTGTGGTCGCCTGTTTTTTATATGGTTATTTTTGGCATTTTTTTACTTTACTGGGTACAAAAACAGGCGTACATTGGCAGAGGGTGACAAGGGACAAAGTTACAAGTTGAACTAGTGACGTCATGGATACATGGTGCACATAAAGTCACTGTACCACAGGGACAGCACACTTTGAACCAGTTAATTTAAGAGTGCGATTTTGAATGCAGACATCTGCAAGTGCACATCCATTCACGTGCATGTTCATGAAATTTTTCACATACCAAAAGTGACTTAAATTGTTAAATCACTTGTATAATTCTTCACTGATCAGAAACAGGTCTGCAACAACATTCTTTTCAGCATTGATCAATCTGCCAAGTGGTTTTTTCTAACATCTCATTATTTGGTCTAAGAAATATAAAGAAAACAGGGAAACATGTCCATTACAAGTTTTGAGAGCCCAAAATAACAATTTGAAATGGTCCAAAATCTCCAAAACATTTAATTTAAATGACATAAAAACACAAAAAGCAGCAAATCTTCACATTTGCGAAGCTCAAATCAGAGTATATTTGCCAAATTTACTTGATTTAACAACTATATATTTGTTGACAGACTAATCTATGAAACGATTAACTGTTAAACCTTAAGTCGAACATTTTAATTGATAAATTTGTTTATTTTAGACAATGCTTCAGTTAGGCAAAGTTTTGTAAAGACAAAATTAAATACTGATGCATTGCAGAAGCTTTTTCTTTTAATCAAATTAAAGATTTCTAAAGAAAAACACTTATATTCTTGAGTATCAGTATTAAAATGTGGGCATTAAAATAGCACCAGGACTGAAAAATATGAAACAAATCAGTTCTAGTGCGTATATTTTTCTGGTCTCTGCTGCAGCTCACGACTTCAGCAGCCACAAAGACGATGGTTAAGTCAGTACTCAGCTATGTTTCTGTGTCTCGCTCTGTCATTCTCGCATCTGCACAAATATAAAGTGATAATCCCCAGCATGCATGCAAACACGTATAGTGAGATACACATGTTCACGCAGACACTGACACACACACACACACACACACACACATCCTGCCAACACCCACACCTCACTGCCAACAGAGAGAAAAAAAGACAGGAGTGGAGAGAGATGACATGAGAAAAGACTTTTAAAAAACAGCTTTTATCTGTTTTCTGCAAGAAGAGGCTGTGACTGGATAGCTGTCAGGGGGCCGCCATCGAGTGGTTCCACCAGACTGAGAGTGACTGTAGCAGTTTCTTCATGTGTGGGGGACAGAGTCAGTGTGCTGAAGGGGCAGCACGGGGATCATCCTAGTGTCTGAGCATGCCACTCTAAAACGCACCAGCAGTCACACTGTGGGAATAAAACATGAGTGTGTGTGTGTGTGTGTGTGTGTGTGTGTGGGGGGGGGGGGGTGTCGCACTCCTGTCCTCACTCACTCCTCGTCATCTCAGGAAGAAAGGGGCCAGTGCACTGACACTCAGAGAGGGTGAGAGTTGTCACAGTGCACTAACCTCACCAGCCCGGTACAATTGAAAAAAAAAAAAAAAAAGAAAAGAAGAAGAAGCATGAACAGAAGCAACAGGATGACGGCTCAGCCAGACCTGTCAAGTCAAACACAGAGTGAACCCTGAGCCTTAAACTGCTTCAGGTTACGCCGGGCAAAAGGTTCCTCCCTCTGCACCACCTGGCTGCATCCATCCCCCCCACACACACACACACGCACACACACACTGTGCTAATTGCCATTTAACCCATCATGCCCATTGTGTATTAAGTTCTAACAAGCAATTACATAATGCTCACTACCATCTCAAACCAACTGAGTTGTAATGGAGCAATGATAAAGTGGGTGCAGTGATTGCCTCCTGTGAAAGCCAGTTCAACCAAACAGAGGATCAGCTGGAAGGCTTAAACCCAATGCATTTTCATTTTCAAAAAGCTAATTTTAAAATTCATCATGGCAGTAGTTTATGACTGCATGACTCAATTCACTAAAATGTTAATGCGTGACTATCACATTTTACTTTCATAGTGGCAATCCCTTTGTAAAGTAATCAGTATAGTTTAAATGGAGGAAACTCTTTCTGTGCTATTGTACAGCAATATGCATTTAAGCAAAACAAACACGTCATTTTCATCATCATTTTCATTCTCCATGAAAAGACACAAAGATGATCCCACTGCTACAATTCTGGAGCAGAATCCAGAACTCGAGCCATGGTACACAATCCTGTGTAAACCACATCTCCCATGGTGCATGATGGGAATGTGCCAAGACTGGCAACCATTTCAGAAAGAAAATATTATGCAAATTGCAAAGACCATAAGTGTGGTTTAGCATGTTTTGATGCATTCAATTTAAATCATTCATTAGGTTACAATTTTCTATCGTCTAAACACTCTCCATTCATCTCGGTATAGTGTAAAAATCATTTTTCAGAAACTTGAAACTTGCATTAACATCCATCTTTCTTAACTCAGCTGCAGAAAGCCTTGGATTTACAAACTTTCTTGTCAAGAAAAAGCAAAAATCAAACTCAGAAAACAAATAACAAGCAAATTCAGATGCTGGGAAAATTATAATTTTGGATTTTTGTAGCTTCTTGCATTAGAAAGGTTTTTTTGTTCAGCAGACGAATCTCAAATTCTGCGTTTTCTAAAACTCACAAACAAGGTAACGAAGTAATTTCTGAGCCCGAGTCCCCATTTACCTCTGTGGGTGACAGGTACAAAGAATAATGAAGAAATGTTCACTCATATCATGTCATACTCATGTCATATCTTTCAAACCTCTGCACATTGATCATTATACTTTGGTAAAAATTTACAGAACATGCACAACAACCAACATGGTCCTCTCTTTGCTTGACTCTCACAGATTTCAACTTTAATGAGATTTCATTTGATATCAATACTGAGGTTAAGTTATAAGTTACAAAAGATAGACATGAAGTTGTAATATGAAGTTTAAAAAGGCTGAAGTGTTGAAGTGGGATGGCAGCATGTGTTTGATGTTGATGATTTGGTGTAATCCTGTGAAAGAGGACATTTGGAGAGACAAGAGAAGAATCATTTGATTGTTGAAGTCCTAAATCAGCTACTTTGGCTGTTTGTTGACTCGGTTTATTTAAGCTTTTAGCTTTGTGGCCATCATCCTCTTTCTTTGTCTCGCTCCGTTCTCCGTCCCTGTGGCCAGAGCTTCATGCTGCTGATGACTGTGAGGAATGAGTGATGATCGAAACGAGCTCATTAACACGGTCCCCTTCCGCTGCCTTTCATATCAAAAAAAAAGCCTGATTCAATTCCAAACCTATTCAACTTTTTCAGTTCAGACACGGTCACTTTGTACATTAGCAGTTGGAAACCGAGATGCTTATAGCTTAGACACCCACAGAGTCAAGAGAAACGGCATGCTGGGAAGAGGAGAGGACACACATGAAAGAGCAGCACACATCTCATTAGCATCCTTTTCTCTCCGTCCAGCCTGCTAACTGGGCAGCCAGTCTGCCACCCATCAGGACGCTGGCGTGCTGGGAAACGAGAACAGTTGAAGCATTTCGCTCCCGTTCTCAGATGCATCCCCGAGGATTAAGAAAGCATCCTCCCATTTCAAAAAAACCCAACGCCTGGAAATAGACTCTGGGATGAGGAGGCGGATAGGTCAGAGACCCAGGCACGGAAGTCATTTTCCATTTTCCAATCCTAACTCCTTTAGTTAATGGAGTTTTTTGAGGTAAGCACAAACACCAAGAGAGAGAGGAGGCGAGCTGCTGGCTCAGTGAAATTCACCTTTTTAGGTGTTTAAGGGGTCGAGTCAAAATTACACACTGTGATATTAACACTACTCGCATTGCACTAACATTTATACCATTTCTGACAGTGATAGCATGGCAGATACTGATCCCTGCAGTGCAAAGTACATCTGATATAAGTAACAAGTAGAGTACAGTAAAGAAAATGATATTTTACCAGTTCAAATTATATTTATTATTTAATGTTACCAGATTAATAACTCATTACTCACTGCTCGATCCTGATGTACCAGTTTCTTCTCGCTTTAGCTAAACTAAAATGGAAATTTTCCTATGAATGGACAAACTATATTTATATTTTTAACATAAATGACATGGTTTACTGTGAATTTAGTAATCCCTTACTTAATGAACACATAGTCTGACTCACGTTGAACCTGTGCTGCATGTTATACCATGAAAGAAGCACTGTAGATCAGCTGTTGCATGCAGCATACTGAAATATTAAAGCTTTTTTACTTTGCATTACCTATTCCAATTACAGGGCCTTTGACAGCCACAGGGTGCCCCTCCCCCGGGACCTGTTCAGGGTGTGCGCTGCCTCTCAGTCAGTGCATGCTGGGATAGGCTCCAGCACCCGCAGCCCTCAACAGGATAAGCGGTTTATAAAATGGATGGATGGATGGATGGATATTCCAGTTTCAATGCAGCAAGAAGATTAGCAGATTATTGCCATAATTGGCCAGCTCATAATAACACAGTTACTCCTTTTGTTAGCCAGATACAGTATGCTTCATTGTCTCCAACCTCGTTTAATATTATGTCAAACATAGGTACAGTTTGAGACATTGTTCTTCTGTTTAAGATGTTTAGTAATTGTGTTATTTCTACAATGAGGTATGTTTCTAGACTAGTAAAGGTATTGAAATGAAGTCATTGGTCAGGTAGGAGAAAACATTCAGGTAGTGAGAGTCCTCCTTCATGTGATTCCAAACTGGAAAAGCCAATAAAATATTATCTTTTCTAACAATTCCTCCCAAAGGATGGAGCAAAAGTGCAGCTGCGGGTCGGATGGTATGGTGGTGTGATGCATGCAGAAAGAGTTGAAAAAGGAGACGGCACACTTACAATCATTTCCTGTAATTGTGCCACGTGGGTTTCTCCACCTCCCCGCCCCTTTAGGAGACCAGCAGCAGGTCTGAGTCTGTTCACTCCAGCAGGAGATGTGAACTTGATCACAGGTTATGATTCTTTCTCCTCACAGTCACCCAAAAAAAAAAAATATTGGATCAATTTTGTACAAGCCACAGATCTTCAGAACAATTTGACATTAAAATGAAGTTTTTCATACTGAACAGGAGAAAATTCATTCGTTCAAGACCTGTCTCCGTCTCAGCAACAAACTCTTGTGAGATCTCACAACACAGATCTCAATGATCAATTAAAAGTTAAAATGAAAATAAAACTTGTTTCTTTGGCGTTGTTGTTTTGACATGACCAAGCAATCACGACCACACCCACTTAGGAGACAGGAAGTATACACCATTTCTTAACATTGGCGCCGCTTGTAATGCATTATCTTTTATTATAGAGGATCTGTGACGGTTTTCATCTGTCAAGAACTTTGTCATTAATGATGCCTTGGGTTTGGACGTAAGATATTTAATCACTGTAAGAAGAGAAGAGAAGAGAAGAGAAGGTTTGGTGTGTGTGTGTGTGTGTGTGTGTGTGTGTGTGTGTATCTCTGTATCTCTTTCCGTCTGTCACTGTGACTCACATCGTCTCCCATCACACAATCCACCGTGGCTTTGTCACTGCAGCTAACAGAGGGAGCGTTTCACAAGCGCACGCGTAGACGCACACACATACACACACACACACACACACAACACTGTACAACTGAATGTGGATCCCCTTTTTTCCAGAAGGAAGTTGCTGCACCTCCTTATTGTTGTGAAATGACTCATGATTACAGAATTAAATCTGAATCATTCTCATCACTGAACACAAACCTCAGTAAACACAGCAAAGGCTTTAATTTTGATAACACTTGCACAGAGACATTTACCCTGAACCTCTCGATGCCGACAATGACACACACACAGCAGTTAGGAGGATGACAGATGTTCGACCGTAGCTATTTACAAGCAGTAGGCTCACTAATCTGTTTTGCACTTTCATTTGGTCTAATTGAGGAGGACTTGGACCGGATCCTCACTTACAAAAAAAGAAACAGCCGAACACACTTCTGGCTGACTGACAGGTAAGTGTAAGCATCAAAAGCAGCAGGGAGGAGAAATATTGAAATGAGCTGTGAAACGAAAGCCCACAGGGCCTATAGAAAAGCACCAGGCAATATCTCAAGTCATTTGACAATGATATACTATTAAAGAAAAAAATAGAAAATCCTGCCTTTGAAAGAATTCTGTAATTCTATCATGCAAATGAAAACGTCCATCGACGGTTGCCAAAGGACTGAAAGTCCGGATCCGTCTGGAATACTGAATAGTTTCATGTCAAAAGAACATCAACCTTTTGTGTCAAAAAAAAAAAAAACTTTTGAGTTTGAGTTCATATGAGAAAATCCACTCCTTGAATCATGTGAATAGAGAGGTGACCTACAGCTTTAGATTAGAGACGGGGAAAGTCACGAGCTAAGGGAAGGGTTTCTTCACAGCGAGCAGGGAGGTGGAGAGGGAGAAAGACAAAGCATTGTGCTGCAGCTGTCACAGCGAATCTCTCAATCAACAGCTGAATTAGTGAGGGATATGGAAGCAATTAATCAGGTTTAGCAGCGGCCGAAAGGAAGAGGCGAGGGAGGGTGAGCAACCTGTCTGTGCATCTGTGTTTGTGTACTGCTTTGGTGTGAGCTGACTTACTGGAAAATTTATGGGTAAATGAGGACAGAACGATTCACCAGACATCTACAATATTACTATGTAATGTTGAAGACAGGAAATGGTCCGCCACCAGGAAAACACAACACCACATTTCTCCCTTACATGTAGGGGAGAGCAGGGTCGTTAGATAACCTTACAGACACAAACATCTCACATGTGTGGTCTGTAGATACCAGGTGTTATTTTGCACAAATGTGAAACAATTTTGGTCAAATTTGAATGATCCATGGGACAGATGAAACACGACAGTCTTTATATTATTCTTGTTTTTATTCAAATTGTCTGACTTGGTCCTTCTTAATATGTGGTTGCAAACATATTGTGGGATTCATCTTAATGAAAAATATTAAATTTCATCTTTAGAGCATATGGCCAAACGGTCAATGATGCACGTTTGGATTTTTTTCACACAAAAAAACTTTAATTGAAACAACTGTTTCAATCGTCCCGACAGTGACTCCTGACAGTTAAACCTATGTGCTGTTTGGCGTCTTGCTAAAAGACAGGACAGGAGAAGCTTGTCCAATCCACTCCACCACCTGATCGCAGGGATGCTAAGTATTGTGGAAAGAGTTCAATTACATTTTTTAAAGGTAATTCTTAGTTGAAAACTTAGGGGTAATGCTGGTGTGTGTGCACATTAACATGCAGCCTATTCTTTTCTCCACAGAAACAAATGACGTAGCTGGTTGTGTCATAGTTGGGGGCGGCTGTGGCTCAGGTAGTTTGATCCCCGGCTCCTCCAGTCCACATGTATGAAAACGTGGTAGTGTGGACGTAGCCAAAGTGTCCAAAGTGGGCAAGATACTGAACACCAAAATGCCATCAGCATTGTGTGTGATAGAGATGCGCTGTGTATATACAAAGCACTGTATGAATGTGCGTGTGATTGGGTGAATGTTAATGGTAGTGTAAAGTGCTTTGAGTGGTTTTTAGGACTGGAAAAGTGCGGTCCATCCATTTACCATTAGTTTGTGTTTTGTGAATTATCAGAAATTAGTGTTTTCATGTCAATCCACACATTCAGTGACCTCTCATTGGACCAGAGAACATGTCAGTGTCTTTGACTAAAGGCTGACAGGAACCCATGTCCCTTTTTAGTACAGAATGTAGAGAGTCTGTTTCCTGTCAGTCACCTGACACCCACAGGAATACATAGAGGTCTCCAGCAGGAAATAATCCCTGGAAAACATGCAGCCTGACAAATTGTCTCATCTATGTCTTATTTCCATATGGCGGCTTTGTTTGTCAGGACAGCCATTCATAGCAAGCCAGGTCTGAAATAACAGCAGAGCTTGTATACAAAAAAAAAAAGAAGAAATATATGATATAATTACATATGACATGCATTGCAGATTTGATTGGAGGAAATGTACACTAGACAGAGGAAGTAGTTAATGGGCTATAACTCTAAATGGCACCGGTATTTTCTTTCAATGTGTGTGTGACTTGCATAGAAATGTGCTGCTGTGTGAACAGTAGCCACTTGTGAAGAGGGTGAGGAGGGGAGATGTTAGCTTGAGTAATGCAAATGAGAAACAATACTGTCAGAGCGGACGCAGTCGATCAAGACGATCGCCATCGACACGCACGTACGTGCACCGAAAGGCAAGGCAGTCAATTTGAACAATGATATTGGATCAGGCAAGGACACTAACAGAGGTGAGAGAGGAGCTGAACACAAATCCAAGTCTTTAGCCCTGTTTCATTTTAACTTTTCATTATTACAGACACTCTCTCACTCTCTCTCTGCTGGCTAGCTGCTCACCTCCGCAACTTGTTGCTAACAGTCTCCTTGTCAACAGGCTACACAGAGCAGGAGGGTCATTTATGGACAGGGAAAGCAAGATAAATTGATGCTCTCTATTCCCAATTCTATCTGCATTACGTCAGTGATGTGCTGAGTTTCTTCTTTCACTCCAAAAAGACATTAAGATTTTCCACTGTCCATGCTTTCTTTCTCTGAGTGCTATGAATTTCAGATGAGGTAGAGCTGGCCAGTATTTTTTTTTTTTTTTGGGGGGGGGGGGGGGGGGGGGGGGTATAGAAGAGTAAAAGCGCAAAAGCTGTTCGCACAGGACAGCAAAATGTTATAGCCCACTATTATTATTTTCTTAATAACTGTTACTGCAGGTTTGTAAAGAGAGAGGGTCTGGGAACACTAAGACAGAAACGTCTTGAAGACAGTTGACAATGGTCTGACATTCTAGTGTTAGTACTTGAACTGGGCCAGGAAATTGACTTTTCTTTATCTTACTGGCTTCTGTGACCTGGACTTTCCCAGCAATGCAAAAGCCTTCACTCACCATCCAACCATGACCTTTTCTGAAACTGACTCATGATGAAACACAGCTGATAACGGTTGATGATGATTCTTAGAAGTGGCTGCAAAATTAATCCTGTCATTCTGCTTATAGGAACTAAATCTGAGTGTTCAGGGCCAGTATCCGAAAACCATCGCTCTGTCACAGTGAGTAAATGGCCTCAGTCACCACCTACTAAACTTTGAGTTATACTCTTTATTACAAAATTGATTTAAACTTATGCCTGTGTAGATGTGTGAAGCCCTTCCTTAGTGCTCTGACTATAGGAAGCACCAGCTATAACTTAGAAAACTCTTTTTAGATGTTGATGATTCACACTGTATATTGAGTTAATTCACTAAAAATATATGTACAGTGTTTTACAGTTACTTATTTACAGATTTATGTTTACAGTTAACGATTTTTTATTTTCACAATAATTATCTAAATATTTACCAGGTTAAATATTTACATCTGCATTTTTAAAACAGTTACGGTAACCTCCTGAATCAATCACTCTAGTTTTCTCTTACTTACAACAGTCTAAATCCTTCAGGCCTCTGATTGGTTTAGCTAGGTGACATGTGACTTAAAGACAGGAAGTGTTGTCGTTGGGAGGCGAACGACGGAGAAAAGTAGAGGTGCTGCGCGAAAAGTGAATCCGTCTCCGTCCAGCTCTTTCTTTTAACAAGAGTGATCCAAACCATCACATACCCAACCCTCACATTACAGTTCCATATTAAAAGAATAAAATGATTCGTTGTTAAAATATGCTTAAAACAACGAACAGGCTCTGTTTATAAAGGTATTCAAAAACAAAACACTACAGAGATCTTCCGTCTCATCCTTTTGACAGCATCGTGCTTGAAATTCTCCCTGAAAAACAAAAAACATACAACATCTTTCCAGTCTAATGTCAACCCATACAGCAGCACTGCATTACATCCTCTTCCTTTTATGAAGCCAGTCATGTTCAGTTTTCGTTAACACGGTGTCATGGTGGAGTTGAACTCTACTATCATTTTGGGGTTTCTTGTGGTTGTGTTGTGTTATTTTCCTAAATAAACACAAATGCTAAGAAGCCAATAAAGAATCTGTTTCAAGTGCATGGCTGTGCCAACATGTGGCTATAAGCCCAAACAGAGAAGTGGTTTGGTGATTGCATCCTATTAGAAATGCCATTGACATTTTAAAAAGCCAGTGCTAATTAGCTTGCATATCATCCTGCTCTGTTGCCTTTTCACCTTGCACCAGATGTGATTTTACTTCAGTTAGCATTGATGCCAGTCATGCTCTTTAAACAAGTTGTACTGTGGCCGGAATGATAAAATCTGAAGACTGCTGTCACCTTAAATTCCCTCTGCGGGAAAAAAACCCCGGCAAAAGGCTCCATAATGATACAAGTGAAGCAAACAATGTTACTGCGGTTATTAATTGCCCACATGGGCACTAGAGGAAATGTCACAAAGTCACATCACAGCCTAACCCCTACAGCACTCCCGCACAGACGGTGAAAGCAATTTCCACTTTGTCGCCAGCAGACTATATCTGGAGAGGAAACAGTGAGTGAACAAGAAGAGAGGATGGACAGTGCTCGCTGAGGTCTGTGGAATGGGTGAGCTCAGGACAGAGTGGGAGACAGAGCAGGGACGTTTGTCTAAACATTTTCACCATTTTGAATTTCCCCCCTCTCTCTTACCCTCTTTAGCGCAATGCTTCTCTAAACAATGAGGCCTAGAAGATTTGAGAGCAGCGGAGTGGACAGAGGGAGGAAGAGGAGGGGGGGGTGTACTGGCACCCTTTTTAATTCCTCCAAAAGCTGTTCCAACAAAAGGGCCCCCACTCGGGAGCCGGCACAGAGCGGCAGCCAGCCAGGCCTGCTGAAAATAGGGTCGTGAGCAGAAGAATGACAGTGAAAGAGAGGGTGAGAGAATAAGACTGAGGCAGAAAGAATGGGTGAATAAAAGAAGGGGAAAATGAAAGACTGAGCTGGCTGCAAGTTTCCTTTACCCTGCATAGTGGTAAAAGTCAAAATCAGAGAAGGTGGCCACATTGATCGTGTGTGTGTGTGTGTGTGTGTGAGAGAGAGAAAGTTTGTGTGTGATCGGTAAAAGGCTTGCATGACTCAGTGAAACCGTCCTTACATCAGCTCCATTGTGATTCATGGCCCTGTTCCTGTGGCTCCATTCTCTAATCCCTCTTCCCACTGACACCTGTTTGCTGAAGAATCACTAAGGAATGCCAAGGTGTTAGCCATGATATGGTTTATTTCTCCAAACGTAACTGGTGTCCTCAGAAGTGGAATGAAGAAAAAGAAAAAATGCTGACCAAGTGCAGAGACATGCTTACTGACTCTTGGCAGGCAGAGTGATGAATTAAAACCTGCTTCCTGGATTCTCCGTGAGCCGGACTGATGGAGCTTCTTACATCACCCTGGAGTCCAATCTCTTCCCCTAATTAAAGCTTCTTCTTTTTTTTTTTTAAGTCCACAGAAATACATACACACACCACACATGGCTGCACAACAAAGAGATGTGAAGTCATCGCATCCACAAAAGCTGTATCCATGACAACCAGTTCCAAATCTCTGAAAGTGACCTACCATGCCAACCTCTGCCTGTGGCCATAATCGCTGCCGTGGGAATATTTTAAAAGAGGAGCATCTAAACTCCTTGTATCATTGTACAAAAACAACCAAACAACATTATGCAAGAGCCTGCAACACAAAGTTAGAGGTCCATACGAAGAGTCGTGGGAAGTCATTAAGAATTTAATCCTTGATCAATAAGAAAACCCAGAGGCAAAAATTAAAACCCAGACAAACTTAAACATTAATGCAGACAAACAAATCACAGTGATGCAACACCGTGTGCCAGTCTGTCAATCAATCATTAAAAGGCTGTAATTAAGATGTAAACTTATTCTTTCAGAAGAGTAGGACCTGATCATTGTGTCTTTCTGGGTGAGAATCACCAGCACACACACACGACCGCCCGGACAATGACAAACAAACCGGCCCTAAACACCAACAGCCCCCAGCATTACTATGCAGTTTGTGTTGGTGTGAGTCATTAATAAGCTCAATGAGCATCAACCGTCTGCTCTTGAAGGGATGATTATCGCCCCATGTCTCACCAGGAAGAGCCATTGACATTTGAGTCAGGGGCCAATGTGCCTTTAACAGCAGGTCAGGACCCAAACAGTTCATTTCTGGTCTCCAACATGACAGCAGCTTGTGTTTTTTTAATGTGCTGGGTCTCGGATTAAGAGGCTAAATCATTATTTCATGTTTCATTAAATAAGCATCATCACATTCAGCTTGGATGACTTATTGCACCTTCCTCTGTGCCACTGCTTTTTGTTATCTTATTGCAGTTTTGTTTTGATTATTGTGTTGTGTTTGCCATTGACTTTAAGCTCTAATTTTTTGGAAGATTGCAAACAAACACACAAAAAGTCGATCTAAAACATATCATTAAACCTCTTCAAATGCACTCCTGCCACGCATCCAGCTGCCTCACACCATTATTGACACTTCAACTGAGTGATGACACCTATGATCAGCTCTCAAGGCAACAAAGGACCACCCCTCTCTAAACCCTCTCCACACACACACGCACGCATGCACACACCACTTTTCCCGAGATACACTCCTTGACATTTAGTCTAACTGCCATCAGCCACAATGGGGCTGGGACCTCTGCGCCACAGATGGTGAAGGCTCAAAATCATTTTCAACCCCAGGTTTATGTCAATGTGTGTGTGTGTGTGTGTATGTGTGTGTGTGTGTGTGTGTGTGTGTGTGTGTGGGTGTCTGTGTTACGTAAAGTGGGAAAAATCTGTTGCTTAAACTGAGAAAATTACTGGCATTTTTATTCAAACTGCCCTTTGCTTTTGAAATAATGGGAGATTTTCAGCCTCTGGGCTTGTTCCAATAATTAATCAACTAAAACATTCTGCTAAGAGAAAAATTAAAATAATTGTGCCTGCCCAAGAAGCCAAAAGCGCACAACTGGCTGTGCTGGTCAGCTCACTGATGAATGCCTTGACCTCAATGCTTGTTTAGAAGTTGTTTATGTTTTATAATTAAGCAGTGAAATTTAATAGTTCACTGCTTCACCAGTTGATATTCTTTGATTACAAAATGTGCTGCTGCCTCACCAGTGGAAGAGCAGAAGGTTATTTAGGGTTTAAAGCTTCCAATGCTTCTTCATCACAACCTTCTTCTGCGCTAGTTCCCAAATCGAAACAGCTCATACCGGAGCTGCGGAACAGGCTACACAAATATGCAAAAACAACAATACACGGCAAACGATGAGTCATTAATAAGAGCTCTCGATAATCAGGCTGCGTTGCTCTGAGGGCGATAATCATTGGCCGCCTGCTCTCCAAGTGATAAGCTAATCAGCCCTTCGTCTCCACCAAGCCGTCGAGGGGACTCATCGTGATTGACATTTCAGCACAGGATCGAGTCTATAGAGACAAGCAGGGGTGGGGGGGTGCACCTGAAGTGACTTAATTATCATTGCTGTGGAATTATATCCTCTCAACTCTGTTTTGCCTGTTTTACTGAAGGTTAACACGGTTCGCTTCACATCACGGTGAAAGTTTCACCGCTGCCACAGAGCACTTGTATATTTTCCACGTAAATTAAAACAGACAGACGGACCATACATTCCTCGTTTTTGTTTCCTCACAAAAATGTTTCATATGTCAGGACAATCTTGGAAAATCAAGCTTCTACTTTTGCATTCAGAGTCTGTAACTCTGTGGCTAACCAGCTGCAATGCGAGTGTGGAGGTTTTTTCCTCCAACAAGACAGTTGTGTTGCTGCACAGTCAAATTAATTCATAACCTGTGGGGATACTGTCATGACAATCTGACAGCTTTTTAACAATACAGGCCTGATGTAGCAGAGTCTCAGCTGAGTATCTGTCATCCTCACCCCAACCTGCGTTGTATGGCTTACAGTACCGGGGTCTCCAGCACCATAGTCCTCATTTTTGTTCCACTGCACAGGGATTTTTTTCTGTTCTTGTGGCTCACATCGCCCTGAATGTTCAAGGAGGGAACAAAATACCACTACAGAGCAAATTCTAATCAAGGTTAAATCTTCCTCCTGACTTGTACACTCAGTGAAAATCACAGCTCACATTGTCACCTATTATGCAACAGATGCTACAGCAAAATGCAAAGCAAAGGCTCTGCGGCTCATATCCTTCAAGTACCTTGCCCCACCCCCAACCCCATTTGCTTTGATCTCAGAGGCATGTCTCCAAGGCATGTCAACGCACGAGACAGTATATTTCCAGATTCCATAATGACCCATCTTCTTTTTCCTTGGTGACAATTTTGGGACAGCTCTGACAGATGATACTAGTTACACCCAGGTGAAAACAACAGGCTGACAGATTCACGCTGACAGAGCGGCCTCACAGATTTTTATGCCGATCACTGTAGCTTGACTGCCTGCTGTTATGAATTTTGTAGCTAGTCCCAGTTGGGGAAGGAAAAAAAAAACTCCTGGAATTGCTTCTGTTGTGGGTTAGAGCGTGTCTGCATCACTCAGCACTGCATTTTAGTGATGTTTAGTTTAGGTTTATCTCCACATCTAACACTACAATGTTCACATGGGGAGAGAAAGTGTTGCTATGGTAATCACTAGCAAAGTTATTGATAACTTGTTTGGTTTACTGTGTAATATTTCCACAATATTCCTATCAAGCATCTGCATTACTCAATAGTGAGTTATCTTTCTTATCTTAATTTTATTTATGGCATCAGTGGCGCTCATCAATAACCTCGGTTTACATTTGAAAACTTCTCTCTCTTAAGCTATTACTATAAAACTCACTCTTGCAGCGTGCTTGCAACACAGTAAGTTTACAGCTCAACATACATCAGCAGGCTGATACTATCAGCCAATATCGGCTTATCCCAGATACATCTGTATCAGTGCATGTTGGCAGATATGTACATAGAAAGATATTTTTGAACCGTATTTTTCTTATGTCAAGTTGTCAATGTTTGTTTTTTGTTTTTATTGATAATGTTTGTTTAGACTGCTTTAAAGTTACCCAGCCCTATCTTATCTTTACAGTTGCTGTTTGTCCCATTTTAAAATAGCCTTTCATTCATCCATGAAAGAACTGACTTTAAAGGATTATTTCAAAAAAAGTTTTGTTTTTTTAAAATCAAAGAATAGCTGCTTTTTCTATCATTCTGAATATCAATATCAGTATCGGTTTAAAATCAGATATGCATCAGGCTCTACAATCTTGTCACAATTTATGGAATTTAATCTCCTTAAATATAAATTCACAGTGTAGATACAGAGGTGACACGCTGATATTTTCCATTTCTATAGGCAATTTATTATAGGATTACTGAAATGGGTATTCATTAAGGGCTCTTGACAAGGAAGCACTCACTGTTGAAGGGCCACCTGAAGAGCAGATACAAGCAATTCTCGTTTCCTACTGAGACCCTGTTTTCCCATCATCACCCTGTTGCTCTGCAGAATAAGAAACCAATTTCTGCCCTTATTCTAATGGCTAATAATCAGACCTGTGGCTGTTCCCTGCGACACTTTCCAACAGGTAAACACAAATTACAGGTCAGCCCTGTTGAAGGGTTTGTAGAGGCTCAGGGAGGATTAGGTCTCCTGAACAGTCACCTGCCGTCTGAAGCTGCGAGGAATTAGGACAAAAACCATAGACCAGGAGAGCCACACCTCGCCTATCATGGCGTACCAAAACTCAACACACAGATCAGGCAGAGACCCTCGACAATAAACTTTTACAACAGGTCCCACGGTCCAACAAACAGCAGCCAGAGAGGAGACAAGAGACGTGACAGGGGGGGAACATGCAGCACACCCAGAACGCGGGCGGTGCGGCTGGGATTGCTGAGGGTTTCCCGCATTCAGGACGCACGGGGCTGGAGAAGGTGGACAACCGAAGAGGCTCTAACGTTAACCAAACACAGCTCGGGTCGCTTCGTCTTACCTTTGGCAACGAGGAGGATCGTTGCCGCTACCAGCCAAGTGTTTCTCACCGGAGAGACCGGACAGCGCGCCGCGTAATCTCTCGCCATTCTTCTAAAGAGGAGACAAGGTGGACGTAAATATCCACAACAGCGCTGTGTGGGGCAGACGGGCTCCAAAGTATTCCTTCCCCGATCAGCCAAGAAACTTCGAGCTCAGTTCAGACAGCCTGGGTTGAAATCAGCCAAGTTGCCGATTCTCTTTCCCTCTGCTTCTCTGTGTAGGGACCTCTTCAACCAGGACTGCGCTAAGTTTCTCTCTCTCTCGTTTTTGAATCTGTTAATGACAGAGAGAGCCAAACCCCTCCCCGTGTGGGCCGGCCACAGTGCGCTCAGGTAGCCGTGGGCTGGTTGTGTGTGACAGCGTGACTCGGTCACGGCGAGCGGAGCGAAACTGAAACAAAGTGTGGACGGAGCGTGGGAGAGTCGGCGGAGCTCCGTGTGTCTGATGCGGAGAGCTGAGCTGGGGAATATCGGAGTGATGTCAGCAGAGCGTCACCAAGAGGACTTCAGCCGTAATAGGCTCCTGAACCCTCACTGCTCCAGCTCCAGATAGAGCCACACTCACACTGGGTCATAAATACTGTAGAAACACATCGGCTACCTGCTGAAGGCTCAGGGTGTGTGTTCTGCTGACACCTGCCGCTCCTTTGAGTGTGTGTGTGTGGGCTGTGAATTGTAAAAAAGAAAAAAAAAACACTGCATAACGATTATTATCGGCGAATATTTCCATTGATCATCAATATAATACAGTGGAGGAATCACTTGTGTGTTTCCACTTGACGCTACTTTCTATTTATACTTCACAACATTTCAGAGGGAATTGTTTATAATGCACTTTACACACATAATATGTTACTGTTATATACAGTATGTATTATTACTGATTAAACTACTCAGCTGTGGCATCAGAAAGCATTCAGACCCCTTGATAGATTTATTAATTGGGAAATTCAGGTATCCAGTAGCTTACATTACATATATAAAACCCTATATCCACCACAAATCATAGAAACAAAAGCCCAATATGACACAATAAGGAACAGAGCAAAAAATAGATATAAATAATTAAATAGGCAAATCTACTGCACAGCAATAAATGTTAGCAGACATAGATCTAGTGCAAAATGTCATCGGAAATGTAGATTTAATTGTAAATGGATAGAATTGACATCTTTGACCATCAATCTACAACCAATCCCCCATGTTTTAAGAAACTGAACTCTCTCATTTACAAAAGTATTCAGAGCTTTTGCTGTGGCTCCAAACTGTGTCCTGTTTGTTTTAATTATCCTTGAGATGAAGGAGAACGTGATTGGAGTCCATCTGTGGTAAACTGAAGCGATTGGACTTAGTTTAGAAAGGTAGACACTTGTGTATATAAGATCCTACAATTCACACTGTATGCCAGGACAGAAACCAAACCAGGAAGTCCAAGGAACTCTCTGTGGACCTCGAAGCACAGACCTGGACAAGGCTATAAAACCAATTCTGAAGCTTTGAGTGTCCCAGGAGAACAGTGGCCTCAATAACTGACAAATGGAAGAAGTCTGGAACCACCCACACTCTTCCTAGAGTCGGTCGCCCAGCCAAACTGAATAACCAGGTAAGAAGGGCTTTGGTGAGGGAGGAGACCAAGAGCCCGGTGGCCACTCTAACAGAGTTTCAGAAGTCCTCTGCAGAGATGGACGACCGTCTCAGCAGCTCTCCGTCACTCAGGCCTTCATGGTAGAGAGGTTAGACAGAAGCCACTTTGAGTAACACTCATATGAAAGCCTGCTGGAGTTTACCAAACCACATTTAAGGGACTAAGAGCAGGAGGAAAATGATTCTCTGTTCTGATGAGACAACAATTGAACTCTCTGGGCAGAAGTCCAAACACTGTGTCTGGAAACACCAGGCGCTGCTCATCAGCTGGCTAATGCCATCCCTACAGTGAAGCATGATGGTGACATGCAGCATCAGCGGCAGGGACAGGGAGACTGTTCAGAAATGAAGGAAGGATGAAGGCAGTCAAACACAGAGAGGCGCTCCAGAGTGCAGATGACCTGAGACCGGGACGACCTCTCAATGACCTGAAGCAGCCAAGACAACACTAGAGTGGCAAAGTGGGAACGTCTCTGACTGTCCATGAAACCACACAGAATATCTGTGGAGAGACCTGAAGATGTCCGATCACAGACGCTTCTCATCCAGAGTGACGGAGCCTGAGAGGATCTGCAGGAAGAATGGGATAAACTGCCCAAATCCAGGTGTGCAAAGCCTGTAAAGACTCAACGCTGTACCTGCTGCCAAAGAGGCTTCTACAAAGTCTCAATGAAAGGTCTTTTGTAAATGAGAGATTTCTAAAAACATGATTTCACTTTATCATTATAGATCAATGATGGACTAAATGCTATTTTATCCATTTAAAATTGAATCTACAATACAGTAGAGTGTGTAAAAAGTGAAGGTGTAGTTACTTCCACCAGGTAAGAGATGGAAATGCTACACAGACATTAATGCAACTGCAATAATAAAAAACATAAGACATATAACGATCACAGGGACAACACTATGGGGTTGAGAACTCATACCAATGATATTTAAATAGCCGGTGTTGTGCTGATAATACTTATGGACTTCTAGTTCAGTAAGTGTTTGAACACAGGGATATTCACTCATAATGGAGTATTTTTGACATTGTTGTTTTGCTAGTTTCACATGAGTAAAAAGATCAACCATTAATAACCATTAATCATGAGGTCAAAACTGTAGCTACTTCACTGGAATCATTGACAGTTTTTGGAATCAAAAACAAGGCCAAAGTAATGTCTGAAAATTGCTTAGTTTGTCTGACCAGCAGCCAAAAAGTCCTTTACATCATTAATTAAAAAAAAAAAAAACAGTACCGGCAAATGTAACTGAATCTTTTTATCATTTAATCAAAATAATTATTGATTTCTCTCCATTGACTGAGTGATATACCCATTGAATATGTCAAAACTGCTCATTTGAAATGCACTGGCTTAAGAAGTGGAAACTTGTTGGTAGCAGTGTGCAGCGTGTCCCTGTGTGGCTGTCTACAGAGGCCATACCACCCTGCATATCATATGCAATGTCTAAGTTTGCTTTATAGGCACATTACATCCATGATTTCTTAGCCCAGCCTTTGCTTTCTAAGAAGACAGAAGAACAATTTCCTTTAAAATTCACTTTAGCTCATTAGGTGAAAAAATTGAGGAAACCTTAAGAGAGGCAATTTAAAGAGATATATTCCTTCTGTGGTTGGAAAAAGACAATTAGTCAACTAAAAATAGTCTAAGTGTATAAAAATGAACAGATATTTGTTACAGTTAGTAGAAATTCAAAACACAAGTGTAGCGCAGCATAAATCCAATAAAATAAGACTAATAAACTAACACAAAGACCCGGGTATTAAATGTCCAGTGGAATAGGCATGAGACAGGAAAAGCTGCAATTATCATTCTGTTTTCTAGATGTTGTGAACATATAATGCCACGGTGCTCTTCAGAAGGATAACATAGTCACTCTAAGCTCAAATGAAATCCAACAGAGGTGGAAAGTGGAGCCAAACCACCTAAAAAGATTTTCTAATAAAGATTTTATTTTTTATTTTATTTATTCAAGATTATTTGCTAATATTTTTGGAAATATACAGTATGGTTAATGGCACATGATGAAGATATTGGTAATTTAGGGGTTAAAATGTATTAATGAGATACTTTCTAGAAGTGTAAATACATCATGGTTGTGTTCGAGCTGCAATATGACAATATGACCTCCACTATAATAGCAGCTGTGGATGCAACTCTACATTTTAAATATCTTTGAATCCACATGGTGACTTAGCCATGTGATGATATATCAGGTTCATTACACCAAAAAACAAAAGTACAAGTGACTTGCACACAAAAAATTGCACACATGAATTCAGGTTTGCTGCACACAAGAAAAAGCCTTCGGGGACCAGAGGGGCTTTAAGTCTCTAGATGGATGTTGTCATTTACTTTGTTGTCCCGCGCTGAGAGACAGAGATGCTGAGAGGTTTTTTTTAAAGACAGAAATGTTTCAAACATGGATAAGTTGAAGGGAAGTAAACAGACCCGCACTCTCCTATACACAAAGAGGACGTTCTCCCGCCTGTTCAGGACGATAAGAGAGCATCTTTGAAGTCGACTGTTGCAGTATTTCACTTGCCGTTGAAGTAAGTAACACAAGCGGATTGACTGAGAAAATACTTCACACCAAGACATTGTAAAGGCAAGTCTCAATTAACTGTGTGACTTAGTCATAACCAAGACTATAAACATAACAAACACTATGGTAGGAACTATTACCCACACCCCACAGTATTATGTCAATAATTCTGTTCATTTTTCGTTGTTATGTGCTGATTTATCATGAACAAATATCAAATATAATATTTTTAATTCATACGAGTAAATAATAGATTATTGTTCACACCCAAATTGAATGTGTTTTACATAAAGGTGGGATTATTGTGGTGTTTGCCTCTGCTGGGACATTTTAAAGGGTCAGTTTAACAAAATTACACATATTTTCTTACTCAACCTCTGGTGATATGTAGCCAATACAATGTAGGTGAATGGGATTTGGTTTGTGGTGTCCAAAGCATTGAACAATAACTATAACAACAACAATAACAATAATTAAAAAATTCAGCAGCGATCAGCACATTTACATGAATATAAGTAAATGGGTTACTCAGAGAAACCAGGTCACACATGTAACCACTGTAAATTCATGTGTACATACATACATAGTATATCATTTAAAATAGTACAAATAGTAAATATTTCCCGGTTACTTTGATACTTTAAATGTCTAAAGTCTTTTGCACATATATACTTGTAAAAAGGCCATTTAGAAATCTGGCTGTGTGAATATGTAGCCACTTATTCAGCAGAGGTTTCTCTACTCCCCTATCCCAATTACAAAAAACTATTTCCTGCTTATGTGACAGAAATCTGGAGAAAACAAACTCTGCTACTTAGCTGCATGTGTCTCCCCAGAACCAATGGCAATTTCATTCTAGATAACTGCAAACTACACACCTTGATGTGGACAGGTTTTATTGGAACTATTTTCTACCACCACTGTACTGCTGTAGAAGTAGAAATCGAACACAGATATCTCAAAACCTGGGCAGATAAAACTAAAACAATTTAATGTGCTAGATTAGAAAATAGATTCTGATCCTTTATTACGTTCACTTGGTAAGCGACTTACATTTAGAGAGCGGTTTTGGGGATCAGTGTCTCACTCAAGAACACTTCAAAATGTGGAAGAGAGCCAAACCCTCAAATAATGGCCGAACAGCTCCATCTGAGCTAAAGCTGCAACACCAAACAAAAAAAAAAAGACACATCTTTCAAACTCTCATAAACGATAAAACTTCAGACCCTGCAAGTGGTGAAAATGTACTTAAAGTCTTGCATCAGACTTTCAATAAGTCATGCTCGAATAATTCTTTCTGAGTCTACCAACTGATATCAACAAGATAAAAGATCTAGAATTGCAGCTTACACTGACTGTGATGCAATGATGGTTCCCCTGTGGCTCAAGTAGGCCAACAGTCCCACTTATTACAAACCGAGCCACCGCTGTCACAGTCAAAACATCTCTTTATCTCACAGTCAAAGTTACCACCTGCTTCCTCCGGCTGTAACATGTACAGCATAATGCTCTCACTGCTTAAGTACTATGATTTCTGCTTTGAAGCAAAACAAATAACCATCTATTTTATGGTGGAAAATCAATGTAAGCAGCACCACGCCTCCCTCCACCTATACTCTTCAAAATATTTCACTGAGAAATAACACAAAGCCCTCTGGAAAGCCTGGCTATCTGCCTGCTTCTGAAACCTTCCCCATGATGCTCCCACCATTTTGCTGGGTGGTGGACCTGGCTGCCCACCTCTCCATTATCACCTCATTAGCAGGCTGCAAACTGGCCCACCCTCCATTTTGGCTCCAGCCTCAATCAGACCATTAATCACAGAAGAGCAGGGAAACCTTCTGTCCTCTGAAGGCTCACGATGTATTCTGCCGGCCCCTGCTGTGTGTGTGTGTGTGTGTGTGTGTGTGTGTGTGTGTGTGTGTGTGTGTGATTGTGAGTGAGTGTGTGCGGACATGCTGCTGCATACAAATGATCCAGCTACATCCTGCCATCTGTTGACTGCTAAAAGTAACTGCCTCAACTCTGGCACACGATGGTTTCGTTCTGTCTTTTCCATATCTATATCCAAGAATATCATCATGCAATTCAAGGTTTACTTATCAAAAGAACAGATGGAACAAAGTACTAAATCACTGCAACAAGTCCGCGTAAATGAACAACAAATAGGCTGTAAATGCATCACAAAATACAAGCCGTGGTTTTTCTCATGTGCTATCCATGTGGTTAAGATATGATTCATTTAAATGCAACTACAAATAAAAAGATCATCTTTGTGGTTTAAGAAGACGACTTCTAATGTTAGTAGGAGAGGGGATGCAGTGTCGAAGTCTTCAGCTTTCCTTTCCTTTTATACTAAATGTGAACAAAGATCTTTTTACCAATGCTGTCAGCTTTCTGGAGGGAACAGTTGTGTGGGTTTAAGAGGTTTAGAAATGTATTGGCACAAACTTTGTACAGACATTCACGGTTCGCTGACAATAAGTCAAAATGGTTCTGGTGATCGTCTGACTTTATTACTAGCACCACCATGAGGTTCACACTCCTGGTTTTGAGTAAGGATGTTTTCAGACCTGCACTTTTTAGTCTGGTTAGACCAAACCCGTTTGTTTTCCTCCTTGGTACGATTCGTTTGTGCAGGTGTGAAAAGAGTAATCTATAACAATCACACTGAGACCTTTTCAAGGGGGTGGTCTCGGTCCCGGTCCCAGTCCCAAACGGACTCTGGAGCGGTTCGTTTTTGATGTGAAAAAGTGCTGAACTATATCCACCCCTACTAGTGGGTGAACTCACGAGTTTGAGGTTGACAGTTCCTGTAACCTTTTTCCTGTGTTTACTTTCCTGCTCCAGCCAGACAATCCGACCAATAAGAGGAGTGAACGGGGTTTGTAATGATGCATTATGGTTCACAAGCAAAACGCACCTACAAGTTTACACACTCATCAACTCAACTGGACCAGAGCAAACTTACTTTATGTGTGAAAACACCCTAAAATATCTCAACAACCACTGGATGGACTGCCATCACATTCTGCACAGACGTTCAGGTCTGTAATAATTTTGGTGATTCTTTAACTTTTCATCTTGCTACACCGTCACGTCAACATTTCAACTTGTCCAGTTCTTTGGTTTATGACCAAATATCTGCAAAACTATTGACTTTCCCATCAGTCTCAGCTCTTCTGTGCAACATGGTAAACATTATACCTGCTAAACATCGGTATGTTAGCATCGTCATTGTGAGCATGTTAGCGAAAAGCATCACTGTACCTAAGTAGAGCCTCACAGAGCTTCTAATATGTTGATAAATAAATACAAAACTGAAATATGATTATTACTGTTGAATAAATGTAACAGTGAAAGTCTTTTTTATTTACTTTTCTCTTATTTGCTCCTTTGGTCTCTGTATGTACGACACGCTGGAACTCCTAGTCTTGCTTAATGTTCAGTTTTTGTGTGTAAGTAGTATGGTGTCTTTCCGTTTTTTGCTTCTCCTTGTTCCTATACTCTCTGATTATACATTGGCAAGTAGTGAGCAGGTTGCCATTTCATGTAACGTTATGTAGAGAGGGTAGGTAGCTATAGCTTCTACACCTTTATAGCCGATATTGATATGTTTTATTTCTATGTGTATTTACTATGTATAAATATCAATAAGGACCGAAAAAAATGAAAATGGAACTGAACTAATGTGGTTGTCGACCCTCGATCTTAATAAATTTCACCTGTAACTTTAGCGAAGCATTTGGCGTGATTTACCTTCTGTGGTTATAATTACAAACAAAGATCATGTGTTCATCATTCAGCGACGGACCTGTCTTGTTTTACCCAGCTGTTTCTTGTGTCAGGCGTTACGTTCTTGTTCCTACTGTAATGAACAAGATTGTAGTTTGAGAGAGAGATTCATATTCATTACATGCTACTTAATTACCGAATAAAGAGTGCCCAGAGTTGTTCAGGTCTTTATAGTAACTGTGGCTGATGAGTTTTTAACATTTTGTCAGTCAGATATTAACAGAACCTCACAGAGCTGCAGCTGTACAGATGCAAAGATTTACTGCCGCTGTATGCTGACGTTATTATCATACATGCTCAAACTTAAAAAAAAAAAAAAAAAACCTATATATTTGAAACCATCACATGGCTGACAGTTAATCTCTTTTGGCAAGAAAATGCAAAAGGCCACATAAATGCAATTTGGAGGGAATTTGTGTGACATAAATAATGAGTAAGCCCTGGCTCCAGGCCTGTTTGGCTCTGTAGAGGAAACTCAGTAAATTAATTCCCCCTGCTGTAATGATGTTGTAAACAAAATCAGGATCACTTTATATCAACTCATAAGCCAAGTGCTGTATAAGGTATTTTTCTTAGTCACATTGATGCAGAGATTCGCCCTGTAGGTCTACTGGTGGTCTATATTAAAATACAGTTTACTCACATACTTTAATTTTGTTACTTTCAATACAAAACAAACAGTATAAATATCACTATACTAGATCCGTCCAACTGCATAGAGGAAACCATGCAGAAGCAAATGTTATTTTCCTTTACATTTCCCTTAAAATCTCAAGCCAGCAGGCTTTAGAAAGGCTTTGAATAATTCAGTCAATAATTCGTGTCTCACCACTTTGTGCTTCCTCACTCCCGGGGGCCACTGTAGCTTAAACCTGTGGTACACAACCTAGGGGTCGGGATGCCCCCGGGGGGTTGCAAGATGAATCTGAGAGTTTGCAAAATGATTAACAGGATAGAAGAAAAAAGAAAAAAATGTTTCTGCAATACAAAATTATATTCATATTTTCTGACTTTTCTTTTATGTTTCTTTCCTCTGAAATCTTTGGCAGTGTTAACTCTTGAGGCCTCTGAAATGTGTTTAAATGAAACAACCACTGAGGGGAAATTTACTCTTTGGCTGAACTTGTGACTGTAAAATTTGCTGGAAGTGAAGAAGTCACTCTCTCATCTCTGTCATAAACTAGAGCTGAAAAGCTCCGAGCAGAGGGGTGAACCCCCAGATCGTATTGTACCGAGCTGCTCAATTTAGCTCAGACTGCAGCTGCACTGCAGGTGTGAGTGTGTTTCACTCTCTGTCTTTTAAGAAAGACTTAAAACTGTTCCATCAGCTGTCCGCTGGCTGGAGATGTTTGGTTTACTGAGTCATTTCCTTCCCGTCACACACACACACAAATCATCTGTTCATCCATCTCTCTATATTCATGCTTTTGCCTTGTATACAGATTGGACTGGGCCGTCCCTCTGGCCTTGGCTCTTCAATCACCTCTCTGCTCTGCCTTCCTTCACCTCTCCCCTTCCACCCCTCTAACCCTCCATATATCCATTCTTTGATCTCTTCCTCCATCCCTTTTGCCGCTCCGTCCCTCCCTCTGTCATTCCAGAGAGCAATATAAATCAACTTGTACCTCAGTGTCGGCTGGCCAGCCCGAACACCTACTGAGTTATTTACTTCAACATGCCTCTGATCCACGAGACGAACCTGCATTAGCACTAACACAGTCAACTCTACATATTCACACACATATCTGCACAGAGCACCTAAGAGCAAACACACACACACACACACACACACAATCTGTTTAGCTGCATTAGAAGAGCTGGAAGCACGTCTGTGAGAGCTTTCTCCCTAATTATTTTGTCCACAACCAGCCCATGAATTTTATATGCAGCATTCCCATCACTCTCGTATCCTCACCTCATTCTTGAGGCTGTGAGCCAGCATTGACTTGCACACACACACACACACACACACACACACACACACACACACACACACACACACACACATACACACACACCACATGAACACTTTTGCACCCACACACAATTGGTATGTTTGATTTGTGTGGCTATAGATTGGTATGTTTTTATAGTGGAGGAGAAGGTGGTGGGGGAGGGGACAAACGGACAAGGGCATGGGCCTGTTAAAAGATGGAGCAAAAGGGGGCTGCCACTTGGTAGATAATCTTTCAGTCTCTAAACACAGTGGAACAGAGGGCAAGAGGTACCTGTCAATCACTGTAAGGAGTCCCCAATGAGGTAACCCAGGTTATGGGTTTGTTGAGGGAGGGGTTAGTTACATGAGGGGGGATCAACGGACACCAATACACTCTGAGAGGACTTCTCTTCTCTGAGAAATAACTTAGCACCTAAATAAAAAAGACCTGTGCACAGACTCTTTCAGGGATGGGGACGAAGGAGGAAAAACAAGCACCTGTACTGCACACAGGGTCAGGGGTATGTGACAAACAGGTACTTGAGTTAACAAGAGGTAATCAGAAGACTCTGAAGTGAACATCTGGTGTGACTTAATAAGCAGCAAAGAAGTGCCACATTACAGCAAAGAAAAATTCTGGTGTCAAGTAAGTAAAGCAACTTTGACATTCCAGAGCTGTACCCAATAAACTTTGACCCCGGACACTGAACATCGTGGAAAATGATCAATTCTTTAGTGATAATTGGATTTTGAATTTTTGAATTTTCTGATTTTTGACGATGCTGAACGTGACTCTGTAAGGAAATGTCGGGCACCTCTTTTGTGCAGACTAGATATCTTTACAACTATTCAAAAGATTCACATAAAATTCTGTACAGACATTTTTAGTTCCCTGATGATGTATCACAATGACTTTGGTGATCATTATCTTGAGGTCAACATTTGTGGTTTTGGAAGAATTGCCATTAAAATTGGTTGCAGACACTTGGAGTGAATTGTAATAATATTACAACCTATAACATTCCTATCATCCTTAGCTGTACTTTTTATTTAGTGCTTGTTGAAGCCAAATCTTTCATGTCAAGGTATTGTGTAAATGTTATGTTGCCCCAAAAGACATTCAATTTGTTATTAGAATGGAGCTTTGTGTTTATCTAGTAGAATATGGAGTCTTCACGACCTTTTTCCCATGTTTCCCCTTTACCACTCCATATCTGGAAGTTTTCCAGAGCACTGCCACATAGTTTTTAGACCATATGTTATTCTCCTGTCCATCTGAAGGCGTAGGCTTTATTGTTTATTTTCTAACTATTGTTATGGAACATAGCAATAGCTGTTTTCGAAAATAAATATTGTTTATTTTTACTATCCGATCCCTTTGTTTCCTTGGCTTGATGACAATTCGGAGCATGTCTAAAAACACCTCATGGCAAGTTTGGATCGCAGTACAGTGTACAGTGCTAATTAGCAAATGTTAGCGTACTAACATGTTAAACCAAGATGAACAAGGTAATTGTTATACCTTGGAAAATATTATACCCATCAGCATGTTAGCAATCACTCTGTAAAATACACTCCATGTGTCAAGTGTTGCTAAAATCTTCAAACAATCCCAGAAACAATACAGAGGACATGACCTCAGATTCCTCCATCCCTATGTCCATCATGCACATACCTGCAGCCCGATTGGAAATTATATTGAATAGCACAGAACCTTTTCTTCAAAAGCAAAACAAAATCCCTGTAGTTGCATTTCAGATGTTTTCTATATAAGCCATCTTTTGCGGCTCCACAAAACAAGCCAAACATATCCATCACAGCTCTCCAAACAGCTTGTGCACCTCATTCCAAGTGTTTTGCAGCCAAGCTGGAGTAAGGTAGCACACAGACTGACTTCTGATGTCCACCACAGGAAATATGGAGCAATTTGATGGACGTTTCTGTGTTGTTTGGAACAGAATAAAGGTGGAAATGCCGACTCCAGCAGCTTGGCAGCTGGCTGGCATGGATATATGAGGCCTGACTCACTGTGTTCGATGATCCTTCAAACTTCAGGGGTTGTTTTAACTAACACACATGGGTGGATAGCGAATCTATTTTCAATTTGAGGAAAACTATTCCTATATATCAGTTCTAACTTTTCTCAATTTGACTGGACAGAAATGAAGAGAAGAACAGAGTTCAGGAAATGGAAGATTTCAAATCCACAGCCCAGAGATAGAGGAATGTGCTGTGCCAAGTTTTTGTAGTAGTTTTTGTAGCATTTTTTTTCAGGGGGCCGATCTATTTCATGTTACTTGGTTTAATACTGCCTTCAAGTCATCCTGGTAAGCTCCTAGTTGAGACTTCTGAAGTGGTAAATACGACGTGTCATGCACTCAAGTGCATTAGTTTGAAGGACAGCTTCCCAAGCAACATTACTAACTGTAGCCTCGGAGTCTCTTATCAACAGCAGGAGGGTGACATCCATAACCCAAAACGTGACAAGTGATACTTAAGTGAAATTTCAATATATCAATACACAATATTTAACTGATATTAGCTAAAAAGAATGACACATATCAGAAAGACACCGCTCTGTAAAGCATCTATGGAGCTTGGCTTTTCTTTGTTTGTTTTTTGCAGAAAGGATGGAAATATTCCTTTATTCCTATGTGCTCAGTGGCTCTTCTCATTTTTACAGGTGAACGAAGAGTAACTGGCGGCTGAGAACACAGGTGCTGCAAAAAGAGAGTGAGTGTTTTAACATGATGTGGTCACTGCAGGAAGGTTATTTGAGAGTCCATTATTGTATCTTTGGAGCAGCACCATCTTTTTCTGACAGTGTGGTGCTTAGTCGAAAATGTCAGCTACTACTGAAACCACTTTAAAATGAACCGAAAGAGTTGTTTACAAATGTCTTTTAACACAGACTGGATCACACACTGGTGTCTCTGGTTTTCTCTTTGAAGAATGTTAGCCCCACCTTCAAATACCGTTGTGCAGTGGCCACATCCTTATGTTTCTGTTAATGAATAGAGTGACCAATCAGCCGTGTCGCTCGGTACAGATGCTTAGTTAAGAGTTAAAGGTTTTGTTCTGTTAACGATTAAGAAGAAACAGGTGAGAGAAAGGAGGAGGAGAAGCAAAAGGAGAAAAGGATCTGAATGTGAAGATAAAGGATGCAGAAACTCAATTCTCTAAAGGACGGTGGGCTCAGCTATGTGGTATTTTTTAAGCTGTTTTTGAAAAAGTCTCAGAGTGTGACGTGAGATGATACACTTTTAAAACTTTTTCCCAAAAAAAGAAAAAAGTTTCATCAAAAATGGGCAAGTGCTTACCTTCCCTGCTGGATTTTTCTGTTTATTAAAAGCTGCACCAGCAGTTAGTTGAGAACGAACTTTTCAGTCACTCTGGGAACAAGGCTGTGCAATGAACCTCAACATCAGGCACCAGAGAGAGAGGATATATTGCAGAGGCCTGAAACAAACAAATAAACAGCAACATCTATGTGTGAGCTGGTGTGAGGCTTCATTAAGATCGTAATAACTGGGTTTAATGTCTCTGTGTCTCTCAAATGAACTTAAAAGATACTTCATAAAGTAAGTTCACAGTCACTCTTAATATATCCCTGTCCTCAGAGTAAAACCACATCACATTGAACAGAATGAAGACTGTTCCTGCCATCAGTCAAACTCAACCAAGGGTGAAGTGGAGGGCCAGACTTATCCTGGCATCTCACCCACTGGGATTCGGGTTAAAAGGAAACTCGTTCCAGAATTATGTTTTACCTCTGCCTAGGGGTAGGGTCAAGCTGCTTAGATTAGGGTGAATGTGTTCAGCTCGTTTGTGTGATGGTGGCAGTGTGTTTGTCTGAAGGAGCGGGGAGGAGGAGGGGTCCTTCAGAGAGCGAACGAGTGAGCACGGCTCCAGAAACAAGTGATTACCCACCTCCAGGCTCTGTTGTAAAATGTCACCCCTCTGAAAAAGGGGTCTGTGTTGGATGACCTGTAAACTCTGACATCATCTGCTGTTCCGGTGTTTGGGCAATGTTTATATTTTTTCTAAAATGAGGAATACTGCGCTCCTTTCTCCATTTCCTTCTCTGAACTTTTGTGTCTTGCACTAGCTTTAAAAACTCAAAAAACCAAGCTCCCTTACTCCTCAAGAAAAAACTCTCATCTCGACATTTTACAATTACAATTTGAACTATCCAAAGACAATAAGTGCAGCAAGACATAAAAACATAACACACTTTCATATCTCTGACATACAAAAGATGAGATGACCCTAAAATAAATGCTAGAAATCTAAGAAAGTAAAGGCTGATTGTATCTGAATAAATCAAATCAATTGTAAGTAGAAATTAAAACTGAGGGGAATTGGTAGGGAGATGTGCTCAATGGGACGAAGTGTTCAATTTCAAAAGGCACAAGCATCCCTCCTGATGAAGGCTCCAAAACACCAGATTTGGTCCCTACATTTTGCCACAATCAGCAAGTTCTGGGGTCATTATATTCAAGTCAGACCAAGATGGGAGATTCTCAGAACACACATGTTGGCAGGGCCTCATCACCAGCCTGCTGTGAGAAGGTCAGCCCCTGTTCTTCATGAGCACCACAATCACATCTTGGGCTGAATTTTGTCCCTGCTAAGTGAGCGAAATCTACACTACCTTAGCACCATCAAATGGGTCAAACACATATCACAATGAAACAAAAAAATGATGTAACTCTATGTGAAAAACAAGTGGGAGATGTTTGTTTCCTGACTCGTACACCCAAGATTTGAAAGCTAGATATAGACATACAGACCCCCTGATGTGAAAATTATGTCCCTTGATTATTTCCTAATCAGGCCAAAAAAATTATATAAAACCTGACTGTGATTTTTGAAGTGGCAAAAAATAGCTTTGGAAATACAGAACAAGCCACTGTGAATATCACATACCTCACATGTCAGCGCTGCTTTATTTTCAATCCCCTGAGGAAAACATCTGATGTCACTGCCCTTTATGAGTAATTGGTAATTAAATTGATGTGGAAAAACTCAATTACATTGTTGAAGTCGGTCAAAGAATTGTTAAAGGGTCAGTCGCTCTCTGATATCAAGATGAGGTCACCTCATGGAAAAGACTCCGAAACAACCTTTTCACTTCAGCAGTAATTCTTTCTTGCTTCTGTTACCTCTCTCTGCTACGCTCCTCCAGCCTCAGCTTCCATCTTCCATCCTCTTCCCTCTCTTTTACTTTTCCAGAAAGCCCAGTCAAACACATCTCTCCCAAACCAATACTACCACAATGATGTCTGCTTCATCTGTCCCAGTCTTATAGGCCTGTTCCACTGCATGGTACCGGCTCAACTCAACTCGACTGTGCTTGATGTTTTTTTGGTTTTCCAATGGGCGAAATTGTGGGTCATCATTGTCCGAGACAGGACGTGCTGACCAAACCCGCCATTTTTAAACAACCAAGTGACCATACACCGCTGACTGTAGCCTGTTAGATTTCTCTTAGTTATTGTACTATGCTTTTAGCATGGCAACTCGCAAAACCACGCCATGGTCGATCGAGGAGGTGCAGACGTTTCTCTGTTTGGTATCCCTTCGGTATCCTCCATTGTTTATGCATGTGTCATGGTGAAGATGACGTCACGACAGCTTTGTGCATCAGGAAAAAAGATGCACCTGGTACCAAAAGTGACTATAGTCGAGTAGTATTGAGTCAGTACCATGCGGTGAAAAAATGCTAACAGACACATTATGTGTTTTGTCCCTCCAAGAAACACAAAGGAAACATCAGCCTCAACCCTGTTCTTGCCCTTTGCCTTTTCCTCAGGCTGCAGCCTCACTCTGTCAAAGCTCAAGTCCGTCCCACTGGAGGGAAGGTAGAACTTATGATGAATTTAAACTACTGTTCTTTCTCCTCAACCATAAGCTATGATGTAGTCTCTAGTGATGATGTTTCAGTATAAGAGTTTAATAAACTGTCTGTTTTGTTTCCATCACCACCTCCTTAAATAAGATGGAGATCTGTCGTCTTGCATATGAAAACCTGAACACTCTGCTGGTTTTAAGTGTGTCTCATTGTAGGCTTAGAATTACTGAGGCTTTTTTATTATTATTATATTTTGCACTAATGGCAGAGGTTGCCTCAGGCCAACCTTTTAAAGGGTGGCATTTTTATACTCAATGCATCATTTCATGTATAACCTCTGGTATCTTATAGATGACCTGGAACACCTCCAGCAGTTCACAGCCGATGCCTGGCTCCTGCTGGAAATACTTTTAAAATCCCTCTAAAACACTCTCTTTTTGCAGCACCTGTGTTCTCAGCCACCAAATCATTTTCATTTATTTCACCCTCCATATTTTTGTAAAAATAAAAATTGATGTGATTATGCAAGTTACACCCTTTATCGCTACTGTATCCCTCGAGGTCTGGTTGTA
Source organism: Seriola dumerili (assembly GCF_002260705.1). Lineage (NCBI taxonomy): Eukaryota > Metazoa > Chordata > Actinopteri > Carangiformes > Carangidae > Seriola > Seriola dumerili. The sequence goes on from NW_019174333.1 coordinate 1,276,373, forward strand.
GCACTTCAACATCCTTACATCTTCCTGAGCAAATGTTTTGATGGTGAGCAGATGTTGATATGACAGCAGTTTAAATACAGCACAGAAATGTGTGAAGGCAACCTGAGCTGCTGCTTACATTATTTACCGTAGTCAGGAGCTGAAAGATTTCCTGACATCCAATCAAAGGGTTAAATATATATTATAATGTATATTTTACTGTGTTATTTAAACTGATAGAGGGAAAGGCTTTTTTTTTGTTTCTTTGGTATCAATAAAACTTTTGACTATTTGACTCATCTTCAATCAAGTGAATGAGCCTGAGAAACATGGTAAAGCTGATTTAAAAACATTCTTAATTATGGCACATGTTCACAAGCTGGAAGAATCAACATGAAGTACATGGAAATAATACCTTGAGTCAACCTCCACCACTTGTTCCTAATGCGAATTAAACTGTGATGTTTGTAATGTTAAGAAAGTCCACAGGCACTCTCTCTGACCAGTGGACTAGAAGATAAGAAGGCAAAGCTCTTGATTTACCATTTGTCGACCCTCAGCTATGATCATGACTACTTCGCTTAACCTGCTGCCATCGCGACCTGACTTCGGATCAGCAATAGATGGATGGACAAATGGCATTTTAGCTAGGAAGCAACAATTAAATGCATGGATTTAAGATTTTACCGGTACTCAATTAATAATGTAAGACTCACATTTTATTTTGCTGCTTTGCATTAAATGTCACAAGACAAACACTGCCCCATAGTCGCTCTTCTCCAGCCCCATGCCTTCCCCCTCTCTGACAGAGGGCCATGTGAGAGAGCGTGCCTGTGGCCAGGGACCGGGGAAGTCAGATTGATTAAACAAGCTGCCGGCATAATGTGATCATGTATCAGTCAGCCCACACGTTTAGCTCTGTAATTCTTTCGCCACGGCAGCCTGTCTCCTCTCCAGCTTTGGCCTTTTGAAGTTGAGATCTCACAAATCCCCCCCCATCGCTCCATCCCTCCCTCCTCCTCATCAATCCGTCCATTTTTCCCCCTCCATCATCCTCATCCCATGTGTCCCTCTGTCCATCCTGGCCTGCAGCTCTCCTTCACCCTTAATAACTCCTCTCACCCGTCCATCCTGACCTCCAGCGTTCCTTCGCCCTCAATAACTCCCCTCACCCCATCCGTTTGTCCCTCTCATACTGCTTCTTCCCATCATTAGGCATTTTACCCTGCTCGCTTCCCCTCCTCTATTAGCTGGCTGTGTAGCAGAGTGTTGCTTTGCTAATGGCACTCCAAGGGAGCGCGGAGATAATACTGTTGGCTTTAATTAAAGACATTAAAGGGCTGGAAAGACACAGAGCCCCCGGGATGATCTGTTCTCTTCTCACACCTCCCGAAATACCTCTCTCGTCTCGTCTCTTTCCCCATCACCTTTCCTTCTCTCTCCTTTGCTGTTTTCTATTGCTCATTTGATTCCTTTCTTCTTCTGTTGAATCACCATCTCCCTCTTTCTCCCTCTACACATACTCTTACTCCCACTTCGCTCCTGTTTTCTAGTTTCCTCCGATGTATATTTCTTTCTTTTACCCTCCCCAGTCCTGTGGATTTTATTTCTTTTCCATTAAGTCTTTTTTCCTCTCTGTCTTTGCCTCCCTCTCTGTCTCCATCTCTTTCTTCCCCTCTACCCAGAGCATATTCCCCTCCCGTACCTCATTCTTAGCACCCGGCAACTTGTGAATATCTTCATTAATTTTGACGCCTGGAACTTTGTTTACCATTAATTAGTGTTTTCCTTGTGAGTTTGATTTACATCACAAGACTGTTGCTGGTTTGTACAAACCTGCATGGCTCTCTGTTCCCTTTTTGCTGGCAGAAGGAAAACACTGATAACTTAAATTTAAATACTTAGGGCAGGGACTACAGGGACTGTGCAGATTTTAAAACTGTGTGCATGTGCTAATGTTTGGATTTCCTCTACCTGCTAATATAACTTCCTTTACTTATTTCTCAAGTATTTGTGTACTCAATATAGTAATTTGTAATAATTAGTATAATATAGTATTATACTACAGTAGTATAGTAGTAAAAAAGTAATAGTAGTGTATAAAAGTATATATTAAAGCAGTGCAATATAATATTGTGTTTTTAGTATACTCAAATATACTCAAAAACAAAACAATGAACATAGCACACAGCCTAGGACTTCATGAGGACATCAACCATTAGTTGTAAATTGAGTATCTTCTTCATTCTGGTTTTGAAACCATATCTATCACAACAATCAAAAGAAAAGATAACAAACTTTAAAAGTACAATGGAAAGTATCTTTAGTTCATTCTTTACAGGTTGTAATATCAAGCAAATTTACTAAGCAATGCCTGTTTGCTTTCTCTCTCAATCATAAGTTAAATACATTTTAAATAATGGTTTGCTTTAAAATTAAATCACTTTCAGCATGAAGTTTTTTTGCCTGAAGCCTTAAGCCTTAGTGGGAAAAAAACACCCAATTTCGTGCTACTTAATCCCAAATATCTGTGATCAATTCAGCTGAAAATGTAATGTAGGTGTTTTTCATTACCTTCTGTTTCATAGTCAGATAGATGCATGAATATAAAAGCTAAACTGACCATTGGGTCTCAAACTGTTAACAGCCCAGGGACAACCAAGCACTATCTCTACAGCAGACTCAACCTCTCTGTCTACTAACAATTCATGTTACAAATTTAGAAAACAAATTTAATGTTTAATGTAAGTTATTCACTGTGAATACATATAATCACGCGTAGCAGAGCAACAGCAGTAAAGACAAGTGAACTGTTCAAAGGTGAAAAACTAGATGTGAATGAGCACAGCCAATTAGTGCAGCATAATGTTACATGCTGACACCTTTACTTATTGCTAGTCCAGTGTGGAGGGGTTTTTTGCTTTGGAATGATGCCTTCATCTTAGAGCAAATGATGGAACGACAGTCAGGATTCAAGAACAGGATTCAAACCAAGGACATTGCAGCTATAGCATACGGTACATAGCTAGCATCCACGCCAGATGAAGGAGCCTGCAAGTCATGATGGGACCAGACACGACTCAGAAGTTCCTCAAAACAATTAACACAGTCTTCCTAAAATGTAAAACACTATGTAAAAAAAGTAAGTCTGGAAAGCAGTTGGGGTTGAAAGTGTAGTAGAGAGGCAGTGAATGAGGCGGTGCAAAAATTTGAAATTCCACAAAGCAGCAATATAAATTAAAAGCAGCACTTTTTTTTTGTTGGAAATCCTCCTTTTTGTGTATGCATGTCTGTCCAGCAGTGCACTAGTCTTGAATGCAACCCCCTTAAGAGTTTCTGTAAGTGTAGGCATATAGTCACAAACTCCCACCAACTGTGTCGAGCACACACACACACACAGACACACACACACATGCATGCACACACCTCTTTGTCAGGAAAGTTGCGCACTTCAAGGCGTTGATTAGTCAGGCTGGTGCCTCCCTGCATCTCCATTTACTCATAATTGAAGGCACATCTGCTCTCTATGAGCTGGCTCCTGTTTATAACCCCATCACCCACCATGCATGCTCTCACACACACACACACACACACACACACACACACACACACACACACACACACACACACACACACACACACACACACACACACACACACACACACACACAGGGATGCAGAAACACCTTGAAAGACCTGAAAGGAAGCACGTATGCACGTCCACACACATGCACACATTCCTGCGAGCTAACTCATATGCAAGCTGACATCTACACAGACAGACAGACACACACACACACACACGCACACATATACAGACAGACACACATGTACACACACACACACACACACACACACCTCAAGGATGTTAACAATGGGAGCGAGGCACTTTCCGATCATCTCACATCAGCTCAACACCCCTCCATAAATAGAAAAACCGGCTCAGCACCGCAGGGAAAGAAACAACATTTGGAGAACAGATTAAAGTGGGGGTTTCCGGGGTGGAGGTATGTGCACAATTGTGTGTATGTGTGTGTGTGTGTGTGTGTGTGTGTGTGTGTGTGTGTGTGTGTGTGTGTGTGGCATTGTTTTGTAGAGCTCTGTAGCACGTTGTCTACGTTAATCAGAACAGGTTCCTGGGTCAAAGAGTAATGGAACAGCGAGTCCACTTTCATTTCCTGACACACTACTGTGTGTGAGTCTGCAAAGGCATGTGTGGATATTGTGTCGAACTATTTGTATCCATGTTTTCTCCGGTGTGTGTGTGTGTGTGTGTGTGTGTGTGAAGGAATGAGGAAGACTGAGTCGCCCTCTGGCTTGCCATCCTTATCCCTGGCACCCTGTACCCTGTTTAGCCCCACAGCAGTGACACTGAGAAGTCCTCTTGATTCAATCACACAGACGACATGAAGGGAAAAACGAGAAAACGCACAAAACAATTAACTTTGACAGAGAAACGAGTGAGCCAGAGAATTCAGGTAGAATTGGAGCGGGGACTGAGGGAGTAAATAAGAAAGAAAGGGAGAAAGAGAGAGAGAGAGATGGATTGAAAGACAAGATGAGACGATGTGAGCACATCCTGTGATGATACTCATAAATGTTCAGTAATGTAATCTAAATGCTTACAAAAGCCAATATAATATATTCTGATTCTTTCTTCTTTGTGAGATAAAAGTACTCATGAGAAAAAGTGAAAAATTACAAAAAGCATTATAATCATTTTCACACAAACACTAAATGTTCCTCAGAGCTGCATTTTACAAAGAACACCTGCATCTGTTTAAATGGCCTGAGTAAGAAATGTTCTAATCCTCTTTTTTCAGAAGTATCTGTGTATGCACAGCATGCATATCTGAAATAACATTAATAAGTTTTTCTTTTTTTGCATTTTATTTGAAAAACATGTTTTGTTTTTTTATTATTAAACAGTTTGTTTGTTTCCAACATGTGAAAATTCCTCACCAACGCCAACATTTACAAGTGGATATTCCTTTGAAATGGGTCTATGGACACTAGAATAAGGAAAATCACTTAGGAAAAGTTGGGCAGACGCTCTATGAACCTGTATCCTGTATTAACTCACACTATGCATTTTAATACATTCAACTTCTAACATTACTTGTTTTATTCAAACAAGGTGGCTACATACACAGAAACATTGCAAACAAGAGAAAGGCTTTGTGAAGTTTTTCTCTGAACAGAGGAAGCACCTGCAGATGGTAGGGAAGGTACAGACAATATGATCTGCCCTGTTTATTTTCTTTCACAGCACGGTCACAGTTAGCCACAACGTTTAAAATACTCCTGAGATAACACCGAGACAAGCTCACGAATATAACATACACATATACGTTATAGTGCATATTTTGACAGCAGCCTTCTGGAAAAGCAAACCTCAGAATTGCTCAAGTTGCAAGACAGCCCAACCAACATTTCTGACATGTCAGAAATCCATCCGATCATCCAATTCAGGGAGGGAGTCGAGTTATTCTTAAATAAACATAATCAAAATCAAGAGTATCATTTCCGTATGAGCCAGACTGCCACCCTGATAAACATCTTTTCACTGTATAAACATCAAACCACTGAACACTGTCATTAAACTGTCATTTCCTCATTCGGAATAGTTGCATAAGAATGAAGTAAGAAGATGTGTTTGTTGTTTTTAGCAACCAATGTGAAATAAAAGTCAATTACAGTTTCAAGAAAGCATGACTATCTAGTCATGCATCCTTTCCATGTGATCTCTAATCTTACATACAGCACCTTTTTATTAGCTTGTTTTAATTTCAATGACATATAAGGTACATAAAGTGTATATTCATGTCAAGCTCTAAGAGACTGAGTTCCTGAAGCTCTGTCTGCATTAGTAATTCCAACATGTTGCTAGTGCACGCTGGTCATTTCAGTCAGTAATCTGGACGGTGCAATTATTTTCTAGGGGGGCTGATGTAATCAAGCAACCACCGACAGGTAAAAACAGGCACATCTGCCTCAAGTGGCCCCTTGTGTCAAAATGCCTGTGGAGGCTTAACATGCCTTTCCCTGGATTTTCATAGAAAAAGCTGCATCTAAAAGCAAGAATCTTCTTTTTTTGTTTACATGCTTATATCATCCATTCTCCTCTTTTCCCTGTAAAATATGTGTCTTTTGCTGCAGCTGTAACAAAGGTTTCCTGCTGTGATCTTTTAAATTTCCCATAATCAAAAGAGTGATACTAGCCTTCTGTGCCACTAGGTATGTGAGTCTTATAAATGAAATGTGAGAAATACTGTGAAACATCAGATGCAGATATGGGCAGGATCTCATTCTGATTAACATTTGCTATAGGATGTTAGCCAGAAAAAGTCCCTGATATCTCCATTCTGCACTGGGTCAAGTTTCCAGGGTACATAAGTAAAAAAAGGCCAAATCAGCAGACCTCCTCGAGTAATACTAATTCTGTCCCAGGAGGGATTAAGAGAAAAAAGCAGGGCGGGAGAGATACGCAGTGGAGGAAGGAGGAAAAGCTGAAGGTGCTTAATTTAACATGAGAAGCAGCATAAAATATTTACGAGTAATATGTTTTTGTGAATGTAGCTGGTAGTTTGACAGCAGGTTATCTGTACAGAGGAAAAGTATTCCTTCACACTCTGTTACGTTGACGCCACCTGTCAGTTATACCAAGTGGTGTTGAGCTTTTTATCCACAGCAAATTACCATTCAAATGTCAAGTCAATTTAAAAAAAATAGTAGCTATTCTGCAGGTTTTATGAATATAGTACGTCAGAAGGGCGATTAAAAAAACCACCACTGCAAGACAGCATAATTGTTTCCTATCATACTATCCACATGCACAGGAACCTGTCTCAGCAGCACTGGTGAAGCGCCATCTTGACAATTTGCATATTTCCACATCACACTGAGACGTGGAAGAGCAACAGGACCTCACATACGGAGCAAAGAAAGGTGAACACCTCTCTGCTGAGGACTTAAGTGAGAAACGCAGAGGACAGCAAGAGTTCAGTTAGGGTACACTCTTTATTTTTCCCCTTCGGAAGTCACAGCCAACTTATAATACAAAAAGACTCTTTAGGCAGGGCTTCAGTGGCACCTCAGCCCCTGCTCTTTCATCTCTGAACACTTGGCTGCCTGCTGAAAAAACCTGGGAGAAATATACAGAGTGCTGATGGGGTTCCGCTGCTGTTTGTTGTCTCATTAGTCTGCTTCTTGTGTCTGTCTCACAACCAGTGCTTTGCTTTGGCACTACAGAAAACAGACACACCCTATCATGATTCATAGTTGCTGTTCTCTTATCAAAGTTGTTATAAGTGCATTTATGCACTGTGCTACAGACCATGACATCACTGCAGCACTGCCATGACTGAAGAAGAGAACAACAAACGAGACACAACTCAGCTTAACAACAAGACAAAAACTTGTTTTCTACCCCATCATCAAGTGTGTTTCCATCCTCCTGTTTTTACACACATTTTCATTTTGTGCAGAAAATACACCTGAGTGGAAATTCAACAAAACTTTAACTGATGCAAAAGTGTTTGCTTGGCTGTGTGGAAAAGTTGGCGTACTATAAAAGATGAGGTCTATGAAGACTGACAGAGACATATTCTTCAAATAGACCCTGAAGTTGTGGTAGCTGCACCTGCTTCCTCTACTGTCAACTAACACACTATTACATGCGTCCACTCCATCAGAGAGGCCCAAAATAACAATGACCTTTGACCTTTAGCCACCAAAATCTAAACAGTTCTTCCTTGAGTCCTAGTGACAGTTTGTTCCAAATTTGAAGAAGTTTTGTCAAGGCATTATTGAGATTGTGTCTGAGAATGTCTGAGAATTGGACGGACGAATGGACAACCCGAAAACAATATGGCTCCAGCTCTGACTGTCGGAGGAGAAATAAAGACACAAAGGCGCAGAAATACCATAATGTATCAGGGTTATTTCTGCTCAATCGATTATCTAATCTTCTATATATTTGAACAAAGATAGCTGACTGAAACTTGCATGGATTAGTATCTGATGAGTATCTGTTTAAAAACTTTTAAACAGATACATAACTACAGTAAGCCATTGTTCCATTATACAAACTCTTGCTTTATGTAAAGTGCTTGAGTACTTCAAAAGGCAATACAGAAGTAAAATGTTTTAATCTTGTGGCTCTGTTCCTTTGTGTTGTGGATTATATTCAAGATGTTTCTGTGAAGCCCCTCCCTGCCATTCCCAGCTCTTATGAAGAGCATTGATTATGAGGCATGGTGCTTCCTCTCTGCTTACTGTAACAATTTCAAAAGATGGTTAATGTCTTATAGTAACTGCACTCCTCCAATACCACACTCTGCTACCCATAATTACCAATCTTTCAAGTAAGCAGATCTGCACCGTGCTTCATAATCAGTTCTACACCGTAAAGATCTGAAGTAATAGAAACCTTGCAGATGGCGTTGCGACAGAGAAACTGCTCGGGAGCCGGGGTATTGATTTCATTTATCTGTGCCGGTGCTGCACCTTGTAAACAGGTGTCTGCTGATTCTGCCATGGAGTTATTCCACACGTTGCTTGTAACGCAGGGGAAGAGTAATGCAAGGAGACATTTCAAGGTCATCTCCTCCCTCAGCAGCTACCACAGAGGTGCATCTGAACCAACTCACTGTCCCAGCAGCCAGCTGTTCAGGACTGGTCGCATGGGCCAGGTGTGAGTGAATGCAAAGTAGCTGCATGAATGTGAAACGAGCCGTGGCTGATAAAAAACATGTGCACCTTGAATAACTTTCCCTGGTGGATAAAATGTTAAAGGTGCATTTTAAACATCGATGTATCATTGTCAAAGTAATTATAAACACTTGGTATAATTACCATCTACAAATGAGACAACAGTGGAGACACCCTGACTGCAACTCACACCAGCAGTGGTTTTGATACTGGTATTCCTAAAAAAAAAAGAAAAGAAAAAAACACATTTCCTATAATTACTTTGCATAAAACAATGTTTTTATCTTTAGCCAAAAGTTTTATGTTTAATTTTCATATATGGCTGCAACTAATAGCTATTTTAATTATAAATTAATTTATCAATTTTAGCTGGACCATATATCCACAACAGACTGAGTGACTGAGTGAGTTATCAAGTCACACTATCTGTCAGACGACTGCTGCATGACTGAACGATAAGGTTACACCATTGGTCGGCCAATCGAGTGTTGACGATCCCCCATTGGTCGTTGCTCTTTCAAAATAAATTGGGTTTCTATTAGTGTTGCCAATTTAGCACATTTTTCACTAGATTTACTGACTTCTCAGACTTAATTCACAGTTTTTTTTTCACAAAAGCACCTAGCAACAAACCTAGCAACTTTTTGGACAAAGCTTAGCTACTCTCCATCGAAGAGAGTTGCCTGTAATGCCCCGCAATCAAGAGGCCAACCTCTCTTTGCATCTACTCAGTAAGCAGGGTTTTCCTGCATAGACAATTGGGAGGCGGCCGCCTCCGTCAAATTTTGTGCCACCGCCTCCTCCCGACAAAATTCTAGTAGGCCTACTTGTTTTCTCGGTGGATTTGACGATTGTAACTGCAATTGCAGCTGTACGCCACTACAGCAATGTAGCGGCGCTGAATTGCAATCTGTGCATCAGGCAGAGCCATCCGAAATTGCCAAAGAAGAAGAATACGAACGCGCTGGATTTTCTGCCTGCGGAAGGAGGTGGCGGCCAAATTTTGTGGTTAATGTGTCAGAGAGAGGAGAGAGAGGAGCCAAGGCGATAGTACCAAGTCTTTAGGAGTGTACCAACAAATTAAAAAACATTTATTTATTTTATTTTATTGCAACTGATCTATAGATCATTCAAAAAATAGTTCCCACTCATCAATTAAGGCCCATCAGAGGTTCCCAGAACCTAAGATGGCATCTTCAATCCATAGATTTTTAGTTCACAGTGATACAAAAGAGAGAATAACAGCAAATCTCCACATTAGAGAAGCTTAAACTACAAATGTTACTCATTTATCCATGTTATTTGATAATTAATAAGTTATGAATTGCCAGAGAATGGGGACATTAAAAGGGAATCATCATCCAGAAAGTAAAAAAGTGGAAGTTCCTTTTCTCTTAAAAGCAGAACTCTATTCCTGCTTTGTATCAAAAAGTACATTTCTAATAAAATACAACTGAGAGGCAGAGTCTGTTTAATTATACTCTCAGTTTGTGTATTAAATTAAATTTTATATTATTTGTTATATTTGTCAGCTTTGTTTTTATTTGTCTTGTTTTGTTTTTCACTGCAGCTTCTTTAACACAGCTGTCCTCTCAGTTAACACTACACCTATTTTTTTTCTCTCAAGAAGTCAAGAGCAATAGCAGACAGGCACAGAGCTATGTACAGTAGTATATGAAACCATTATCTATAATTAATACTCCCTGAAGAAAGTCGTGCAGCAGTGCACTTCATTAACTGCTCTGCATTGTTAAGTCGAGAGTAAATAAACACTACTGGATGGTGTCGTTGCAGAGAGACTGAAGGAGAACTGCAGTATTGATTTCACCTCATCACCAGCTGCTGTGAGTCACAAACAGGTGTCAGATAAAAACCTTTTTTTCTTGGGCCGCCTTCATGTCGTTGTGTGGGAAGAGAAATAAAAGGTGACACATCAGTGTCATCCACTGTCATCTCCAACTGAGTCATAAACAAAAACATATTTTAATACTCATTCATTTGGTACCACAAAATCTTAAGCAGGGGTCAGCACATTTGAAATGAATTTTTTTTCCACATTTACATTTTTTCTACACCCCTAGACTTAACACAAAGGCAGAGCAACAACTCTACAGTCTTTTCTCATTAGAGGCAATAAAATTTAGGATCAAGGGATAAACGGGGCTTTAAAAAAATCTATTGCAATTATGAGCAGTAAGACATCAGACCTATTAATATATCTGTGATTAAGTGTCCAGAGATTATACAAAAAAAGTTTCACCACAGTTAGCGCAATTTGTATTCTTGTATTTTCCACCATATGTGATGTTACAAAACAGAGAGCAGATAATTCTCTCTTGTTTACTTGCCAACTGCAGCAACTGATGACTTGGCCACAAAAACAAATGAGACACTTTAACATATTGTGTCCAAATAGCATCTAGAATTTTTGATACAGAGCCAGTATTGTAGGTAAAATGAACAGATGTGTGATTTTTGATGGTGGAATACAAATTAAAAACAGCAATCTGAAACTGGAAAGAGGATTTCTGTTGAGGCAATACTGACAAGTTGAGAACTTGGCAAGGGCATTCTCTGTAAGGATGCAAATATAGGATTGATTTACTTTGATTTTATAATCACCAATTAGCTCACGTCCTGTTAAAAGCTTGCACTAAATACATGAGAGACTGTGTTCATTGTTGCAGTAAAGGCGTCCCTGGAGAAGCTGCTATGTGCAAAGCAGTGACCCGAGTTAAATGGAAAAGAAGCCATGCTTAACAGGAACTAGGAGCTGCCAGTGAGAACTGAGTGGGGGGGGGGTTGAACCATTTAAAGCACCAATAACTATCTGCTCAGGTATTTCAATCCTGTTTTTTTAGCCAGAGGGTGAAAAAAAGCTGTATGAACAAAATCTTAAAGTGCTACTCCTTCTTTTGAGTCACACATTACCTGCAGATTTCGAAAAGAGACTTTAAAAGTTTCTAGCTCCTGCACAGGGGGATACAGCTACAATCATCTTGCATTGATGGTGAGTACAATAGATTCAAATGGTGCCCCAGATTCACAGCAAAAAAATATATGTATGTCAAAATGTCCATAGAAATTCCTGACCATCTGTGTGTTCTGTAGTTTTCACATAATGTGGTTAAATACATAGATTCTATTTCAATCCTCACTCATTGCCTTCTGGAACTCGTAAAAGCGCTTCCACACATCCAGCACAAAACATAAATAAACAGCTATGTTTTTGTAGTGCACCTTTGATGGAGTTTCACTCATTTGCTAAACTAGGCTGACCATGTCATGGATTTACCCTGTATACGAGGGCCAAATGTTTGGAAACGATCCACAAGAGATGCAAGAACAAACAGGAACAGACCCAAACACAGAGAGAGAGCAACAGTACGGGCAACAGCATGATCTACTGCCAATTACTACGCATTTTTCCTGAACTTCATAGTTCACACGTCTTTCCACTCAAGTTCACTTAGATTCATCTGCTGACACACAGACCAGCGACCCACAGAAAAAGAACAGCACCCAAAACTGAAAACAATTTGGACCCGGTCTGGCAGAACCGAGTCGAGCCGTGAAAACCTATACCACTGTATTGAACATGCGCTGATGAAATCATTCTTGGTAAGACAGTTCATTTCCATGATATCAGAGTATTACGTTAACGAAATGTTAACAAAATTAAATTTAAAATTTTCACTTGAGCTCAGACAGATTTCTCAGATTCAAGGACTTAGTCCTGGGCTACACTGCTTACCTCACCTGTGCACCATTATGCATGTGTGAAATGTGTGCCTCTCTAAAGGAGCACATCATCATGTTTCAGCATAGAGCCTTTTTTTCACCTGTGAGTCAGATGCTTCACAGTAAAAATAGACAGTGAGAAGGTCTGTTGATAGTCACATTAACATCACACCAGCAAAATGACATGACATTGACACCTGTCACTAAAGTTTCAGTGTCGAGGCTGCATCTGAACATGATACAGACATGATAAAAATGAAAAACATTTTAGCAACTGCATGTTATTAAATGATGAAGTGGAGGAAACGTGCTATGATTCTATTTTGTCAAGCACTAGGTGAAGGGCTGTAGTTTTCCAGTGCATTTTCCCTATCTGTCGCTCTCTTGCTCTCTCTCTCTCCTATTTTCCTGTCTAAACTAAATATACATTAATTTTATATTCAAATGAAATGTTAATGAAATCAAACATTCTATTATTAATGGCCATTATCAAAGGCAAACTCAGTGTAGAAAGAGCGTGCTGGCAGTAGCATTCATGCGAGCAGCAGTAGTTCAGCAAGGTGGCCGTCATGCAGTCGAGGTGAGCAGTGGGGCCCAGGGCCTTACAACATGTAACTACACTCACACATGGCTTGAACATTAACAGTGTAATTAAAGCAGTTAAAATATATATCTTTGAAAGTTTCAAATTCTTTCATTAGTTTCATAAACTCCTGAAGATGAAATCATTTTATACTTTTTAATTTTATATTTTTGTACTGGATACTACAGCACACACGTTTTTTGCAGTGGCAGATTTTTTTGCAGTGTGCCTCTACATGGACTCAAGATTCGGTGTCTCAACCCACCGACTGTAATGAATAAAAGCAGGCTGAGCAATTAATGTGATCAGATTTTATTATCATACAATGATTTGTTATCAGCTTTGGCACTGATATGCGAGTAACACCAAAACATATTTGTCTGTCATTGACATGGTGCACACACGCAGACACACAGGAGATGAAGAGAAAGTGTGCTATTTATTGTCAGCACACTTTCATGTGTACTTGGAAACACAACCACAGTCTCACCCACACAGTCCCATTCAAAACCACTAAGACGTAAAAATAGCCTTTGCAACAGTATTAGAGCACACAGCCAATTAACTGGTATTGTGTTTAAAGGGTTTTAGCGCTCCAGAGGCTACACAATCCACCAGTGAGGATACAGAGCCGTTAGCTAAAGCAGACATCAGCTTTTATTTTAGATGCAGAAAGGAGATAAAGGGGAAAACCCCCCTCGGATACTCTATAAACTGTTATGTGGAGCATAATCAATCTGGAACATTCAGTGCCGTCCAGAAGACATTTAGTGTGTAATTTTTCCTTTTGGACAACTCACTCGCCACCAGCCTGCCTTATCTTCTGTTGCTTGTACCTACATTTGCCCAAAATGCCAGTCAACAACCGCCTGAGGACAGACATGAACCTTTCATTCAGCTGCATGTTTCATAAAGGTAGTTTAACAGAAAAGAGTGGCCTTGTCCCAAAACCCCTTTACCACTTTCTTGTATCAATGTGCACCACAGAGTACTTACAATCTTTCCCATGTCTGAGGGAAGAGTTTATCTGCCATTACTCTACTGCTTCAGCTCAGTGTTCAGGATTACCAGGTGTTCAGGCCCAAAACTGTATTACATTAAAAGGACAAGGGGGGGTGTGCTGGTGTGGGTATGTTTGCTTCAGGTTTCCAAGAAAATAAGTAAAAGACAAAATATGAAGTCCTATTTGAGTAATAGATCAATGAGTTTACAGATAGGAGTTTCTAGTCAATAAAGAAGGTATTTACAGTATCTTGAAGGCATCTTGAAAGCATCTTGACGATCAATGCAAACAGAGGAATTATGCCTTCAACATTCAAAAGTGTTGCAGTATCAGTAATGCACCCTTGCACATATTTGCAGCAAAACTGAGGCACCTATTTTGCCAGATAAACTCGCATTTTTGGCACCTCTAGTCTCATTAACAATTAATGTGGAGATCTGAATACAGGTTTAAGTGCATTCCCACAATTCATCACATGCCAAGAGGACTCATTTTTCCCCAAACAAAACTTGCCAAACCTACCCTCAGCAGAGAAAAGTCCATCAGGTTCTGTATGATTTCTTCATCCTCTGGTGTTGACTCAGGTTTCTCAGAAGATTCAGCACAGAACTACATAAATAAATAAAGATGTATATATTGTTAATGCTCCAGGTAAATCTGTGCTTTACAACAGAACAGTACCCTCTTTCAAACATACTTTGAACATGTAAACACAGCTTCATTACAGTATTCTGTAGTCTGGGAGAGATTCAGAAATTAAGATAAATCACCTCAGTTAATAATTACCAATTAATAAAAAAGTTGTATAACAGGCTACACTTAAAAACATACTTAACATCTTCATCTTCCTGAATCCGGCAAAGGAAATGAGAGGAGAAACTATTGCAGAGGAAGCGACTTGATAAGAAAAAAACTTGAAATATTAAATTTTGCTGCTGTTACTCATTGCCAGAAATAACACTTCCTTGAAGTAATGAAAGGGGGTGATAGAAAAGATTGTCATGTTCTTGGCTAGCGACCCCTCACATCAAGTGAAAGCTGAACACTAAAAAGCTGAATCTGATTAGAGAGTTGGTGATGTGAGGCTTTAAAAAAACTGTGTCCATATCCATTGAATTAGCATTTTAACACCATAAACAAGCGAGCAGATTCTGTGTTTCCCTGCTTTTTCACACACACACACAGGCAATCTAGTGCCAAGTTGCATATATCAGAGCTTTCAGAAAAATGTCAAAAAATTTTTGTCATAATTTGGACATGTTGACATTAATTGTATTTACAAGTTAGAAACTGGTAATTATGGCAACTCCTACACGATTTGAACACTGCAAATGTCCTAAAGAACAATAGCCTTTATTCACAGCCTATATTTTGACTTGTCAAACAAGAAAAGTCTAAGAAATAACATAAATTAGCGTTCCCCAGTAAGCCATGCCATTAAGTAAGCCTAAATGGAAAGCAGTCAATATTATCAACAATACTGCTAATGTGCTTTTCTGTTAGAACACATCAAAATGTCTACTATGAAAAAGGTCTATGACTAAGTTTTGGATTAAGATGGTAAAAGAAACAACTTCTGAGCCACAGTGAAACCCTACAACTGATAAATAAATGGATAACAGTTATATTAAAGGGGACTTATTATGCTTTTCTGAATTTTTGTGCATGTAAATGAACTACAGATTCACAAGGCTCAAAGTTTACAACAAAAGAAATAACTCCAATTCAATTTTCCCTTTTGGTATGAAACACCTCATTGGGGGTCCAGACATTACTTCCTTGCCCTATTGACGTCAATACGTCTCTTGGCGCTGCCTACCTGCAAGCTTGGCACACCCCCACACAAGGCACAGCACATAACTACTTGTAACGACTTTTCTTTAGTTTTGTTGCCATGCTGAAAAGACACTGTGTTCTCAATTGCCTGGAGAAATCTACTTCACATTTTTGTCACTGTTATTCGCTGCTCAAAACATTATAGCGTGAGCCAGCACTTCAAGGAGCACTGCTTCAGAAACCGCATACAGTAGAGGCACCATTTTCACAACGGTTATTTCTGTACAGCCTGCATTGTCGTTAAATCCAAACGTTTCCCTTTAGTCTAAAACAACTACACAACAAATATAACAACAAGTCTAACTCTCCATGGAGCAAAAGTTACCTGAGAGTTTTCAACTAGAAACGGGTGTTATCCGGCTTCATAGGACGTGAGAACTGATTAACAGACTTTTATCGTGTTTTCATGGCAGCAAACAGAATGGCCATCCTGCCTCGGACTGCCTAGACCGTGAAAGTGCCGCAGAAGAAGAAAACATCTTGCTAACAGGTTAGGCGCTAACGTTAGCTGCTGGCTAAAGTGGTTTTATTACCTGTTGAGAGTACCTGGCGCGTAGTGGTCCTTGTTTGATTATGCGACAGAGATTAAAATTACAATATCCGGTGCACAATTATATAGCAATTTAACATCCAAGTATTGTCTGAAATGTATCAACTGCTGCCTGCACTTACCTCCCTAGTGAGTGAGTGAGTGGACAAGTGGACAATCGAGAGTGAGTAAAGTAAGCAAAAAACTTTATTTACAAAATGTACAATAACACTAGGTCTTATCAGTTATCAAAACTTTTTCGCCTGCATCATTAAAGACTGCTTATACTTAAATATTTTAGTATGAAGCCATGTATTAGATTTATACAAATGAATCAGCTAACATTACTCCATTGGTATGTTGATTCATTTAAAGTCATACCAAAAATAAAATGCAAAAGTTTGATCTTATTTGTAAAAAAAAACAGTGTCTTAGATCGATATGATAAAATACAAAAACAAAATGTGAATGTCAAACTAAAATAATCAACTAGAAACTGAACATGGGTAGGGCATTGGCATATATAGGCTATATACTCAATATCGATTATGAGGGTGCCTGTAATAATACCTGCTGTATATTGGTAAGCAAGGTAAGGCAAATTTATTTAGCCCATTATCACACACAGAGGTCATTTAGTGTGTTTAAGAGAAATAAAAGAAACATAAAAATAGAAGTAATAATGAAGCGTAATAAGAAAACAATATAAAATCTGTATAAAAACAGATTATAAAATAGATGGTACAAGTCTAGAGAACAACATTTTATAATTTACAAATAAAAGAAAAAATACTTTATTACATAAATTCAAAAAGCTTGAAAATTCAGATTTAATTCAGTTAGAATAGTAATATTGTTTCTGGATAGACTCTGACATAAGTTTGGCAGAATATAATATTCAATATATGCAGTACATATATATGTTTTTCAAAATGGTTGTAACAAATATATGGTCTCTACAAAGCCCAACAATAACATTAAAGAAATTCTAAAATAGAGTTCTGCACCTTTCTTCATCATGTTCAGTTTAAAGTAAACTTGAGCAATAAAGAACTGCAGTCTGACATCACATAGTGTTCGTTTAAGGCCACTATAAACAGACTGTATATTTCTTATATTAAAATTCTTCTGGAACAGAATCTGGAGGTTCTGATTTCACTTCAGTTGACACGGCAGGTCCAAGAGCATCATGTGACCAGTTTCATGTGCCTAACTCACTTTTGACACACCTTGGACTGTATAAGCAAAGAAGTAGAGCTGCAACCAGTGATTACTTATAATTACTCTCTCCCTCTACTGGTTTTTCAAGTAATTAACAAATGTATAAGAAATTAGTAAACAATAATTGAAAATGCAAAAAATATGAAATTTACAATCATAACACAGAAAAGCTGCAAATCGTCACATTTTAGAAGCTGATATGGCGAGTGTTTGGCATTTTTCTTCACACATTTCTGAGTTATCGTGTCCTGTTTCACAGTGAGTGCTTTCCCATTCATATTGAGTTTTTCCCCCAAAATGAGGAAACTCCGGTTAATACTGACCACTGGTGCTGTTATCATTATTATTGAGTTTTAAAGTTGTCACTAAAGGAAAAAGCAAGAAACCCTCCTTCCTCCACTGTCACAAGGAAGTCAAATGAGCTGCGTGAGGACAGTTTGCTCTGATATCTCTGTGGGAACTGCTGATTGTTTGGTTTACCACCTGTGGTCTGAAGCCTGGAGAAGATTGCCAGGGCAGCCGCCTGCTGTGAAGCACTGCTGAGTGAGTGATGGCTGTGTGTATGTCTGTATGTGTGTCAGAAAATATCCATGTGTGTGTTTGTGAGGAAGAGATTGTATGCCGATGAGTGTGGAAGGAAGGAAGGAAGGAAGGAAGGAAGGAAGGAAAGAGGTTGTATGTATTAAAGTGTATAGTGAGTGTATTTGCGATGGAGTTCCAGATTAACTCTTAAAGTTGTGTGTGTGCAGCTATGTAAGATTTGTTGTGTGTTTGTGAAAGCTTGGCAGATAAACTGTGTGAACACTCGCGCTTGCATCAGTGCAGGTGTGTGTGAGTGTGTGTGGGAGCCATAAATCTTTCATCACAGCACGGTGGGCAAGGAGGAGGAGATGGAGAGAGACTTTGAATAGAAGACACAAACAATAGCAGCACAGTCTTTGTAGTTTATGGGTCTGAAATTGAATTTGTGCATTGAGTCTGTTCACCTGCCATGTCACAGCAGGTGACACCATTTCAGCTCACAGGTGTTTTAATCGGTGAACTCCAGTTGACCTGTCCTCACCGGCTGACCACAAAATGGCTGCAACGAAGCCATTAAACTGTCTCGTCCAATTACAGAGCCACTTTATCTGACACACGCGACCGTAGTCCGCAGCAGCCGGTCGCCAGCAGCTCGGTGATGTCTGTTAATACACTGCGATCTTCCATCACCAGCAACTATCATAAAGCTTTAAAGCCCCACACCCCACCCCCACCCCCACCTCTGTTTAACCGCCATGTAAAGTAGGGAGATAAAGCTGGAATGACCTGGGTCAGCAAAACGAGCACTGCACAGTAGGCATGTGTGTGTGTGTGTGCAGGAGAGGCTTTCTCTCAGTTCTTCTCTTCTGTCTTTCACATTTTCTTCTTCTCTTCCTTATTTGTCTCTAATCTCTGTCGAAGTTGGTGCCCCACAGTTCAATTCAGTTTCTGTTTAATTCAGGTCAGTTCCATTCAATACCATTCAGGTTGACTTGAAATAAAACAGAAATACTCATTATCTCCAGCCAAAATAGACAATACAATAAAAGAAAAATGCAGCCTGTTAGAATAGAATATTTTAGAGGCGTGCAAAAAAATCAATTCATACATTCAACATCAAATGAAACAAAAGTGACTTGATGCTATCAAAGCTGTCACGATTCGGGTTATAGGAAGATTCATTCAGACAAAGCGTCATTTAAAATGCAAGATGGAAAGATTTTTTTTTTGGTAAAAGAAAAACAGGGTATAGACCAAATAATCTTAACTCTTAAAAACAAAATATGACCTATGACCTGTCTTTCTCAGTGTAACAGAAAAGCCTTGACCTCTGTGACCAATCAGGGGGTTTAATTATCATATTCTATTCTATTAATGCAGATTCACAAAAGACAGAAATAATTGAAAAATAAATAAATAAATAAAAGAAAAAGTATTATAAAAGCAGATACAGTTCTACCTGAAAAAAAAACATGATCATTCCTCAGCAGCTGTTTCAACATGGATTTAAAATGATTCCTTGTACTGAAGTCATAATTTTTATTGCCATCTCTTTCACAGAGTGAATGCATGTTTGAAAGGAGCATAAGTGTCACTCATCGTCTTTATTGCCTCTGTATTTCTCTCCCCGCACATTTCTGTCTCTGAGGTTTGTCTTTTACTCTCTTTCTTCCTCTTCATGTTTTCATTTCCGTCTCATTTTCTCAATTTCATTGTCTCCCCTTCTCTCCTGTCTCTCTCTCGCGCTCTCTCATGTTCTGTGGCGATCTGCCCTCTCCAGCTTTCTCAGAGAAAATGGAAATTTAAACCCATGCAATTAACATATCATCCCACTTCCTTGCCTCCTCCTTCTCTCACTTTCTTTCTTTTTCTTTTTCGTTTCTCTGCTTGACTTCTTCTCCCTAGAATATCCTTTAGCAATCACCGCATAAAAGGTAGTCTAACTGTACAATATTATCATAATAGTTGTATCCATCAGACGCTACTGTTCACCTACCATTGAAATGGTTTTGACAGTAATTGATGCCTTATGTAGCTGAAACCACACAAAGGCACTTGGGGGAACAGTGCTGCCTTTGTTTGCCGGATGCAATTGGACCATTGGGGAGTACCTCTTCTGTACTTACACTTCCCTCATGAATTGTTGAAAACTAAATTTGTGGAAAACAACCAAGTATTGTTGAAAGGTCCCTATTTTCCTCATGCCTGAGTGGTCGCTCGGTGCCATCGCAAATGTTTGTTCGATGGCATCACGCTGCGCCGTCTGTGCTTCCACGTTTCTCTCCTGACTTAATGGGAAGCTGGTGGATAAGCGACAGCAGACTGAGCGTCCACTAACCGGAAACAACCCGATCACACTCATGTCTGGTTTGTTTATTTTAAAAAAAAAACCTTTAAGTTCCATTTCTCCCAGAATCCTGCTTCCTGTTTACTCTGCTTTTATCTGTCACACATGATCCCTGGAGGCACCGGATGTTTCAGGTGTACTGTTCCCTAACACAAAACACAAAAAGCAGATTCGAGTGACATTTATTGTTATTTATCTCAAGAACCAATTTTTTTTTCCTTCCAACATGTCAGCCAGAAATAAGACACTGCCTTCATCGAAGGTGCTATCTGCTGAGACTGTGTCTCTTTATCAAATGGTGGCTCTGTGAATGACTCATACCGTCTGTACTCTTGGTTTCCTGACTGCTGCATTCTTTGCAGTCGTCTCTGGTGTCACGAGTTCCAGCAAAATCTTTTAAATATAAGGAGGATACGGAGCTCCTGTCCAATAGAAAACAGCCTGATATATCTAAACTGATCATCTTTGTCCAGCACAAACATCCAGTCCTGCCTTGTTGCCTGCCCTGAAGGAAATATTATTAGGACCATTCAGTCACAGTCAGACTGTCTCAAACAGACACATATTAATGGGGGAGAATATATTTTCTTTGCAAATAATGAAAAATATGGCAGAGTGGCATTTAAAGTTAGCGACAGTGCTCAGGTGGTTGAGACCCAGTGGAGCTTATTTTAAGTCTTCAGCAAGACAACAACACATCATGCAGGTGTAATGACGAGATTCACTCTTTTAAAAAAGAAAACTTTGTGGAGATGCAGCCAGAATATGTGCTGTACATTAAAGGAATAGTTTTGGGAAATAGTTAGAGGAGAAGGTAGATCCTGCTTCCATGCTGAAGCCAGCCGCTAGTTAGCTTAGCCTAGCATAAAGACTAGAAACAGGGAGAAACAGGGAGAAGCAGGTAGCGTTACTCTGTCCAAAGGTCACAATCTGTCCACGAGCACCTCTAAAGCTCATAATTAACACATCATTATTATATATTTTATTTGTTTAATCTGTACAAAAACCAAAAATGTGTTTCAGTTGATTCAACTGCTTCTATACGAGAAAAAGCCCCAATAATATGCAGGCTGAATTATAATGTACAGTGGTGCCTTCACAGCCCAGTTGTTAAGGTCATTCTCCTACTTGCTCTCTCTTCTTAGTCATCTGTCTTCTGTCACTACCCAGTGAAGGTGTAAAAGTATGGAGGACCAGGGATATCACAGGAAAAGTAAGAAAGCATTTCCTTCATTTCATCATTTTAATAGCCATTAGAGGACCAGTGTGTACGATTTAGAGGGATTGATTGGTAGAAATGGGATATAATTAGGGCTGTTATCACCATAAAAATTTCCATATCAGTCGATATGGATATTTATCGTGATAAATGCCACATTGTTATTTCTTTCAGGTTTAAAGGCAGATTTTTTGCTCCTGAGTGAAAGTTGAAGAAACCAGACAGTCAGTTGTGGTTTTCAACTGTTCCTTTTAGTCAGAACATGACAAACACTTGCCAAACAGCAGAACATTTAAAACCTCTGAGGGACAAACATTCAAAATATGATAAAATATGCATGATTAAAATCAAAATCCTTTTCAGTCCTTTTTACTCAACAAAGTGAATAAAAAATAAAGTTCTGCAGTGTGAGACAATACACATGTAACATGATCAGACAGCAAAATAAAAATAAAAAAATAGACAAAGAAGATGTGCACTGGGTACTGGCCTGGCGTTTGTTGAGGGTCCACTAACACTCATTTGGGCCTGTAATTAAAAACGGGTGATATTGTTTCAAATGATGAAACAGGTTTGTGGTGTTGCCTGTCTTTGATAGAACGTGTCTCCGGCACAGTGTGCAGTGCACATTGCTCTGTTTTTTTGTCAGACTGTAAATAGCAAAAATATCTCCAAACTACTGAAGTTGAGTGTCCTTTCTCATCGACGATATCTTCGTCCTCCGAGCTGCGTTCTGCTTTTCCTGCGGTGTTGCTCATTTCACCTTATTTGCTTACTCCACTCCAACTTCAAGCCCATCAGCCACTGCGTGCGTCTGTAAATAATATCACGTGCTGGCATATCTACCTCTAACCATGCATCCTAACTTGCGCAATAACAAAACAACTCAAAAATGGTTTATTTACCATTTAGAAATACATTATTAATTCATGAATTAATAGGCTACTAACATTTGAATTAGCCTTACCAGGACACTCTGAGGTTTCAGAGCTGGTAAAACCAGGCAAAACAATCCCAGTCGGCCATGGGATGTAACAAGCTCTCTGATTGGTTGGAGAGCTAAAATCCATATGACTAAAAGTGCCATAAATGTTCAAAATAACACAGGAAACAACATATAAAGAAAGGTATGTGTCAAAACAGACCCAAAATGACAACAATTGTTTGTGTCAGTCGTTGGTGTGAAAAGCAGCAGAGTGATTAACAGCAGTTATGTGTGGCAAAAAACACCCAGCTCCTCTGAGTCCCTGTAAAAGCTGGATGGTGATGATATGTATGCTAATCACTTTTTATAACAATTATCTGATGCCATTGTCTCACCCTGCAGAAAACATCTACTATAGGCCGAGCCGTGAGCCGCAGCTGTCTGAAGTATACAACCGTCAGTGAAGACTCCTACAACTACTTTATCTGAATCCTCCTGAAGAAGACACTTTGGAGATGCATGGTTGTTGGTGCTGCGCATACTAAATGCTATCTTGTCCCTCTGAGCAGATTGAGCTTGAGTTGTTTGCAGCTCCGAACCACTCCGCTGCAACAGTCCTGCAGCGGCTCCAGAGTCTGAGCAGCTCATCCTGCAGGAGACTGACAGATAATTGCCACAGAGACTCGGGCGTCCCCACAGCTATCAGGCTGCACCTTAACAGGCCCCAAACAGAGAGCACTAACCAACCAGGGCTGACTGGACACAGACTGGGATTGTTCCATTATGTTCATTCACCTTTTTCATTCTCTCCATCCATTTCATCTCTGTTTCACCCTCTCTGTCCAACTGCAACTCTGTCCCAGAGTCATCAATCTGTCCATCAGTGGAGGACTCGCAGTAAAAAGTCTCCAAAAGTGGCAAATTTTGTGAGTTTTGTACGACTAAATAAATCTCACTTAAGTCAAACATTATTTATGTAATGAATCAACATATGTGAGTAGGTAAAAAGCTACTGGTGTGTTCATATATTTCAGTGTGTGTTGTGTAGAGGAGATCAGCGACTGAAGCAGCAGAAGATGATGCCGATGTTCCTGAGGCAAGTTGGTTCAGCAAAAATGACAACCATTTATTGCAGAGTAGCTCATGGGCTGAGCTGAACATCACAGATTGATGATAAGA
Source organism: Seriola dumerili (assembly GCF_002260705.1). Classification (NCBI taxonomy): domain Eukaryota; kingdom Metazoa; phylum Chordata; class Actinopteri; order Carangiformes; family Carangidae; genus Seriola; species Seriola dumerili. Next base: position 1,300,169 of record NW_019174333.1, read on the forward strand.
GAGTGTATTTGAGGGAGGCTTCGCCCTTTAAATTATTAATTCTTTTTAACATGTTTAGCCTTGGGTTTCTTTGTCTTGCTAATTTGCTGATGTCCCCCTACACTAGAGCGCCATGTTTCCGCCTCACAGGAAAGCGGCTCCCTAAATCAGAGCCTGTAGAGACAGACTCTCGGGATGTGCTGAGCAGAGCTGCGAACTCTCCTGAGGATCTGCTGCTGCTGCTGCTGGAGCCTCCCGTTGGATCGACGGAGCTGATGCAAATGGCTGTCTGTCTCATCCATATTGACACTCCTCGGCGTGGTTCAGTGGTGCAGGGATGCCAGATAATCCCTTTTTTATTCTTGATGTTTTCAGGCATTTTTGCATTTATTTGATGTGACAGTAGAAAGATGACAGGAAACGAGGGGAGCTGTAGGAGCGATGGAAAGTTACAAAGGTCACAAACCAGACTTGAACCAAAGATGTTGCATTTATTTGGCCAGGATCTTAAACCCCTAGGCCCCCAGGATGCCCCCGATACTCCCCTAAATATAATGGAAGAGTTTAGTGCAAGAAAGTCTTTATCTGTGTCATCAACTTCAGTGGTGGTAATCCTTGAGTCCATTTTATCCACACCCTAATTTGATCAGTGCTCTTTGATGTAAACACTCATTAATGTGGTCTTTCTGCACCTGCAGCAGAATTCATATTAGTCAAACAAGACCAGGGTTCAGATGCATAAAACTCTGTGTAGATTCATGACTAAAAATATATGCACACACAAATCCAGAAAGATGCATACGTATTCTTTTTGTCAGAATTATAAAGCCGTGTGTTCACATGGCTTCGCATTATAAATCTCACTCATTAAGAGATTGGTCACACGTGAAGGAGTCTCATTTCCACTCCCACAATTAGCCATAAATGGATGAAGAAACTCCCTTAATCAACCAGTTTGCAAGTTATCAGGCATGGCACAGAAAAGAAAGATGAGAAAGAAGCTCAACTTCACAGATTGTGAAATTGAGGCTCTTACAGATGGGAGGTAAAAACATGCATCAGTTTACTTTAGTACAATCACTCTAATGTAAAGTCTTGTTTTACTCTGAACTTCATTTATTGGGAGTAGAGAGTCTTAATGGTAATACTCCAGACAGGCTCTAACACTGTGATGAGTAAATATTTAAATAGTATAGAACAGTTACAGAATGACTCACAATAAATAATAAGGAAATTAAACGATGCTGAAGGAAACACTGAGCACATACATAATTATTTCTGTTTATGAATTGTAAAATTGTTATGTGTCTAAATGGCAAAACTTATAATGATGATAACAAATGAAGCTCTGTGAAGTTGGTTTTATTTTATGTTAAATGACGTGTCTCAGCTTATTTAGTATTTTCACTTCACTGTAACTTGGATCGTGTTGGAAAACTGTGTTCACAATGGCGTTTTTGTTCGTACGTATCATTTATGCATCTGGACCCAGATCTAAAGCTACTATATGTTTGGACTGTCTATGGTCAAATCCTGATTTTATAACCACGACGTTGTCTGACAAAATCACCAAACACATGATTGAAAGACAAAGACTGGATTTACTTATAAACTGCAGAACATCACAGACTTTTATTAGAGGCAGGTCTTTATGTCTAACTCCCTCAGTTTCATATGTAAAGTTGATCACAGTCGTTAGTACGAAGCCTCGTTACCGATGACCTCTCTCTCCCTCCCACTCTCCCTCTCTCTGCTCGGTGTGTCTTATGTTTAGTTCTTCCTCTGCCTCCTTCAGTAATAATGATACAATGAAAGTAGTTTATTTGCTGTAATGGAGGCGAGGCTCAGTGTATTGGAAGTGCTCCTCCGCTTCCCTGCAGTTTCTGAGCAGGCGGGAAACTGGAGCGGCTCCGGAGACTGCAGCTCAGCACTCCACTGACCAGTGGTGGAAATATCATCAGTCAGTCAGTCAGTCAGTCAGTCAGTCAGTCAGCATCATTCATGATCACAGGGCTGGCCCCACTGTTGCAGTCCAGCCAACAACATGATGTCTGTTCTGCTGAGATGATGTGACTAATATGTCCCTCATTATAGGAAGATCTGTGATGTAATAGACAAACACTGTGGCAGGTTAAAAGTAAATATTACATCCATAGAAGTCCAGTCTAACAAGAACAAAAAGTGGGCGACATTATTAACATGCTGTAATTCAAGTCATATATGTTTATCAGTGACAAATGACCACTTGTTCTCATAGTCTTAAAAGCTTTATGAGGATCATCATCATTTGATTACAGAAGACACACACATTGTGTCATCTAATGTGGACAAAAGAGGTCTGCGTCTCACTGAGCTGTCACTCTGGGACGGGTCTCATTCAGCCAGCATGATGGAGGACTTCAGTCCCTGAACTGGGACGCAGCATTTCTTTCTTTTCAGTTCTGGCTATCTTCTGCTCGTGTTAACAACCGGCCCTGCTGTGTTTCCTGGAAACTAAGTGTGGCTTGTTCTGCCTGTAATGTAAAATTAATTACTTCCTTTTGCAACAGAGGGTTTTCCCCAGTGTCGTACCACACTGTGTATCTGCAACAGACTCAGTGATTCCCCCCTGCCACACACCCCCAACCCCGGCTGTCTCTGAAGGCCTTTGAAGCTTGATGTGGTCTGTAGTCGCTGCATCTTGTTAGTCATTTGGAAACTAAAGATTCAAACCTGGACATGAAGATGGAGTCTGGATCTGGAGCTGCGGTGGAGATTTATCAGCCCCCACAGTGTTGGGAGTCACGTCAGTCAAGGCGCAGCCCCCAAAACATAAACTAGTTTAAGCTTTAATATCTTCTTAATGGAACAATCATTTTCAGAATTGCCACCAGACACACATTAGAAGAAGTGAAATTATAGCTACTGAGACTATAAATCTTGTGGTAAAAACTTAATGACTTTGTGCTTCAAGACAGTTTGGAAGTTTTTTAATTTTCTTTCAACAGCTGGAGTCTTTTGGAGCTAAAGCAAATAGATTCTGTTGCATCTGGTACAACAGCGTTTAACTTGAGCAACACTGAACACTAAACTACATTTATATACTAAAAGAACTTGCACAGGTCACATCCAGAGTCCCAGCAAAGTGAAATATCATAGTTTTAGTTAAATGTTCATAATGTTTATATATTAGTTGTTAGAAGACGATATTTTATTGTAAAAGCAGATATTGCAGTGAAAACAGTGAAGGTTGTGCAGATACATTCAGTATGAACTTTTTGCAACTTTGCAGATACAGTATGTTCATTAAAATAATTAGAGTAAAATTAAAAGTTTACATATACATGTAAACATTAGCCAGTCTTAAGGCTACGAGTGGGCACTCTTACATTAGCATGTAGTGGATGCAGGTCTATGGTGTTTTCTGTAAACGTGTCTGTGACTTCACCCACAGGTTTCTGAAGTTTAGATTGAGGTCCTTCTCTTTTTCCTTTTTTTTTTTTTTTTAAGATCATAAATCTTCTTATTCTCCTCCTTGAACCGTCACCTTACCGTGGTGGAGGAGTTTGAGACCCCTAATGACCCTAGGAGCTATGTTGTCGGGGGCATTTTGCCCCTGGTAGGGTCTCCCAAGGCAGATTGGTCCTAGGTGAAGGGCCAGACGAAGAACGGTTCAGAAGATCCCAATGAAAAGAAACAAGAACCCGAGTACCCGGCCCGGAGGGACACCGGGGCCCCGCCCTGGAGGCAGGCCTGGGGTTAGGGCCCGTGGGCGAGCGCCTGGTGGCTGGGCCTTGGCCCATGGGGCCCGGCCGGGCCCAGCCCGAACCGGCTACATGGGTTCGTCTCCCAGTGGGCTCACCACCTGCAGGAAGAGTCAGCGGGCGGGATCCGGTACAGTGTGGATTGGGCAGCAGACCAAGGCGGGGGCCTTGGCGGTCCGATCCTCGGTTACGGAAACTGGTTTTAGGAACATGGAACGTCACCTCTCTGGCGGGGAAGGAGCGGGAGCTTGTGGAAGAGGTTGAGCAGAGTTGTCAACTGACCACCACCTGGTGATGAGTTGGATCAGATGGCGGGGGAAGACGCCGCGCAGACCTGGCAGGCCCAAACGGGTTGTGAGGGTCTGCTGGGAAAGCCTGGCAGAAGAACCCGTCAAGATGATTTTCAACGCACACCTCCAGCAGAGTTTCGATCGCTTCCCCCACCCCTGGTGGACACCAGGGGTGGGGGAAGCCGTCAGGCTGAAGAAGGAGGCCTACAGGGCGTGGTTGGCATGTGGGTCTCCGGAATCAGCTGACTGGTACCGGCGGGCCAAGCGGAGCGCAGCAGTTGCTGAGGCAAAAACTCGGTCGTGGGAGGAGTTCGGTGAGACAATGGAGGAAGACTATCGATTGGCTCCAAAAAGGTTCTGGCAAACCGTCCGGCGCCTCAGGGGGGGAAGGCGGCAACTCGCTCACACTATTTACAGTGGGGGCGGGGAGCTGCTGACGTCAACTGAGGATATAGTCGGACGGTGGAAGGAATACTTTGAGGAGCTCCTCAATCCCACCAACACGTATTCCGTGGAGGAAACAGAGCCAAGAGACCTGGGGATGGATGGTCTAATCTCCGGGGCAGAAGTCGCCGAGGTAGTGAAACAACTGCGCGGTGGCAGAGCCCCGGGGGTTGATGAGATCCGCCCTGGGTATCTCAAGGCTCTGGATGTTGTAGGGCTGTCTTGGTTGACACGCCTCTGCAACATTGCGTGGACATCGGGGGCAGTGCCTTTGGAGTGGCAAACCGGGGTGGTGGTCCCCATCTTTAAGAAGGGTGACCAGAGGGTGTGTTCCAACTACCGTGGAATTACACTCCTCAGCCTCCCTGGTAAGGTCTATGCCAGGGTACTGGAAAAGAGGGTCCGGTCGATAGTTGAACCTCAGATCGAGGAGGAGCAATGTGGTTTTCGTCCTGGGCGTGGAACTGTGGACCAGCTCTTTACCCTCGCTGGGGTGCTGGAGGGAGCATGGGAGTTTGCCAATCCAGTCCACATGTGTTTTGTGGATTTGGAGAAAGCTTACGACCATGTTCCCAGAGGCTCCCTATGGGGGGGCGCTCTGGGAGTATGGGGTGGATGGCCCCTTGTTAGCGGCCATTAAGTCCCTGTACCAAAGGAGTGTGAGTCTGGTTCGCGTAGCCGGCAGTAAGTCTGACCTGTTCCAGGTGGGAGTTGGACTCCGCCAGGGCTGCCCTTTGTCACAGGTTCTGTTCATAACTTTTATGGACAGAATTTCTAGGCGCAGCCGGGTGGTGGAGGGGTTTCGGTTCGGTGGCGGAAGGATCTCGTCTCTGCTTTTTGCGGATGATGTGGTCCTCTTAGCGTCATCGGACACCGACCTTCAGCTCTCGCTTGGGCGGTTCGCGGCCGAGTGTGAAGTGGCTGGGATGAAGATCAGCACCTCCAAGTCTGAGGCCATGGTTCTCAGCCGGAAACGGGTGGATTGCCCGCTCCGGGTCGGGAGGGAGGCTCTGCCTCAGGTGGAGGAGTTTAAGTATCTCGGGATCTTGTTCATGAGTGAGGGTAGGATGGAGCGGGAGATCGACAGGCGGATTGGGGCGGCGTCAGCAGTGATGTGGGCGCTGAACCGGTCCGTTGTGGGGAAGAGAGAGCTAAGCCGGAAGGCAAAGCTCTCGATTTACCGGTCGATCTACGTTCCAATCCTCACCTATGGTCATGAGCTTTGGGTAATGACCGAAAGAACGAATACAAGCGGCCGAAATGAGTTTCCTCCGCAGGGTGGCAACTCGGAGTAGAGCCGCTGCTCCTCCATGTCGAGAGGAGCCAGTTGAGGTGGTTCGGGCATCTGGTGAGGATGCCTCCTGGACGCCTCCCCAGGGAGATGTTCCGGGCATGTCCAACCGGGAGGAGGCCTCAGGGCCGACCAAGGACACGGTGGAGGGATTATATCTCGCGGCTGGCCTTGGAACGCCTCGGGATTCTCCCGGAGGAGCTGGTGGAAGTGGCTGGGGAGAGGGCCGTCTGACCTCTTTGCTGAGGCTACTGCCCCCGTGACCCGGATCCGGATAAGCGGGAGACGACGAAGACGAAGACGAAATCTTCTTATTGACACAAACAAAAACAACAAACACCAAACACAAGCTGAGTTCATCAGAGTCAAAAACTGATCAGAAATCAGCTGCAGATCACTGTGATGGGCAAACTGTTGACCTCTGAGCTTTATCACCATCATCTTCTTCAGACCACCTGACCTCTGATTGGCTCCATCGAAACAAAGTCCTGCTCACCTGCAGAAGCCAGAACTCCGTCCTCACTGATGACCAGGTACCCCAGCTGATCCGGGATCCGCTCCAGACCCACAGTCAGAGCCGCTGTTGTCATTCTTCTTCTGTTTTTACCCTTCCGGGGTGGAGGGTGGGGTCTTTCTCAAAGTGCAGGGCCTTGCAGGTGCACCATGATGCTCCCTGAGTTTTACTGAGAAGCACTGATAATCTTTTCTGCAGCATTCACTGTCTTCCAGTCAGAGATGTTGCAGTTTCCGCACCTGACAGTGATCCAGGTGGTCAGGACGCAGGGCTGAACTTTAGATTTATTCTTGTCAGCAACTGAAAAAATAATCTCACCATGAGGTTCGTTCAGCTGCTGCTCTAGGGCTTTCAAACAGAGAAAAGCTCAGGATCCTCAACAGTTATCACTGAACTGTACGTGTTCAAATATCCATTTTGTTCTGAGCACTTCACAGACTTCTGATTCATTCTGACTCATATACTCTGGGTATATTTTACAAAGTGTTGGTATCTGCACCAGAAGTGATTAAAGTAAGGTAAAAGGGTTTTATTCAAACACTGTGGGGGAAAGTGACGGCACATGTGGAATATAAAACTGGGACTCATCACTTCCTGTTCACAAGCAGGAAAGAAAAACCCTCTGATAAGAACAGGAAATGTGTGTGTGAACTCGCTGTAGGTTAAACCACTGTTGCATTGCACACATTTAATTAGTGGTAGAGGAGCAAATGTGATATGTGACCCACTTCTATTTGACTAATTTTACTCCAGCATTAGTCATTTTGTGAGGCTGCGTGTCAAATGTTGGATATCTCCATTTATGGAACGTCTTCTGTTGTTTATCTTGACACATGATTGAAATGTTCTCGTCATGCCTGTAGAACAATGTTTAAAGCTGGAATTGGAAATCTGGAATATCTGGAATGAGGGTCTCGCTTCTCGGAGTCTGCAAGACCATGTAGCAGAAGATGAAAGACCAATTAATTCAGAGCTTTTCGGGGGCCCCTGTCGTAGCTTGGGGCCCCCTTAAATCGTAACCCACTTTCAGGCCACTTATAGAGCCGGCGGTGGCGACGAGGAGTCAAAGCGAAATGATTAATGACGTTATTAAACAGTTTAGAGAGGCTGTGTGTTCCTCTGGCTGGAGCCAATTGAGAGTGATTTGTGAGGTGAAACAATGTAGTGGGATGAAGTGGAGCGTGTTTGTGTGTGTGGGTGTGAGTGTGTGTAGGTGGAAACGTGACTACATGTGTGTGTGGCTGTCCCTCTGTGAGCTTTTCTGAGTGTGTAACAGTGAGCTGACATGAGTCTGTGTCTGACGAGGGTGTGTGTATGATTGTGTGTGTGTGTGTGTGTGTGTGTGTGTGTGTGTGTGTGTGTGTGTGTGTGTGTGTGTGTGTTAGTGGGTGGCCAGGTGTGTGTGTGTCTGTGTGTCTGTGTGTGTGAGACATACAAAGGTCAAACTGGGGACAGGTGAAAATAAGCCAATAAGCCAGAATCTCATTTCCTGTGAGGTGAAGAGGAGAAAGAGTGAGAGATGGAGGGAAAAACAAGGAGGTAGAGTAAGAGAGAGAGAGAGAGAAAAGAGAGGAAGAGGAATGTCATTGACCGAGTTTGGGATGGAGGAAGAATAGGACGGCTGAAAAAAGAGGCATGAAAGAAAGAAAATGTCAGAATGGAGTGGAAAAGGAGAGGAGAGAAGGGGAAGAAAGGGCAGAAGAGAAGGGGGGAAAGATAGGAGACAAATGGAGAGGAGAGGAAACAAGGAGAAATAAGGAGAGAGGACAGAAGGACAGGAGGTGAGGCAAGAGGAGAGGAGAATGTAAAAGTGAGAGGCTATTGGGACGAATCGACAGCTGCTCCTGAGATCCTATTAGAGCTAAACCAGTAAAGATTGTCTGTGACACACACACACACATACACACACACACACACACACACATACACACCTAACATCTCCCACATCTATGTGTGAACAGTGCAGACATTCACTCATAACACACACACACAAAAAACCTCATTGCTTTTGATTGGTGTGTCCACATTGGTATGCATGAACAGAACCACACACACACACACACGTAAAAATACAACACGACCATGAACAACAAGATGGGAACATACAGTGGAGCTGAAGTTGCTCCAGCAGAGTGACTCTGTAGATTTAAATGAGGTGACAGCAGCAGTAAGTTGAGCTCTGTGATCCATTAAAGTCAGATACAACACCACCACCACCACCAACACCTCCCACTGCTGACTCACAGCCCTTCAACACAACACTGAGCTGAACGCTGAGCTCTGAGGGGAATAATGAAAACGTATGATTTCCATTCTTTCTCTAATGTGCAGGGAGTATCTGCTCAGTGTGTCCTCTGGACTGAGCCAGGACAACACTGTCCCCTGCTGGGCCACCATGAAACAACAGCCAGGCCCTGCAGCTCCACTGGAGGGGGGGGGGGGGTCTAAGTTGCCATCTCTTGTTGGTTTAAGGTTTGCTTTTTGTGGGGTCTGAATTTAACAACACTCAGCAGCCAAATTGATTTTTTTTTACCCTTTTCAATTTTTCAATGGCATTACTTTTTCAATGTGTTGCCAAAGCACAATTACAATCATTCAATGGAATTAAATTATCAAAGAAAGAAAAAAGAAACTGTCAATAACAATATTAATTTAATAAAATACAATAGAATTATTAATAGAATTAATTTATAATGAAATAAAGGAAATAAAAAAATCAATCAAAGTATATACATGTATATCCTACATATGCAGATATATCCATACATAAACATAAACAAACATGTGTGTATCACAGACTGTATTGAGCTGCAGATGTGTTAAAGGGAAACTTTATTCATAATGAGACTCGTCCTGTGAAGACAGGTGTATAATGAGTTATATCTCAGCTTTGCAAAGTTTAAAGAAATAACCCTGATGCCGTCATCAGGGTTATTTCTGATCAATTTGTTGATCAGTATGAAATTAATATATTGGAACAGTCATCGACAGGGAGCTGAAATTTCATGCAAATTCTGAGCCGGTCTGTAAGAAGAGACAGCAACCTTTATACGTCCTTATTAGGAAGTTAAACGTTTTTAATGTGGACAGAAAAATGATGTCACTATCTAATAAATCTTTCATTGAGTCTGTCCTAACATCGTGTTCCTTACAGAGAAACCACATGAATTTCTGTAGGGGTTGTGATCACCTGGTAACCTGAGCATGACAGACAAAAAACATCTGAGCCAGACGGTGAAGGCGGCTGCTAAGGTGACAGGCGTCCCACTGAGGATCTAATGGAAGATGCTATTGAGTTGCATCATGGAGATCGTAGTGCGATGTTATTGGAGCTGTACTAGAATAGACTAAAATTCACCACTCTCTTTAAAATCTGTCTCTTACGAATTCGCTAAACTTCATGGAAGTGTAAAACTAAATCTCTGGAGTACTTGAAAAGCTTAAAAGTCTTTACTTTCTAACGCTTGCTCTCCTTTTCTTTGTTACCGCATTGTCTCCTTTGTGATCAGTGCAGATTTTAGAAAGGAAATCAATGAGATACGATGATGTTTCTCTGGATTTAACACGTCAGCAGCTTCAGAGCAACATTAGCAGTCCATAATGCAGTAGGTTGCATGTATGTAATGAAGACTTATAACACAAATGTGTTTTCTCTAAACCTACACACACATGACAGTGTTGACAATGGCCAATCCTTTTCTATGACAGTGTGTGCATATCTCAAAACATGTCGCTTACAGGCAGAATTTCATAATAATATGCCTAAGATAATTATCAAATTTAAATTCATTTATAAAAACTATAAATAACTTTAAAAGCTCTAACATTTGTCAATAAGATGTGACAACATGACCCTGTGTGTGTGTGTGTGTGTGTGTGTGTGTGTGTGTGTGTGTGTGTGTGATGGGTTACAGATACAGGGCACACACCAGTAATAAGTGAGGGTGTTCCAGTCTTGTCTAGATGCTGGTAAAAAGGAGAGTTCAGACAGATGAAAGCAGATGGCTGAAACACACACACACACACACACACACACACACACACACACACACACACACACACACCACCTCAGTTTCAAATGAACAGAATCAGTTTTTCACCCTCTTTCTGTCTCGGCCCATGTATCAGGGGGAGGAAGGTGCCAGCTGTTATTACTGCACAGACAACACTACAGCTTCTTATAGCCACCCTCCACTCCAAAAAAAAAGGCAGAGGGGAGAGAGGAATGTTGCTATGGAAACAGTTCGGACAAATGTAATTGTCTCCCTCCATCTTTGCAGGTCAAGGCAGCGGCATTTCAGCTCCATAATCTCTCTGTCTCCTCTGTATCTACCCACCGGCCTGCCAGTGTATAATAGGTTTCCTGGAGTCAGGAGTTACAAATATGCTCTGTGATATATAGAATTATTTCATAACCTGGTGTGTGTGTGTGTGTGTGTGTGTGTGTGTGTGTGTGTGTGTGTGTGTGTGTGTGTGTATGCTTGTATCTTATTTTGCTCTAAAATAGGACGCTGCATCCAGACAACAGAAGAGAAAAATGACAACCAGACAGAAAAATTCAAAACAAACTGAAACTGTTCCTTATTTTCAGGCTCTTTCTACAGTTTAGAAAAAAGAAACTGCTTTTATCTCACTTCTATCATTAATTCAACACCAGCACAATCCAAAATACATTCAAGACCCTCTTGACATTTAGTCAAAGAGAAATTAACCCAGCTGCAACTGTGTAATACTTCCATTTATCTACCTCTTAAAGTTGGATGTATCATGCATTTTCAGGAGCCATTTGAAAAAGAGGAAATATATGATGTCTACAAATATATATATATATATATATATATATATATATGTAAGAAGACGGTGAGTCAAAGAAAAAGAATTGACAAAAAGGGCCTTGAATTGAATGTTCCATAGTTATCATTAAGTCATGATTTGGCGTCTGTATGAGGTCAGATGTGGGTCACCAACATTTTTGAGATTTTCAGGTGGACCATGAGTTGGAAAAGGTCGGGAACCAGTGATTTAAGAATAAAAAAATAATGATCTCCACATACGTAGACTACTACAGGACTCGTTCTTGGATTGCTGAAAGTTTACATTTCTGTTTTTTATTCTTTATGTTTTTGTCTGAGTTTGTTTGCGATACATTACCGAGAGAAAAACGCAGCTTCACTCAAGGACTCCTTTAACTTTAATATGAATATAATAATAAAGGTCACCATCTACCTGTTCTCTACGCCACTTCTTTCCTTGTGCAGTTCTGATGAATAAAATATAGATAAGAAAGGAGAAAAATATATAGTAGATACAACAGTGAAACCATCAGAGGAAGTGTTTCAGAAGTGCTACCTCAGATTTCACATTGGGATTATATTTACAGTAGATCTTAATGTTTCCTCTTCGTTTTTAAATGAGCCCTAACAAGGTTGAGACCGTCAATGAAACTTAATGGGGTTTTAAGTGATTTAACACACCCAGGCTCTTTTGAAAATGTAATATTTACATTAAAATATCCATGTCTCTGTGTGAATGTATCAGGAGAACATAACTCAATGTTTCTGTGAAGCACCGACGCAGGGGTGCTGTGAGCAGTAATTCTGTGAATAAATGTAACTTTATGCATGAAGAACTCAGATAAGACAAATCCATTATGAAGTTAAAAAAAAAAAAAGTGAGATAATGGGCTTCAATTATGAGGATGTTCTCTCTGCTTGTTGACTCACTCTGCTGTGATCATTTCAAAGAAAACAACAATGAAGATAATAACCAGATACATCACATCTCACTTCTTTTTCTTTAAACACAAAAGAGCAGAGGGAAACAAAATGTAAATTTCAAAAGATCAATGTTTCATCAACCACGACCAGAGCTGGATGCATAAGAATAATCTATAATAAATGAAATGTGCTTCAGATCACAGCCGCCTCTTCTGGAGCTGCGGAGATGACACAGACAGACAACGCAAAGATAAATTCTCTGAATATTCTTTATTTCTTCTCCGATAACTTTGATGCTGATTGCATCGCAGAGAATTATGACAAACACGCAGAGTCAAACTGTGTTGTGCTTCTGCATTTTAATGTGATAATTAATGTGAAGGCAGTGAGGAAGAGGAGTCCTGTGAACTTTAGATCGAAAACTGCAAGAGGAAGTGATTTATGATAGAACATCCTGATTCACACAGGCTGCTTTCGTCCCACTCCTCTTTGGGGTTTTTCCAACACTAAACAGAATTAACTCACTGTAAAAATGTCAATGCCTGTGTGTTGACATTTGAAACGGCTGAGACAATGAGGCGACCACAACAGTGTGATGATCAAAAAAATAAGTCGGCCACAAACTTGATTTAATCAGTTGCGAGACATGACGAGAGAGACGCTTCTCTTTGAGGCAGTGCAAATGGAAAATATCGCAGCTGTTAGTAATGAGTTAATCAATATGTCAGCCGGATTTATTAAACGTTAGCAGCCACTTATGCATGTATCCAGTTGACTGTTCAACTAATTCCTGGTTCTGTATCCCTGCTTTTCTCTGCCTCTTACAGATGATAATAAACTGTTGAACACTGAGGGAAACAAATGATTTTTACACCTTTCTGATTATCACAAAATATCAGCTGTTGGAAGCTCGACTGAAATCATTTGTCAAGCGATTTTCAGCAAAACAGCTAACAATTATTTCCCATCATCATTTAAACTGATTTTTTTTTTTTTTTTTTTTTTTTAAACCAAATCGATGAATGAACAAATAAAACAGCTGCATGTTTTTGCCTTGATAATTGGCTTCCGTGTGGACCACAGGTTGATCTTTAGTGCGTCTGCATCGCCTCAAATTGTTGACAGCGTGATGTAACAGCAGAGCGACAGGATGAATGAACTTCTGCTTCAGTGTGAGTCTGAGTCTTTGAAGCTGCATTGTTGAATCAGAGAAGAATCGAGAAAAAAACATTTTCCACGTCACACAGGTCTCGTCTTCTTTCTGCTCCCCACATTTTGTGAGCCAATTTTACCTCGTCTGTAATTCCAGAGTATCGCTCTGTCAGCAGCTGCAGCAGATAAAAACGTGCGACAACGTGACCGACGAGTGATGTGGTGGAGACACACACATTTTATCTTAGTAAACCCGAGAAGACATAAACAGGCATTTAAATATCTTTAGAGCTCAAAATCTGAGACAAAGAGGAAATACTCTGGTGGATGAACCTGCAAATAAAATCCATTTTTTAAGACGTACAAAACAAATGACGAGAGACCAACAGAGAAAAATTAAAACCCAACTTTTTTCTTTTTACATTTGTGTAACCACTGTTCTTTAAAATCTGCATTATGATATTGTTATGTCCTATATAAATGATATGGTATTACTGCAGTGAGGTCTGGCTATTTTCACACGCAGTCTTTCAGCTGGTGACACTGCATTTATTAAATCCATTAAAACACATGCAAAGTTAATCCACTGAACTGAAGAGAGACTGAACCCAGACCAGTTTCTCCTCAACTTTCTGACACAGTCTTTGCAGCTGCTTAACCAATCACCACAGCTCATCGTCCTGCTGAGAGACAGTGAAGTAGCAGGTAGTAAATCGTCTCCAGGCCTCAGTGAAGCCAAACATGGAGGAAATCTGATATGATAATGTCATTAAGGAGTTAAAAAATATACATCTTTAAAGATTTTTTTTTAGGTTTTTTCCTGTTTTATTGCTCAAGAATCAGGTTTTCCACTTTTACTATCACTCCAAAAACTGCAGGTCCAACAGTCACCTTTTTACATGACAACAGCCCAGACAAACTTTTTTTTTTTTTTTGCTTTAACACTGTCATTATCTGAATTGCTCTGAGTCACAACTATTACAGAGATTATAAAAGCAGGACAGAAGGTAAACTGCTGAAAAACGCAATTTTAGAAACTTTTTTTTTTTACAGTGGCCCTGAAGCTCAACGCACTGCAACTAAAGAATACACATTTCAAAACATCAATTCAAAACACACATGCTGCAAATACTCACCAAAACACCAGTGTTTCCAGGAGACAATGAAAAGTGAAATATTTTCTGAATGTTTGTGTTTTGACTGTTTGCATGTGGCTTCTTCAGTTGCAGTGTGTTGAGCTTCAGGGCCACCGTAGTTTTTGTCCTGGTGAAAAGAAAAGGTGCTTATGAGAAGAATTTGGATCTTTTCAACACTTTTCTTCTTCTACTCAAACGGCGACCTGAGCAAAGATAACGTGTTCGTCTACTGTTCAGTTCATTTCATCCAGGACAAAAACATCCTCAGAGTTCAGTAGTGTGAAGAGACGTTCAAATGATCCGTCACATAAAGACTTGACATCCTGTCCTGAATCTGTTCATCCTGTTACATCAGCAGAAGATATTTCGTGACATTTCTCCCCGACCAGCTGTAGTCTGCACTCGCACATCTTACAACACACCTCCAAGCCTCCAAACTCCAGCAGCTGCTTCTGCTGCAGAAGCGCCTTCAAACATTTGATTATTGTCCCAAGAGCTTCCCTCATCAGCAGCAACAACACAAGTCTGCTGACACATTTCCTGCTGTTTAATTAATCTTTAAACATCACACACTCGCTCCCAGACAGCTGCTGCTGCACTCGAACATTTCATCGACTTTTATTATAGCTGAGGTGGAAACCACCGTCTCAGCACTGTTTTCTTACGGGGGTAGGGTAGGGGGTGGAAGGTCCAATTCTGCTCAAAAAAAAGAAAAAAAAAAAATGGAGCTGTTTGGTAAAATAATGAAGGTGGCTGCACTGAGACGTCTGAGGAAGTTTAATGGGCTTGTAGAGACTGTTGCTGTGGCAGCCTGATCTCAAACATTAATCCTCCTAAACGCTGCCTCTGGTCAACATCAGCCACGGTGGGAGTGAACTCAGAAACATTTCATCATGCCCCACCCCCCACCCTGATCGCACCTCTCCAGGCACCAAAAGCCATAATGAAATCTGACCCAAGATGTTTCACTGCAGTTTCACCTCCTCGTTCAAATCCTGACTCTGAGTGAACGAGAGGTTGGTGAAACAGTTGTGGCTGTTAGGGCACAAATCCTCAAACCTGGGAACATCATTTAAAGGAAAGTCTTTTTCCCACCCTCGCCAGCTGCTGCTGAAGGAAGAGAAAAGCACTAGATGCTTGAGAGGAGCAGCAGCATCAGAGGAAGTCGTCTCCTGTCGTCTGTGAAAAGTCTGATGATTTCCTCGTGTCTGAAGGAAATAAACATTAAGGGGAAACTTTAACGTCCAATTTATTTGATGGTCACAAACTGTCTCTCTGCTCTCAGCAACAGCCACAGTGGAAGTCGGCATTCGGATCCACCAGCAGCTTCTTGCGGTCACCATGGAGACAGTCTATGTGATACCAGGCGTCGCACACGTCGCACTGGATCCACTGAACCGTGTCCTGCTGGGGCAGCCGACACCGGGGGGCCGCGCACGGCTCCACCGCCCCGACCGCCACCATCTCCTCCTCCTCATCCTCCTCGTCTTCTTCGTCTTCGTCATCGTCCTCGTCCTCAGAGGAGGAGGAGGAGGAGCCGGAGGAGGAGGAGGCCGAGGAGGTGGAAGAGGAGGATGAGGAGGATGGAGAGGGCAGGGACGGCCGGGGAGGGAGGGGGTGTTTCCTGGGGCGGCCTCGTCGCTTACTGAGAGAAGACAGAAGAAAATAATGAAACATAAAGATGAGCAGGAAGATCAAGTGAAGAAAAAGAAGAGAAAAGATATTTGCATAATGATTTAACAAGATTATATTTAAAGATAACCTTTAATATTTCAAAAAAATATTTTGGTCCTATACAGAAGGATTATTAAATATTAGAAAAGTAAGAATTGGACAGCTTACTGTGTCCTTATCTCTTGTTATATCAGACATTAGTTCAATTATTTATATTGATATCTTTTCAGGAAATGTGCAAAAAAGTAATGCTACATAGTTACACTGCAAGGTGGCAACAATTTATCTGATAATTTGCATCTGTGTGTTGCATCTATTACGGATACGGAGTATCAGGGCCACAATGAGGAAAACAAAAATCTGAAATTACAAGAATAAAGTTGTAATTATGAGAATCATAATATTTCAAGGAAGAAAGTCATAATATTATGAGAATTGAGAGTTTTAATTTTATGTTCGGTGTTGTTTTTGAGGGGAAATATCAGAAGCTTTAAAATGAGGAAATATGAAGCATCCTGTGAAGTTCTACTTCAGCAGAGGTTTCACTACTGAGGAGATACTTCTACATCTTATGGCTCATCAGCATCATCGTCATCATCATCAGCAGCATCAGCATCATCATCATGACATTGAAAAGATTGAGAAGAAAGAGTCTGTTCTATTGTTAGACAAACAGCAGCTGCCAGAAGCAGCTCAGGCTGCCACTGACTGTCCTTTCACCTGTTTGATGTAATTTTCCTAAAAAATATGTTTTTTTTAACCAAAATTTAGCATTTTTAATTCTTGTTTTCTTGTGATGTGACTTTTTTTCTTGTAATTTTGTGACCATTTCTTTTTTTCCCTCATTGTGGCCCTAACACTTGTCGTCATATATTTGAGACTTTACTACCATTGCAAAAAAACGTTCTCAAACCTCAAAGCCCATGTTTTTATTTTGGTGGGTCATAGTGAGAGAAAAACTCCATCCAGATGATTTTGGAGATGCAATAGTCTCATAAAAACTATATAAATAAATAGGGGAGTTGGTTGGTGTCCCAGAGACATATTTCTGCAAACCTCCAACATCTCACCTTGTTTGATGGTGAAACCTGTTGAACTGGACCCTCCCTCTCTCCTCTGTGCGGATCCTCATTGAAGGCGAGGCCAGGCTGTAGTTCTCCCCTCCCACCACCAGAGGGGAGAACACCGGAGAGCTGTGAGCCCTCCGCCTGCCCCTCTGCGCCATCGGAGAACAATGGGCGGGTTTCTGTTGGCGGAAAGCGGCGATGTTTCCCTGCACCACCGTCTTGATGCGGTGCATCGTCTCCACCTCTTGTTTGTGAACGGTGGCGTTGGTGAACGACGCCTGGAGGAGGTGGTGGTTGAGTCTGCTGTTGGTCATGGCGCCATGGAAGCTGCCGATGGTCCTGATGCCAACGGGGAAGGGCTTGGCCTCCAGTGGCCGCCTCATGTCGTTGTGGGTCTTGGGCTGCAGCGGCATGGGAGGAGGAGAACAGAAACTCTCTGACTCAGACTTGTAGAGCCGCCGCCTCTTCTTCCCTCTCGCTCTCTGTCCGTCGTCAGGAACTCCTGCCAGAACTGAACCACAGTGAAATGAGGATGTTGTAAAGGAGCAGTGATCAAACCTTGACTCCATTTCCCTGTGACATTAACATTTAGAAGCTTGCATTTGTCTGGTTCTGTTTACCTGAACTGATAAATATCTAACCACAACTTTGACTGACTTTGATGCTGTTCAGTTTATTCTCCTATTTTCAGATTATAAAAACAAACCTGCCACTCTCTTTGCAGAAAGCTCAGAGAGCTGTGGGATTTTAGTTTAGTTTATTTATTTGATAGGGACAATGCAATTTAACATAGTTTCAAAACAAAGCATGAAACTAATGTGTTGCACAAAGAAATTACAGTTGTTGATAATTCTCAACTCCTGTCCCTGTCCCCAAGCTTTTACAAGTGGAATCTAATTAAAACAGCTGTTAGCAAAGACAACACAATAGATTATAATATCCTACAATAACAAAAAATCTAAAAAGAGACAACAGCACAACATGCTACAAAACAGTCAAACAAAGAATTAGAACAATTAACAAAAGATACAATTACCTAGAAATGAGTACAGCTCTGGTTTGCTTTTAGCACTGAATCTTTGTTGTGAAGGAATTTATATCTGGAGTTTCAGTTGGTGATGTGTTCACAGCCCTTTATGAAGAAAGCTGATTGTCCAAATTTAGATCTACGATGTGATATTTTGTACCATGTTCTCAGTTACTCTGTAACTGTCCTGCCTTAATTTGAAGCAATTAAGGCCGGTCTTTACTGTTTTTGAGATCTTCTTTACATGTTTCTCAAATCTGAGATGTGGATCTAAGATTATTCCTAAGAACTTAAATCATTGACTCCCTCCATTTCTTTATTCTGAAGCTTGATTTTAAAGCTTCCAGGTGACACTGCGCTGGGCCTCACCTCCTCGACTCCTGGGCTCGTCTGAGCTGTCGTCCTCGAGCAGCACTGTGTGAGCCGACTTCCTCCTGCTCCTGGAGGTCAGTGGGAGGGACTTCGCTGAGGGCGCCGACACTGCGGAGGAGAACGATGGAGGGGTGGAGGGAGGGAGCAGAGAGGAGAAGCCCACGGTGAGAGGCGGCGAGGAGGAGGAGCCGGGGTCTGAGACGGTCCCCTCGTGGCTGAAGCTCCTCTTGAAGGTCCAGGCGCTGCCCTTCATCTTACTGAGGCTGCCGATGGAGTTGAGGATGACGGTGGCCCGGTTGATGGACAGCTTGGACAGGTCCAGGTTGGTCGCCACCTTACGGTCCAGGTTGGTCCTGATCCGGTTCTGTAAGTCAGAGGAAAAGGTTCCCGCCTGGGAAACAAGATACAAATATATAATTACAACCTTCCCCACTGATTTATTTCTTTCTTTGTTCAATTTAAATTTGCCACACCTCATTAATGAGAAAGTGTAAATTAAAACACAAAGATGTCTCCTGGTTCTCTCTTTAAAATGGAACTGAAAATCATTAGAATGACTTGTTTTCACGCTTGGCAGGTAAAATGTTTTTTCTTTGTTTACCAGCTATTGTGGAATGAGCCATAGTTTTTTCTCCTCACGATTTTGTCTTTGAAATTCTGAATGCCAATCTGCCACCTAGTGGACACTTTAACCAGAGAGCCTCATGCTGCACAGAACTGAAGAATGAGTGGGAGGGAAAATAAAGGATAAGGTGTTATTCTATTTTTTTTTATTATTGTTATAACACTTTCCATGAAAATCAACAATAAGTTAGTCTGTTTCTCTTCCTGTCCAAAGCCAGTGATCCTTCTGAAGATGTAAATCTTTGTAAACAGCCCACAAAAACAGAGGGCTCCAAAAGTCTGAGACCACTTTGGATCCCATTTTATATGGTTTCATTTAGAGCTGCACAATCAAAATTGCAATATAGCTGAGTGCAATATCCAAATCACAGGAGCTGTAATTTTTGGATGAAGGTAAAATGTGTCACAACATTGTTGTGTATTGTTAGCACCATGAGCGTTGTGGTGCTACAGAGCCGCCCCACATCATATTCTCCAGACGTAAAGGAACATGATTGTTTGGTACAAGACCAATAAAAATCATATAATCATCATTTTTATATTTTTTCCAGTGAAAATTAAATGCAAAAACCATCGTTCCAACTGAAATCATGACTCATATCACAATCACAATATCTGACAAAATAACAGCAATATGATTTTTTTTGCTTATGGTTCAGCACCAGTTTCATTTTCTTAAAAAAGTCTCAGTCAAACAGTAGGAAATGCATTTGTTGGGTACTGTTTTCAGTGGTGGACTAATACACATGTAGTGGCCTATGTTAGTGAGTATTTACAGCAGGGCGTTGCATATGGGATTTAGTCAAATATCTGAATCTGAATTGTAATTTGGCAGACTGTACCGATAGCAGAACACCTGTACAGTGTTACATTCATGTAGCAGATGGAGAAAGTCTGGACTTGCCCTTTAACCCCACAATGTCATTATGTTATGAAACAGCATGATCCAGGATTCACCTGTGCTCGTTGCTGTATGTAAAGCATCATTAGAAACCTGCACTGGTGAACTGAAGCTGCACAGAGTGAGGCATTAAAGAGCCAATCCTGTCCCTGTTCACTCCTCAAACAACAGCAAAGTTCACCTTGGGGATTGTGATGGCGTCGAAGTCCAGCGGGCGAACTTTGACCTTCTGGAAGAGGAAGTAGAATTCAGGGCTCCCTGGAGGCGACTGGCCACCAAAGGTCAACGTGTCGCCATCTGAGAGCTCCCACTGGACGCCGGGCTGGAGGCGGACCTCGTTGACCCAGGTGCCTGGCAACACAAGAGCAGAAGGCGAAGATTTTTTTTTTTTTTTTTAAATGAAACTCCAGCTGCTGAACGCTTCACTACAAAGCGCTGGCACTGAATGTGTTCAGCTTACAAGATGTTTAGAGACTCTTAATTCAACGAGCATGCGAGCAGCAGGAGAAACTCTCCAAACAAACGAGCAACAGTTTTACAGCCATGTCACCTGGGGCCAGATAATCAGAGAACTTTTTTAATATATGAACATCTGCCAAACAAGAAGGAATAAATCAAATGAGCAGAGCCTCAAAATAAAGTCATTTCTTGACTACCAATGTGTTTACAGTTTCAAGAATTTGGGGGGGGGGGTGTAAAGCAGCCTGTGAAATGGACCTAGAATTGAGGAGCTGGAAGGCTACAAGGCAATCAAAGGGCCATGACAGCACAGCACAAAATGAAAAATGCGCAGTGAATACTAAAAATGTAATTTTAATAGCAAAAATGAAAAATGTGTGAAACAGACTGTGAAATTACTTGAAAAATTAGGCAGTGAGAGGAGCACAGTTTGGAATCTGAGCCTGTCAGACACAGTCCATCAGCCTTAAGTGAAGATCCAACTTTCACTCTCAATCTTCTCCTTTCCCACCGTGTACCACTTCCTGTGCACTTCACGTTTCACTAATGACTATTAGCACACTGAGGTAGTGAGATGTAAGAGTTCCCCTCTGGGTCTGACACCTCGTCATATCCAATGATATCACTCCTTAGGCTTGAATTTACTTTAACATTTTGATGATTTTACTTCAATTTTCACTCTGTTTTATTTTTGTTCTCTTATATAGTTCCTCTGAACTTGAATGAACGACAACTTGACATTCCTGTTGACAATTCAATGCCTACACATTTCAGACCTGATGTGCATTAGACATGTCACCTTCCCCTGAGGGACAGAAGCACGGTGCACGGACAAATCGACTGAGGAACAGTTCAAAAAAAAATCTAGTTATAGTTATACTGTTGATGTTTATATCTTAATGATTTTAGTCTTTATTTTAATATATTCTACCAAGAGGATTGCTGCCAAACTTAATTTTGTTGTGTATTTAAATGCAATGACAATAAAGTATCTATCTATCCATCCATCCATCTATCTGTCTGTCTATTTTCAAAACCAAATCTCAAACTTGTGTTCCTCCATTTTACTGAAATCATCATGGTTTTCTTTTTATCTTTCTATTTCCTTCAAGGCTGCAGCTAAAAATGTTTTTCACTGCTGATTAATCTGCTGATTATCTTCTTGATCAATCAAAGAAGCATTTGGTTTAGAAAAAGTCACAGAATAGTTGATTTCCTGAAGTCCAAGGCAACATTTTGAAATACTTTGTTTTGTACAACAAAAGATTCAAAGAAATTTAATTTACAATCACAGAGGACAAAGAAAAGCAGAACATCTTCACTGGGACTACAAAAAGGTTTGACTTTTTTTGCACGAAAAATAGTTGTCAGTTAATTCTCTTTCCACCAACTAAGCCAACAGACAGCTACTTGTTTCAGTTTTACTTTTCTTTTTTTTTTATATAGCTGGTGCAAAGACTGTCCAACTGGTTTCTGATAAGGTGTTAATAAAAATTCTCTCGTTCTTGTGGTTGGACTCTGGACATCATCTGCTTGGCATTTTAATAACAACCGTTTTATTTCCATGTTGGTTTCGCCTTTAATTTGTCACTCATCTGTAGGTTTAAATTGATAATAAAATGTATAAATTACCTGTGTCATAGATCAGGAGTTGAGCTACTCTTTAATTACTTCCTTATCACCATTATTAAATTTCAATTTAGGCAACTTGTCTTTTTCTCCTGAGGCTGGAAAAACCCGAACTCTCCACTGTTTAAATAAAGTAAAAATCATGGAGGGAGAGATCATTGAAAAGTTTTTACATTTCAGAGGTGCATTTTATTCACAATGTGGCATTCGAGTTCCGAGGCTTAACCTCATCTGTACTTCTGCAGCTGCGTTTGGGCAGCTAATAGCTGTGTGTGGGGCTCAGCTGCTGCTGTCAGACTGCAGGTGTTAGTCTTTGGTATTCCTGTCACTAAATCTGCAGGAGAGTATGTTTGTGTTTCAGTGTGTGTTTGTGTGTGTGTATCTCCACCCACATCAAAATGAAATGTGGGAAACTGTATTTTTCACCTGTTTACAGTTTGACTATCAGTATTCCTGTGTGAGCCCAGTTCTGCTTTATATCAGTCACACAAGCGAGTGTTTGTCTTGTCCAACTGTGACTTTCTAAACACAAATATTTGCATTTCTGTCCATGAACAAGTTACAAGTTGTACTGTGTGTGTGTGTGTGTGTGTGTGTGTGTGTGTGTGTGTGTCTCTTTTCCTGCAGGAGTTGTGATATTTCTCGTAAACAGGTGAGTTTTTGCCTCTTTCTCTCTCCCACAATGACTGTAGAGGGCATGACTGTGGTTTGCCTTTCTAAGTCTCATCTTGACTGCGATGGTGTGGGTGTGCGTGCGTGCGTGCGTGTGTGTGTGTGTGTGTGACTCAACCGATTAAAATCCCAGGCCTCCTATCCTTGATGTGAACCATCCAGCCCTCCTCCTGCGCCGTCGCGTCCCCTCCGCTCGCCTCCCTCTCGGCGTGCAGTTCAGCATGGATGCGGGACACCGACGCAGAGTCCAGCGTGACGTCGCACAGCTCCGCCGCTCGGCCCAGGCGGAACACGCAATGGCTCAGAGCCGGTCTGAACGTGTACAGGTCCCGTGCGGAGTCACCCGTCGACGAACCGATCCGGAGCAACTGGAAGCACGGCTGAACCCCTGACAGCATGCCTGAAGGGTCTGATTGTCTGCCACCTCTGAACTCCCCCACCCTCCACCTGTCCCCACCCAGAGGCCCCACCTGATCTGTGACAGGCCCTGAGTTACAAGAAGCTGCAATCCATTTTCAGATTCAACTCTTTACTAGTGGAAAGGAGTTAAATTAAAGGCATTGGTGCTTGACCACAGGGAGCTGCGCACCAACATAAAGCTACAGATAAAATACTCTAGTGTGGAGGTTACAGGCAGGTGCTGTCCCTTTAAGCAACAGGTGTTTGCATTAGTATGGAAAGCTGGTGACTTGTGTCATGCTGTGACTACATGAATACATAATGAGGACACAGAGCACTGTATAAGCTGATGAAGTGTGGAAATGAGCGTCTACACTCTTGTTATGAGCCCCAGCTCAAACACACTAAATCCCTTGTGGAGTGGAGACTGTGAGACGGTGGATTTAAGAATAGAGACGTCCTGTAACATGGACAGCCTAATGCGAAAAGGTGCAGCAAACATTAAAAACCTTGAGACGTAAACCTGACGAAAAACCTGACAGCCGTGACTTTTAGCTTTGAGTTTGAATATTTGCAGGTTTGAGCAGCTGTCAGATGAGTGTGTGTGAAAGAGAGAGAGAGAGAGATTAAAATCCCAGGCTCCTGGCATCAGTTGACATCAGCCATCTCACAGGTGTGAAGCCTGACAGGGTGTAACGGCTGAGGGCTGTCTGATCTAGAAGAAAACAAAAGAGGAAAAATCCATGAAAGAAAAACAGCTTTTAGTTAATTGCTCTACTTAGTGTCAGATTTATGCTTTAGAAATAAAATTTATTTTACATTTACAAAACACACGAACACGTTAAAGTTAAATATGCAGATGATACATTTATAATAAAACTTTTTTTTTTTCTTTTTTAAATGAGCTCCGGCTAGTTGCAGTCTGCACCGCGGGCCGTGCATCAGCTGCGTGCAGGCAAATCATGGGACAAAGCAAGACACAATAAGGAACCGGAGCGGACCCCGTTTAACTGCTTCTATTTCCATGTAAACTACTAATTCATTTAAACATAACTTTGACTAAAGTTAAGATTGGATCAATAAGAGTGATAGAGTTTCTTGGTTCTGGTTTTTAGCTTGTCAGTCAGATGCTCGATTAAGGTTTAAGCTAGCTGACGTTAGTTCCTCGTCGGACAGAATGAAAGTCAAAGCTGCCACTTACAGCAACAACTGAGCTTCACACCGACTCTCTGTGAGTTTCTCCCCCGGATGAGACACCGTCGACCGTTCAACCTGAAGGTTTAACTCCCGCACTTTGGTTGAATTTTACTGTTTCCACAGCTTTTTCCACAGTTTTGTCGCCGTTGTTCGTCAGACTTCGGTGCAGCTTTTTTCGCTGTCTCTCCTCCCAGGAGGAAGTCCTTTGAAATTTGGCGCGCCAGTCCCGGGGCTTCCTAGCGCTAGAAGCTGCGTCACGTCCTGCCCCGCCCCGAGTGGCTGACGGCCAGGGCGCCTTCAGCAGCAGCAGGAAGGAGGAGCACGAGGAGGAGGAGGGACCCCACAGAGCTGTCCTGAAGAGGTACTAAGATCTTTTACTGAAGTATGTAGAAATACTCTGTCACAAGTAAAAGTCCAGCATTCAAAATGTTACCAAAATAAAAGTATTAAACTATTAGTAACAAAATGTACTTAAAGTGCTAAAAGTAAAAATGCTAACCATGCAGAATGCCCCTCCTCAGAATTCTCATTATTATAATTCCTGATGCACTAATCGCATTCATTCATAAGATTAATGTTGCAGTTAGTAAAGATAGAGCTAATTTTAACTACTATATATACTGCTTACATATAGTGCTTAGCCTTTAATTTATCTTTGTTGTTACATTGACAAGATGTCATGTTAATAATAATAATTATTATTATTATTATTATATTTATTAATGTCCACTATACTTTCCTTTTCACCCTCTCACAGAAGACAGATATATAACACAGATACATACGACTACATCACATATAAACCTTGAAAAATACACACACACACACACACACACACACACACACACACACTCACTCACAAACACATCATAGACACTTACCATACGCATCATTTTCATTGGATTTCTCTATAACTGTTCATGTTTTTGTTGTCATTTACATGTCTGTCCATTATGTGTACCCTTCGTGTCACACTTTTTCTGTTATGCAAAGTCACTAATAAAAAAAGAAATCTGAATCTGTACAGTCACTAGTAAATGAATCTGTCAGACAAATCAAGTGGAGTAAAAAGTTCAATATTTCCCTCTTATTTTTGAAAGCTTCCTCAAATTACTTACCTTACCTAATGGTACCACAGTTTATGGTTCAATTCCCAGCCATGACATCTATGTCATACCCCTCTGTCTCCTCACATCCCTGCCTATAAAGCAACAAATGCAAAAACAAAACAAAACAAAAACATGTGACATAAGATGTCTCTGAATTCATTCAGTGTGTGTGCACTGAAGGCTTCAAATTTTCACATCATATTTATAAGAGTTGTATATTGGCTTTCAAAGTGATTGTGTGAGAGCGTTAGGTGGGGTATTTATTTATTTAATACGGTTTTCTAGTTTATTATTCGCTGTTATTTTGAGTGGGAAACCATATATTTATATTTCTGCTCCTGTCAGTGTCTATTTGTCCTCTGGTGATCATCAGCTGGCAGTCGTGCCCCTATATAGGCAAACTTCCTGACACCCCCACCCCCCTCGCCTCTTCACTACCTGCCAACCGCACTCTTATACACTAAAGTAAATGTTATGTAAGGAAGTAAGTGGGCCCCTATAGGCAGCACTCACTCCGCCTATATGGAGGGGGGGTGCAATCAACTAGAGTTCAAACTGTACAAGTTGAAGAGCCAGAATTATGGATCAGGATGTGTTCAATGTAAACTGGTTTCTCAGGAAAATGTACTATTTACTTCCTGGCATGCTTTAGAAATGCTTGTTACTCCATAACTGAAATTCTACTAAATCCATGACTTTGTTGGAATGAAATGGAAACAGCATTAAAAGCATTGAAATTAAAAAAAAAAAAAAATACAGTTTGATTCACTCTCTGTTGAAAATTGATTTAATTGGAATTATTCATTCATTACAGAAAAGAGAGAAGCTTTACAAAAGTCTGTGCAGGATGCCAAAAGGTCTTACATAGTACCAGTATAGAAATAACCACTGATTTATTCTTCAAGCAAACAACAGGGTATAAGTGGCTTGTTCACGGCAGGACACAGAAGTATTGTAAAAGTCAATGATTACCCAGCTTTGGAAAATGATCAAATGAAATCTGAACTCTGAGGTTTGAAGCATTCATGTAATTTCTTTCAAAATGAAAGCGACACGCACAAACAGACAAACCACTGAGCAGACCAGAATTCCTCCTCGACACCTGTGTTTTTCACTTACAACCTCACCTGAGGAAAACACTGTTTTGATCAGCGACAGTTTGACAATGAGAACTGGACTGGATTTCACTAAGTCAACACAACAAAGAAAATTAGTTTCCTTTTTTACAAACATACAAGCAAATATAAGATTATGTCGGGCTGAAAATTATCCATAAAAATGACCAATATGGACACAAGCATACTTTCATAATTCATAAACATTTTTTCACAAATACTTTATTATTCAAAAAAATTTTAATTTCACCTTATTAAAACTGTATATTGTTTGGTTTTGTCCTTTTGAAATAATTTTATCTTTTATTACCATTTTTGTTTTCATCATTCTTATTTATATTTTGCATTAATTTGTTTTTATTGTATGTATTTTATTTGTATGTATTATTCATATTTTTCTATGTATCCTATTTCAGAAGTTATCATTGTTTCCTTTATTTTCAATGTTTAATAGTTTTAATAATTCATACTCATTTAACATACAGACACATACTCTCATCATTTCCAGAAGCAGAGAGTTTGGTGTAGCCTCTCAGATGAATTAACCGAAATGTCCAGACAGCAACTACGGATTTCACTTATGTATGTGTCAAACAGTCAGCTGCATGTTTCTCTAATAGTACACACAAACACAAATGAGACAAAACGTTCTCCCAAACCTCTATAATCATTTAAAAATCAAAACCATTATCATAATGTAAATGAAACTGCTGGATTTGAGAAAATAAAATTATTTTATTGTAGTTACAGTACAAGATCAGGTGGAAAGAAAAGGTAATTTTTTAGGTTATTGAGCTGCAGTAATATTGACAATGCCAATACTTCTCCTGTCTGAATCATGAGTTAAAACCAACAGCATCTACTTAAGCCTCGAGCCATCCTGAGTCTGGGGCTTCCCAAAACCAGAACCATGGTTGAGAATGTCTGTTCTTTATATTGGGATTTTATAGAAACTGTAAATAACATCTGGCATTCAGCATTTATTCCATGTATAAAAACAAAGCTTAGAATCTGATTTTATTTTTTTACTTTTATTTAGACACCAGTTTCATGGGAGTCTATGCACATTATATAATTATATTATAATTATATTAAAGGAGAATACCAGTGTCATTAAAAAGTCAAACTCCTTTTGATTGATTTTACAGCAAAATACAAAAGTTGTCATGTCCGAGCAAAGATACTGTAGATAGAAAAACAAAACATGATGATATGAAAAAGTTTGTGCAAAGGTGAATTTTTTTACTTTTAGTGATATTTAGTTGGAACAAAGTTTGACTGAGCCAAATGGAAGCTTCATGTTTTCCTATTTTACAATAATAAATGGTAGAAAATAGTTTTTGCTATTGGAAAACAGCCTTTCTTATTCCCTGAACTGACTGTATGCAGAACCTAACAGGAAATAAAATCCGTTTAAAAAAGAAACACTGGTATTCTCCTTTAACTGTCACTCTCTACTACTGTCTGAATGCCATCAAGTGAAAGGTGATATTTAGAGTCAGGGAGGGATCATGGGAAACCGGAGCCAGACATCGATGACAAGATCAGGATGGACTCGGGAGGCGGGCTGTACAGAAAAGTGCAATTCATATTATTACTATCATTATTAGCTAACAGCATCACGCCTGCTGTCCCACAAGCAATCTACAGGTCAGCATGCTGCAGTTACACTAACTCTTAGGTATAGTCTGGGACAGCAGATATAGGCTATAATATCAGAGGAAGGACAAATACGAAGCACGTCAGTAGCAAGAATAATCTTTTGATGCTAAATGTGATACTACAAAAGGTTCTGACCATGAAATGTGCTCGAGCATGTTCATTCATTCATTCAAAGGAAGTGAGATTTTTCTTTTTTTCTTTCTGAGGATACTCCAAAGGTAGGATACCACCAAAGTAAACACACTGATTATATGAAAATTTCTAGATTACTTCTAGGAATACTGCTTCTTTTTTTTCCCCCTTGTATAAAAAAAAACATTCTTAGGTGCTGGGGGGGTTATTATCATGGTGGGGACAGATGTGAGGCTACAAAACACAGTTCAAGCAGACAGGGTGCAATGCGTGTGCAATAATTCACTGTAGCCCAGAGTAGGAGTGCTGTTGTCCAAAAGAATCTCCTGATCTGAAACTGTTGTCATAAAATGTTCATAAGACAACCCTTATAAAGGATTTATAAATGGCTATTAATTTGGTTGTTAAGACTTTATGAATCATAGGCTAAATAAACAATTATAAACAAGTTGTAACAGTTTTCATACATTGATGCAGGCTCACTATTTGGGAAGATCAAGTTAATGCTTACTACTCATTTATCTTACTAATGAGTAACTACCATTTATAACTGGTAAACGGAGCTTTATAGTGACTCATTAAACTAAACTATTAGACCTAGAAGCTTGAAGCTTCAGAGGAGTTTTTTGACAAGATGTAGAAGTATTTCGGAGCTTTTTCAATGCTCTTGTATAAAGTATATCCTATTGGTGGTTATCAAATATGATTTTTTTTTTTTACAGGTGAGGACTGAAAAATACAAAAAATACCATGTATGATCTGATGATATGATCATGTGATCTGCCATAATTTGATCTGTCAAATGAAACCTTCTGACCATGAAGACGCTGATGTTGGTTCATTTTTAGTAACTGAACAAACATGATGAAGCAGCAGGTACAAACGCTGATGATGGAGAAAACAAAGAAAGCTCAGTAACTAATGAGATATGAGGGTTAACAGTACAGAGACATGTGGGCTAACGATATGGAAACTGTTGCCCTTATTATCTAATGTGTTATAACAGCTTATAAATAATTCATAAAGTGTTAACAAGCAAATTAATAAACTAGTTATAAACGGGCTAGTCTTATAGTAAAGCGGTACCTCATAGAGTGAGCCTGGCGTGACAGAGATCAGTGGTTTTCTATTAATCAGATATGAATCAAAGATAAGATTAAATTCAATCCCAGTAAAAGCCACTGATCTGCACTGGACTGAATTAAGCTTAATTGATTTCAGTCCCAGAAGCTGCACTCGAAAGTTCCTTTGATACTCTGTGATTGGAGGTATTAGTAAACTGCGAAGCTGCAGACATCGTTTCATGGGGTTTTCAGTATATCTTTTTTACAGAGACCAATAAGATTAACAGAGATGTGAATCTACCAGAACTGAGAGAACATTGTATTAAATCTCCCCCTGCCCACACATGGATCAGCACTCGAGCTCTGAGAGGCTTTGTGAATTAGTTGCTGTGATGTGTAATGAAACAGAAAACATCAGGCCGAGGTTGAACGGCAGAAAGTGAAATCCTTTCATGAAGCTTACGTCAGCTGTGATCACCTGAACCTATGGTTTTATTATTCCCACAGACACATGCTGAGATTCAAAGGAGGC
The DNA here is from genome assembly GCF_002260705.1 of Seriola dumerili. Taxonomy (NCBI): domain Eukaryota; kingdom Metazoa; phylum Chordata; class Actinopteri; order Carangiformes; family Carangidae; genus Seriola; species Seriola dumerili. The sequence goes on from NW_019174333.1 coordinate 1,330,070, forward strand.
TGGTAACCCCTCCCTGACTCAGAAGTCGAAAGTGCCTTACAAAACCGGCTTTGTAACGTCTGCTTAGGATGAAACATTTCATATCCTCTTTAAAAGCACGATACAGTGTGTTTTTCACAGAAACTGTGAATTAATTCATCTAAATGAATCTGTTGCCATTGTTTCTAAGCAGGTTTCATGGAACACAAAACCTTGTGTGCAACTTTTATTTGTGTGTTTCTCATGTGGACGATACTCAGGCCTGAATGTGATGAATGTAACCCAATAGACTACAGCTACAGCTGCAATATGCAGTTATTAAAGGAACACCCAGACATTATGGGTAATATCCTGCTTCCTTATCCTGCATTCAAGCCATGTTTAGAAGAGTGGGATGAATTATATATACAACCCATCAGTACAAGAGTGTTATCTGCACTCCTAGATTTGTTTCAATGAGCTGAATCAACTGCAAGTGTTAAGAAGAGACTCTATTTAGATTTAACTGCCAGCAATAGTGGCTTTGCAACCGTTTAGCCATTTTGTAAAGTGTTTTTAATATAAAGTGATGGTTCTTTAACCACTTTAGAAACATATATCACAGATTTAGCTGTGATAAAAATCACAGCTTTCACACGTTCCTAACTCAGAACAAAACCCCAAACCCCTCGTTAGCTTACAACATGCGACACGTGAACAGAAAGATTGTCCCTGGTTTAGTTTAGCTTAGTTCAAACACTGGAAGCAGAGTGGAAAGCTAGCCTGCCTCCATCAAAGATGCACAACTGGAACAAGCACAACCCCTTGCTAGCTTACAGCATACAACATGTGAGAAGAAACATTTTGAAGGAGTACTTTTCCTCTTTTGACAGTCTTTGTGCTACGCTAGGCTAAACACTCTCCTGGAGTTGTAGTTCCTGGCAAGGCAGCAAATACATGTGCATGTTTTCCAAGTATTTTAAAACATGTACCTTTTTTTCCACATTAGCTACTTCTACTAAAGTTTTTATTTAACTATGCGCTGGGATTTGACCCTAATGGTTTGCCGTTGATCTGCTGCCTCACCAACTACATACAGCAACTGTTTGGCATTTTTGACATCATTGTACTGCATGTTGGTTTTCTGCTATTTTATCCTTATTTTTAATCCTAATTTTAATCTTATTCTTGGTCTTGGAAGACAGGATGTAAAATATAAGAGAGGATACCTGGTTTTATAACACTGATGTGTCAAAGAGTATACCCCTGAGGCAACGAGCGGTACTACACCCCAGCTGAGGCAAACTTTGATGAAAGGATCTCACACATGAAAACACGACATGAGTCTTTACGTGTTAACTTCTTACCTACTGTGGACACGTGGTTAAAGGATCAATGCAGCGTTTTAATAGTATAAAATCTTGCATAAGCCTTGCAGTAAGAAACATATTAGTATTTTCACACTATACACATGCAGATCACATATTTTAAATATTTACAACAGTGAAAAAAAGGATGATTAAGAGTGGCCAATACTGAGATATGTGCTATGTCAGATTCCTCTCTCCACCCTGTTGTGTTAGTTATGTTTCAGTGCCATTATCATCAATATTGCTTAATATTTAATTGTAGATCCTGTGACAATATACATGTCATTAGCCAATCTAACCTACTTATCAACCTGATATTTCTATCACACAGTCACTTCTGGGAGCCTTTACTGTTGCCTTCTAGTATATATATACTGTATATACATATACATACATATGTATATATGCGTATATCTGATTAAGTCAAGAAGTCCCTGCGTGAGTAAAAGCACTGCCCTATAAAACAGCCATAGAAAATCAATAATTCAATGGCATGGAAGTAGGGTATCATAATGCTTAAAGACTCAGTCCAAACCACATTTTCCTGAATAATAAGGGAGCTAGCTAAAAGTCATTTTTTTGCAGATCACTATATTGTATTTACAATAGCTGCTACTTGTTTTTTTTTACCCATTTAAATCACAATGTGAACTTTTTTTTCTCGCTTCAAAATTAGTTAAAATTTGTGCTTTGCTTTTCCAGACAGTCTGACTGTCTGCTTTTAGCCCCCCTCAGAGGTATAGGTCGTAAATCTCTTAGACTTCCCAGGTTGACATCAATTCAGTTACAGCATGAGGTAGCCACACCGCTAATGGCTGTCAATAGGCAACAATAGCAGTGACATCTAAATGGCATCCTTGGGACACTGGAGCCTTGTTATGATGAAAACCACCCATGTTTGGTATATGGTATGTCAGTGGGTGAAGCATGTGACTGATGTTGCCGTGGATACTGCTCTGCTTCCCCAAAGGTGCAAAAGTGCTGTACTCTTTTAAGTGTGTGTGTGTGTGTGTACGTAAGTATTACAGAGTGTTTGGCCCTGTGGAGGAGAGGACATGCTTTCTGCAGCAGAGTGAGATGTCTTGCTCTCGTTCTGTGAGATGTCTTTGGTGTAAATCGGCTTCCTGTGACCTGAATTAGCCCACAGGCTCCTTCCACAGCAACGAAGGGGAGCTAATTAGTCCAGAGCAGTCGTTAGGACTGTGGGAGCTGAATCTAATCAACTCCGTCATGCTTCTCTTTAAATACATTTGAACTCGTGCCACTGCTTCCGCTCTCCCATCTGTGTTTCTGTGGTCCATCACTTAGATCTTTTCTTTCTTTATTTTCCTACAAAATGTTTTTATTGTTGATGAGCCACTGCTGATTTACCCAGATTTCAGCAATTCCTTGAAAAATAAAACTTAAACAAAAAAAAAGAGCAGATTTTCTCCAAGGATGTCATTCAGAAGCTACTTGACTACATCTGTACCACATCCAATCTCACGCACAGATGCTTAAGAGCAGTGGTTCCAGTACAATTTTGATAAAAAAGATGTTATTATATAAATAAAAACTGAAAATATAAATAATGTTTTTAAATGTTTTAAAACAAAATGATCTTCAAAAACATAAAAAATGTTTAATCCTTTCTTTGTTTTCTCATACTAAGGCCTATCAGTGTGATAAGCCAGTAACAGGAACTTTTACGTTTGTTGCCGGACCACATCATGTACTTGTTTGCTAACTAAAAGATTATATCCAGTATCAAAATGTACCGCTGGTTAGCAACAAGGTCTCTCCCCTGTCAAATAAATAAATAAAGCTTTCAGTTCATTAGTTCAATCCTGAATGTTAAATCGTTATCATTAAAATAAAAAGTGCTCTGAGAACATATTATTTAGCCTGGGGAACCGCTGCTTTACAGCTCTGCAGTAAAAAAATATTTAGTATGAACTATTAGTTATTGGGATTTAAATGCCCTTAAATCAATAAGAAGTGTAACCTGGTCACAGAGCAGCTGAATACATTTAAACTGAAGTGGTTGTAAACACATGTCCGTCCTGTGCTACACACACACTACATACTGTTACTGCTACAGTCAGTAGTAGCCTCAGTGTCACTTAATTGTACGGTGGGTTTGGATTCATAGAGCACCAGCAGTAAACGTGAGGTGAGTTATTTATATTATTTTAACCTTGAATTCGGGGTTTGTGTCCCCCTCTTTTTCATTTTCTATTTTTCATGGGCTGAGTGGACTGATGTCTCCATGCAGTTGCACTGAATGTCTAACATAGTTGGTTGCTTTGTTACGAAACACACACTCGTACACCTCTCATTATCACTTATTCGTTGCGTTCAGGGGCTGCAGGCTGAGGCTGTGTTGTTATCGCAGATTGATCCAACTGCGTCTCACTTCATTTTGGCAAAACAACGGGGCCACAATAATCAGAGCTCCGTGAGATGGATGGGGAGGGGGGGGTTAGAAGATGAAAATAGGAGGCTTTAAATCATGCAAGTCATTTATCTGTTCCCCCCCGAATGGTACCCTTATCCATCTCTGTCGTCGTCTTTCATCACTGCTCCTCACTCTCTGCGGTGTCAGTGAATCAGTCCATCTGCAAAGAGACCAAGAATCCAATTATGTTCTAGAGGGCTGTTCCAGAAGTCCTAAAAGTGTTGCACAGTCTTCTATCCAATCTTGTTTTGCTCTGACAGGGACAAAAAAAAAACAGATGAGGTCGTTTCTACAGTTTGCTGTGTTTCTCGTAGGTGTTTTCTGAGAGAGATGTGTTTTTATTTTTAGATTATGTCTTAAAATGTGGCAGATTTGACCCACGATTTCTAATAGAAAGGAAAATAACCAGCAGCACTCACACAGCACAGGAGTGGTGATATGCAATCCAGTTGAGCTTGTTTTGAGTTTGCAGGTTTTTCAGAAGGAGGTGTTTCTCATGAGCGAGTGCTGAGACAAGCACTTGTGTCTGAGTGTAGGAGACACTTTCTGACATGCTTAATAATAGAGTCTGTGTGCGGGTGGGATGAGATGCAATCACGGCGGTGTTTGTCTGATGCTGTGAGAGCAGACCAAAGTGCTGTCAGAGGCAACACGTTGAGATTCGCTCTTTGCTGCTGTTGTTAGTGGCCTCGGTCTGATTCCTCGCAGTGAACTGGCTCCACCTGTCGAACTGTCAAACTGCTGTAATTGTTTGATGACCTTTCTACAGGAGCTAAAAATTATTTCATCCCATTTAGGTGTTTAGTGCTAAGAGTGTTTCACCCTTGTCACATCATCATAACTTTGTTTTGAGCCTGTGCTTCTTTAGCCCGTTGAAGCTCGCATGCAGGCAGTCTACTCTAACGTGAGCGTTGTCCTGTAGACCTGAACTATTATATCTACTTTAATGTTTAATTTAAATGCATGCATTTTCCCTATGGATGCAAAATTGCATTGTTCTTGTTTTGATAAGAGTTTAGGTTTACTTTTTGCATCTCATTTTTCAGTGCATAGTGCAATCAATTTTGCTTTGTGCATTATGTGCAACTGCCTTTTTTATTATTTTCTCCTGGGCTACACTGGTATCCGAATCCAAGCGTGAATATTTTGTCTCAGGTGTTGTTTCAAACGCAGTGATGGAGGACTGGGTGGTGTTTGATAAGATAAGGTTCAGAAAGATGAAGAAGAGAAGAGATGAGCTAAAAAAAATCTATCCTGGTGTTTCCTCTCAGGTGCTCTGTGCTGATTCCTCTTTCTGCTCAGCTTCTCCATTCTCAGCCCCTCCCTCCATCTGGGCTGGATCCGACCCAACGGTGCCCCTGGAGGCCGTTCCCGGCGACGCGGCGCCATGCAGGCTGCCATCGGGGGTCGTAGCTGCAAGTGAGCGAGGATTGGAGGCGGGGCTGGCGCTCATGGCGGAGTCAGGGGTCCGACTGGCGCTGAGATCAGGGACGACGGTGGCCTCCAGGCTGTCTGAGTTGGCTGCCTCGGTCACGGCTGTAGGGGACACGGCGTTCAGGAGGGGTTTGTGGGAGGCGTAGGTCATCACAGCTTCAGTGTCGCTGTCTAGAGGGAGACCAGAGGTGGTGAACTCCACTCCAGAGTCGCTCATCTCCAGAAAGTTGTCTGACGTAAGAGCCTGGTAGCGGCCGGGTTTGGAAACCTCAAGGCCCTGTGGAGAGAGAGGAAGAAGGAGGGATGGGAGAGGAGAGAGGAAGGGAGGAGAAGGTCAGGAGATGAAAAGCAAGAGGAATATGAAGTTAGGAAAGGAGAGGACACAAAGCGAGATAGACAGAGAAAAAGAGGAGAGTAAAGTAAAACAAAAAGGGGAGCAGAACGAAGGAGGCGGGGGAAGGTGAAAAATAAGAGGCACAAAAAAAAGAGAAGGATGAGACAAGTACACAGTGGATTCCCCCAACAGAGAGGAGGAAGAGGAAGAACGGAGGGAAAAGAAGTGGTAAAAAAAAATTGAGGTCAGTGAAAAAGCAACATGAATAATTTATGCTCATATTTCTAGGACCATATTTATAGATTTACCTTCACTACCACACAGCCAACGCTACATGCTCCTTGTTACACAGAGACAACAGAAATGTTCAGCACATGAACGAACGATCCACAGAAGGAAAACCAGTCAGATTCACAGTGAAGGTGTTACACTGTAAAATGTAGGTTATGGACGAGAGGCTACACCTGCCTTCTCGCATTAAATATGGAGATAATGTTTCATTATTTACACAGAATGGATAAAATAACAGGATGAAACCTTATGAGGTCATATCACAGAGCATGTAGCTTCTCTGCTAACTGTTGTTTATACAGCATTTCAAAGACTATATTTCAACATGTTGTTTGCATCTGCTTCATAATGAAATATAGCAATTAAAACCTGATAAAACAATTGTTATAGGTAACCTAAGCATGTAAAAAATATTTTTTTTGCTTTTAAAAAAAAAAAAAATTATTCGGGATACAACAATGAATATAGAAATGTAGGATTGCAAGTGTTTCCATTTTTCTCTTTTATAGCAGGATCATCCCCCAGGCCCTCAAAGAACACTGTCTCTGTATAGAAAATAACACTACTAATAAATTATAATGTATAAATAAATACATCAAATATATAAAACATACAACATTCAAATACGTATAAATGTTAATTTGTAATATCTAATATAAATAAATAGAAAAGTTAGAAAGAGGAACATTATATAAAAAAAAACTAAAGAAAAAATAAAGGAAAAATCTTATTAGAAGAAATAAATAAATAAATGAATAAATAAAAGAAATTTTGTCAGGGGGGGAGAAAAGGTTAGATGTCTAGATACTGTTGGACATTTGAATCAACAAAGCTGGTAAAGTAACTGCAGTGTCCTCTGATCTTCCAAGTTAAAAGTTGACGTGATATCTGCAGAACAATCAAAGAACTCTAAGAGCTCCTCTGACTCTTCTGACCTTGACCACTTCACTTTCTTTATTCCTCTCTCTTTCAGTTTCACAGACTTTAATCTGCTCCACTGCTCAGTGCACTGTGTAAGGTTGATTGCCTTTTAATTACACTTGGCACTGAGGTGATATTATAAAGAAGGTAGTTCCTGCCAAGCAATCTCAAGTACAAAGATGGTAAATGATCTCTCTGTTCTTGAATCAGTTTCTTTATTGATATACGACTTTGTCCTGACAGTTCACAGGTGTGTTTCTAATCAAGTTTTTGGACGTCACTCAGCTGCAGCTCATTCTCATAATCGAAATTAAGACTTTATTGGCAGATATTATTGCTTCTATCTACATGTCTTATCAATAGACACTCACCTAAAAACCTGCTGTTGAAACACTTGTTTTGTTGACCCATTAGCCTGGTTTCCACTCCAGGACTAAATAGTCTAAAGCTGAGTGGAGCAGCGGATTCAGGTGATAATTCTCAGTATTTCATCACTACGAATTAACTCTTTCACATCACGCCTAAGAAAACACAGATTATAATTTCTTTAAAGACCCCTCTGGTGAAAATCAAGTGTTTAACCTTGTTAACGTCCATATGATGTTTTTATAGAATACAAGAAATATGATGAGTGAAATAATCATCAACACCATGAATGAGTGTTTCCACCTTGAACTGCAGTGAACCAATGACAGTCTCATAAATACAGATTCAGACAGCCAGGGTTTCATATGTCACAAACCTAAGGAACCAATCCTGTCAACTTGTGGGGACAGGGGGCGGGGCTAAATAAACCTGAAACCTTGTCAGAACAGAGAGACAGAGTTAGCATTAGCACAACCACTAACACTGTGTCAGCCACTGCCAGTTACAAGCTAACAAACACCATAAACAAATAAAAGATGCTAACTGTGCTAACCGTTCTGATCTGTCTGCTAGTCTCTGGTTCTGGTCTCAGACTCCTCCTCTGAGTCTGGGTCTGACTGAGGCTCAAACATGTGGCTGAGTCTCTCTGATGTTTCCTCCTCTAACCATCTTGATACTCTCTGCTCTTTCACCTGGAGAGAGCAGGTGGTGGGCGGGGATCAAGGCCTGATCCAGATTTCTCAACCAGGAAGTAAGAGGAGATGAGCTTCAGACCCAGTTTTTATGTGTGAAAACCATGTTCAACTAAATATTTTATAGTTTAAAACATGTAACTTTTAAAGAAAACTTCAAGATTTTTCTGCATTTCAGAATTTGTCTGCAAAACAGAAGTGACTTGTGTTTTTTAATGACATGCTTGTTACTGTATATGAGTGTATTTTAATGTATTAGTGTTACAGCAGCATCTTTTTGACTCTGCCTCGGTTCCACCACTGACCTTGATGGTGACCTCTGTGCTCTCCGAGGGTTTATCACACACAGACTGCGTCAGAGACTCCTCAGTGAACCTGGTGTACGCCTCATGGACCACCTGCAGACACAGACACAGACACAGACACAGACACAGACACAGACACAGACACAGACACAGACACAGACACACACACACACATATGTAGGAGGTGTGTCAAAATGGGGCCACAACAGTGTAACATCACAGCAACTGTGTTTTTGCAAACGACTAGTCTTCAAAAATACACACACACACACACACACACGCACACACACACACGCACACACGCACACACACACACACACACACACACACACACACTGCTTGAGAGGACATGAACACACACATACACACATACACACACAAGGCACAGAAAGATCTTAAATACACATATAAGAACTGAACAGGAACTTTGTATGGCGTGACTGAAAGACAAACTTTTGTATTTGTCTTCATGCTGAGGCTGGAGGTTGAGAGGAAACAGAGCCGGGGGGGCTGTAATCTTTAAAATGTGTCGCATGCTTTGAATTGCAAAATGAGAGGAGGTGAAAGATGGATGGAGGTGGTTTGAAGAGTAAAAGCAGGAGAGGTAAAAAGAGGAAACACCAAGATGGATATGATGTAGGAAAGGCGGAGCAAGTTGGAGGAAAAACTGAGACAGGTTTGAGAGAATGAGGGTAAGACATGAAGTGAGGGAGCAGAAGGAGAGATGGGATTTAAGAACAAGAAGGAACTGGTAAATATTTTAGTGGTGCCCGAGTCATGAACTAAAACTACACTGTATATGACAGGCTGTTTATTATGTGTTACCAGATATTTCATTTATAAAATCATTTATTTAGGAAATTTAAAGTTTACAGTATGTTGAAATTCATAAAACACAAGCAAAACCTTCCAGAAACATTTCACAATTTTTTTCTCTTATCTTTAACATTCACTCTTATTCAACAAGACGGATTTTCATTTACCTTGCTGCCGTACTTCCAGTTATCAATTTTCTTATCAAATTTAGTGGTCATCATCTTCTTTAATAACTTTTAAAACATATTTAAAAAAAATATCTTTTATCTTTTTGTGTGACTGGATATATATTACATATCTAGCACATTTAAAGTGTTAAAACTTATTATTATTGTTATTATTATTATAGGTATTTTACATGGAAAATGACCTGAACCATTATCTGAGTGGTTGCCAATTCATTTTCTGTCAACTGACTAAACCATTCATTGACTCATTTCATCTCTATCTGTATGGACTGTTGGGTAGTCTGATTTATAACAAAGCTTTATGGTTTCTTATTTTCTACATGTGAAAATCTTAATTTGTAAAAGCTGTCAGAAAAAAATACAATGTTCAATGTGAGCTGCCAACATTAAAGAGAAGCGGTGTTGACTAAAAATAGTCAAGTAAATGCCAACAACTTGTGTGTTGCAGGGAGCTCTACTCTGCATCATCTTTTGCTGAGTGAAAGAAGTGGGAGGAAGAGAGGGTGGCGAGATAAGTATGAGCAACAAGACAGACAAGTGAGGAAAAAAAGTGAGACACAGGAGATTTAAAGTGAAAGAATGAGAAGAAAAGAGAAGAAGTGAGGCAGGTGATAAAAATATAGAGAGCAGAGAGGCGAGGCGACCAACGGAGAGGAAGATGGATTGAAGAAAATGAACAGAGAGGTAGAGAGACATGAAGATCAAGAGGGGGACTCTGGAGAGAGAGTGAGAGAGAGAGAAGGAGAGGGAGTCAGGTGGAGAGAGATGCGACTGATCTAAGTTTCACGCCGGTCTCTGGGGTTAAGTCCCGGTGCGTCGCTGACATCCTCTCACACGTGTTCGTCTGTTCTCAGATCTACGAGGAAATCCATAACGTGTCAGAGCGACCGACTTCAAGGGCAACTGCTGTCATCTCAACCTCCGCTGTCAGCACACAAACACACACACACACACACGCACACACACAAAGCTCAGACACACACACACACACACAAGAATTTAAATGCACATATTAAGCATTAGCAGACACGTACATTATACTGCTGTATGAGCATTTACACAAACTTGAGGATACACAAACACACTCAGATAAGACCGCACACAGATACATACAGTGAGTGGGAGATATAACGACCTGCTGCTTTAACATTTATTCTATAGTGATCAGTAAAATGACATAACAGTGTGACTAATCTTCCTGTATTTTTACTGGTAAATGAAATAACTACTGTTTTTTATGATCACTGGTTACCAAGTTAGCGTTTACTAGTCATGTCTCACTTTTAATAGTTACCTCTTTAAGAAGCATGAATATTTATGTACAGAAGCGTGTAGCCCTGAGCCCCCGGCCGGCATTCATACACAGTCCAGTCATAAACCAGGTTTATACCCAGTCTGTTTGGAAAAAAAAAGTCTCTAATTTCCACTTTTGCAGTCCAGCCAAAAATGCGTAAAAAAAAAAAAATCCAAATATGTAATTAAAAAAGTTGAGCGTCTCTTATCAGTGTTGGTCAAGCAAGTCTCAAGTCCTCTCCTCTGCCAGCAGGTCAAAGTTTTCACTTATTCAATGAAATATCTCAACATCTACACAATGGACTGAGCACGACCAGTTATGAGGGAATGTCTGCATACAGTAACTATAAAACTAGATTCAGGCATGTTTTTGCTGATTCCTAAACTTTTCATCTAAATTCCAAATTGTACTTCCAATCCAATATTTTGTTTTATGACTAAAAGTATTCAAATTTTCAGCTGTAATATTTGGGGATAAATGTAAAAACAGCACGCCATGGTGAGAGTAACACAATGTCATGTCACAGGTTTATCTACTTCTTTAGCATCACTTAAAAACAAGAATACAAACAGCATTTAACACAGAAACTAGACAAACACACACACACATATACAAAAAAACACACACATCCTGGGCAAGTAGCTGATTATGCAGAAATAATTCTTATAGCGAAGAATAAATCTATTGGTAGTTGTAAAGAAAAGCTGCTCATACAGGTTAATCATTACTGCCCTTAACACAGACACCACACACAAAGCACAAAGACCCACATCAGATATTTACCTTGTAATTCACCCACACAGTAAAACAACACTGAGGTAAGAAATATGTGCATGTGTGCGCCGCTTGTCTAGCTGAATGTTAAACACAGCAGTGAAGCTACGGCGTTCTCAGTTATCATAAGCACAGTGTTTATGAGTAACTGGAGAGCTCGGTCCAGGCTGTTAATCAGCAGTGAAGGAGAGAACAGGAGGAGAGAAAGAGTTAGAGAGGGAGAGAGAGTGGAGAAAATGAGCGGCACGAATATTCCACTAATGTTGAGTAGAAAGACTCTCTCAAATATATTTACCCGGCTGGTTTTACACACACACCAACACTGAGGAGATAGAAACCATCTCAACAGGTCATTTAGTCGCTTTGCTGAAGTTTAAAATGTCGTTTTCTCAAAGCAAGTGAAAAGCCCTGACCTCCTCTCTCTTAATGGGATGTAGTCAAGCAGAAGCAGCTGAGATTTTCACTTGTTTTAACAAATACTGGATTAAATGACTTGTTGAAATGGACTTTTTTTTTTTTTTTTTCAGTTTGCACCCTGACCTGGGTCAAATCTGAGTCCTGAATCCTTGAGGACAGTTCTCACACTTGATCGAACAAAAACAGGTTTTACAATCAAGCGCTGGCACATAAATGACCTCTTATTGCCTTCACCTGAGCTGTAACACTGGTGTTGATCTTTAGGGGAGACTGGGGACGGTTGCAACAAGTCTTGTTTCTCCGATCAGAAACACGCTAGAGTGATGACACTCACTGCACATGCTCAGTTAGACCCTCCTCCCACCAGTAAGACATCAGGCATATTCAACACCTTCTGCTGCATTTATTGAAAACTAGAACCCCCTCCTGGTGGTCGTCTGCCTCCTCCACTCAGACTAGTTTCAGGTCACATCCCTGTTTATCCAGAGTCAGAGAAAATATGAACCGTTTGTGTGAAATTTTGTCATAATTGAGTAATGGCTAAAAAGTGTTTTGTGAGGTCACTGTGACCTTGACCTTTGACCTTTGACCACTTAAATCTAATCACTTCATCCTTGAGTCCAAGAGAATATTTGTGCCAAATTTGACAAAGTTCCATCAAGGCGTTACTGAGAAAAGCAAAAGTTAATTAGTGAAATTTAATGTATTTTTTATATGTTGCAACCGTCCCTTGAGTTGGGGTCAGTTACATCTTCACTCTTCCATTCAAACAAATATTGTGAATGACATGTCAAATGTAATCATCTTTAAATGGGATGGGTAATTAGCAGATGGATGTAAGTTTAATATATAAAAGTTTGGTTAGTGTCTGAGTAACACAAAAAGTGTTGCAACAGTCCCAGTTTCTCCTACATCGACCGAGTATTACAAAATACTTAAATTGAGTATTTATAGTTCTGCCACCTAATATTAACAGATTGTATAATCTTGTACATATCTTGTATACATAGAGGAATACTGTAGCTCAGCTCAGTCACATAGATACTGAAGAGTCTGTGAGGATCACAGAGACAGTTTGTCCCAAGTCGTGGTGCCAGATTCACTTCAAGTAATTCATTGATTTTTGTTGTCAAATTAGGTCTCTGATCAACTTGTGCTTGTTCATTAAGATCGATAGCAGTTTCTCCCCAGATTCACTCAGTGTGCCGGTGCCCAATATCTTTAATGGCTTTGTATATTAATACTGAGCACACATCATCAATAATCTTGTCACATAACAGCAAAGTTGATCAAGGAACTCATTTGCCACAGAAGCAGCACATTTCTCTAGACACCGATATGAAGGAGGGAAGAGCAGGAAAAAAAAGGAAGAGGAAGAAGCCAGAACACAATTCTCTCACCAAGAAGAGGCTCCGTTTGAGGCTCCTTAAAGTGAGAGGGAGAAAACGCAACGCACAGGCAACAGCGTTAGCTGGGCCACCAATCAGAGACATCCAGCTGTGAGTATTAAAGGCCTTGTCTCCACAGCAGCATTTTGAATTCACTCAGCAGTTTGTAACTGAACCAAGATGCACCATAAAAACATCAGAAACATTTATCAGACGCCTCATTCCTCAGATTCTTAAATATTAAATGAACATAAAATAAATACAAACATCCAGACAAAACACATACAGACATTAACACATGACCCTGAAGAAGGTAGGTAATTATATACCTACATACAGAACATATATACTGTAGATGCTTTGATTTTGTGTTTGTTCCTGTTCAGACCCGGTATTAACATCCATCCTGAGCACCCAAGATGCATTGGGGACACTTTTGAGTTCTGATCACTCAGACCACATTCGGAGGCGGTCTGGGCCACATGTTGACACATTCTTTTAGCAGTGTGAGTGAAAATGCGTCCTGGACCACACTGAAGGACCAACTACTCAGCTGACGTCCTCTGTCACAGTCTGATTAGTCCCAACACAGCTTCATAATGAACGGAAACTATTTTACTTTTTCAAATGAACAAAACTTTATATCATTGTAAGAGCTGTGTGCAGCGCATTGATTCGCCATCTCGACAGTGCCTGACTCCGCCCCTACCTCTCGGCTAATCCAAAAATGGTCGAAGAGGAGGGGCGCATGTGGAGCAGAGACTTTGGTGCATGACAGTTTGGCAAGCATACACCCACCTGTCACTCAAAGAGGCCACACCCTCAATTCTCCATCACTTTAAGCCTTGATAAAATGTAAACAGGTGAGTTATATAAACAGGTGTCATGAAGGAGGAAATTAGCTCTAGAGACCAAAACTGTTTTTGTACCAGGCTGTAAACATGTTTATTTCTGCTGTAAAGTTGGACATTTTAACATGGGAGTCTATGGGGATTGACTCACTGTTGGAGCCAGAGCCTAGTGGTCATTAGAGGAACTGCAGGTTTTTGGTTCTTCAGTGTTGATGCTTCATTTTTCAGCCTCTGAAGTTGATGCTTGGTCAGTTCACAAGTGCTTTAAAATGCGTCTTGATTGACCACTTGAAATCGGATATCACTCCCCACTTTATATGCAAATAAACAAGTATGCGTTGTTGTTTTTAGCCAATCAGACAGATGGGTGAGAGAGAGAGACAAAGAGAGATAGAGAGACAGAGAGAGAGGCACGGAGGGGTTAAATGAATCAATGCACTACAATTAAATCATCTGAAACAGTAAAATATTTCCGGTTCATTATACACTTTGTTGGGACTAATCAGACTGTGACAGAGGACGTCAGTGGAGTAGTTGGTCCTTCAGTGTGGTCCAGGACGCATTCACATTCACACTGCTAAAAGAATGTGGCTTCATGTGGTCCAGACCACCTCTGAATGTGGTCTGAGTGATCAGAACTCAAAAGTGTCCAATAAAATTCACACCTGAACTTAGAGCTGACCACTGCTGATCAGATCACCTGAGGCAGAAGTTAATACCAGGTCTGAACAGGTCTGAACTGGGTCTATGGTACAAATCCAACTATTCATGTCTTTGCTGTGTAATTCCAGTGTGTGTCTTTAATATGATATCTATATCTAAATTAGAATTTAGGATGACACAGTGAATCAGCTGCAACACACAGTGACAGGGAAAAAGAGAGAACAGAGATAAACATAAGTAACATCAATGTGACATCACAGACAAATACAAAATATTCATCAGTCTAGATAAACTGTAGAGATAGAAAACACCATTTCTCTAAGATAAGTGAAATGTATGATATGAGACAGCTGGATTTTATCAGGGTCAGATACAGTCAGGCTGATTCTGATTAATAGAATCTGAAACATTTTATTCTCCATCTCCGAACGACTCATCTCTCTGTTTACAGTGAGAGATTCATCTGTCTGCAGTGGGTTTCTAATTGGTTCATAAATTCAATCAGTTTAAAAGATCATTTAGTGAAGATGCTGGTTGGGGAAGATGATGCTAACTGTCAGCTCAGCTCTTTCTAATGATGCAGTGAAGTAGTCAATCATCAGTTAGGGAAAACAATGCTCTCAGATTTGACTTAAATCCTATGAAGAATATTTAGCTTGTTTACATCAGTTTCAAATTATAGATGTCTAAAATAACCATATTTTTAATTACATCAAAATGCTAAATTAACTTTTTGATTAGATGAGACAGATTGATTTTTAATTCTAACAGGTTTTTTTTTTTTTATGAAACTCTCACTTCATTCTTGAATTGAACCACCATCCCTTGGAAGAGCAATCAATTCCTGAGCCTGGTGTTTAGGTGTTTGCTATGTGTGAGTCATCTGTTTGTAATGGCTTTTTAATTGGTCCATAAATTCAGTTGGTTAACAAATGCCCAACTGGGGATGCTTGATGGATGGTTGTGTTGACAGAAGGGTTAACTGTCACCTCCACTAAATCATCCAATCAGTCAGTTAAAGAGCCAGTATTGAGCAGGTGAGGAATTCAAAAAGCCAATTGGAAAACAATCAATGTTTTTTTATTAAGTTCCTGTCCACCAACACAGCCCCGCGAGAACCCTCATAACCCATTCATAATTGAAGGGTTTCATTCAAAAGTGACATTTCAAGTCTGAGTAATGACAGAACCTTGACAGGCTCAAATATATGGAGTCATAGGAGTGCCATAAAAAATAATGAATCTGTAAAAGAATGAGAAAAAAATGTGAAAATATATATTTCTCTTTATATTTCCACATTTAAAATTTACTTAGTTATTCCATTTTTTATTCCTCTTTATATTTCCATATTTATTTTCTTTTTTCTTTTTATTTTTCATTCTTTTACAGTTTTATTCCTTTTTAAGGCACTCCTATGACTCCATGCCAATGGCATTTAACACAAAATGACAGTTAATAAAAACATAGTGGTGCTAAACTAAGTTACAGGGTGCTTTATTTTCTAGAAAAAAAGTCAGTGGTAAAAAAAATTACTAATTTATTTAACAAAAATTGAAAAGAGCATTGTCATTTATTGACTAATCATCAAGCGCAAAAATATTTTGGTGGCAAAATCCTTTAATTGTCTGCAGGAACACCGCCTGCTGCAGGGCTTGAGAATGCAACTTGTGCTTCATTAAAAACGACAAATGTGGCATTTTAGACAATAAAAATGTTCAGCTCATTGACAGCAGGTCTAGTGCAGCACATAACTGCAATAATATTTCAAATGTGGATACAAGCAGTATGTTTCTCCCTCTGGCACCATTATTTTGAAAAATCCCATTAGGCACTTTTCAAAATTTAAAGGTGGCCGTATTTTACCACAGAGTTTTACCCACAGGACAGATTTCAATGATTTTGCAATTTAATCCTATGTTTAAGACTATGAGGATGTCACAACTCTTAAATTTCCTCAGAGCTTTATTTGTGCAATTTCTAACATGTAATGTGAAAAATTCTGCATAAAACACAATGTATTTGCAAACCATTTATTATAAATGATGTATCAACTTGTTCACTTGTCTTGACATTAGCTCAGTAGGCTAATTCACTAGCTTTTTGGTGAGTATAATTTTTTTTTGCAAATAATATTTTTGGGGAATTATACTTTCATTTCATTTTTTATAGTGTACTAAATTTAATCTTCTAAATTGTTAAAATGTTTGATTTGAGAAAATATTGGATGAACTTATTGCAAAAATAATATTTCCTTGACCAAAATGGTGGCCATCTTGAATTTTCGAGTGGCTAACGTGTTTTACCAAAAGAGCAATACCCAAGGCGGATTTGTGCCAAGTTTGCATTTGTATCCACATTTGAAAGATTTCCCTGAAATATACAGTTATCTGCTGTGCTATCCTAATAATGACAAGTTCACAAACAAGAAGTGACAGATATCCTGGAGTCGGTGGAAGGAGAATGTTCGACAGTAAAAGAAAAAAAAAAAAGACCCACAGAGAAAATACAAGAAGTATCATGTTTGCCCTCAGTCGTGTTGATGTCTAAAATCTGGCTGTAACCATGTGAGCTGGGTCCAACACAGTAGGGGAGGAAGTCGACCAGCTGACCATCCTGACTCCCACAGCAGGAGCAGAACCCTCCTCTAGCTTTTCTCAGCCAACACACAAACACAAACACAGACAGACGGACAGACACACACACACACACACACACACACACCTCTTTACCAATGACAAACACTAGCTTTTCCTACTAGCCCACCGCTCCACCAGAGTCAGGTCTTATTCCCAACAACGTCCCTCACTCACAGAGCGAAAATGCAGAGTGACGGTAAAAAGCATCAGGTGGGTGTTACCTGTCTGAAAGCCTCGCCATCTCCCTTCCCAGCCTGCTGAGCAATGAGCATCAGCTTCTTGTTCTTTTCGTTCCTCTTGTGCACCTTATAGATGCAGGACAGCAAACACACCAGCAGCATGAAGGCGATCAGGCCCAGCATGGAGAGGACAGCCACTGTCAGGGGAGGCAGTTTATAGGCTGGACAAGGACCAAGAGACAAACAAGCACAAGTCATAAGCCTTCTGTAACTGCTGAGGAGGACCTGCATTATGAATATACTGACTGTCTAACTTGCTCTCTTTTTAAAACTAAATCTTGTTTTAACTCTACAACCCCTACAGGTCCACATAACTGAAGCCTGGTGTATAAACAGATAAAGAATTAAAATATAATACAACACAACTGTAACAACTTCATAGAAGAAACATTAATTACCACTTGCCTGGCAGGCTGTTTACAGGTCCTGTAAATATATTTGAATTAAGCAAAAAATAACGTAAAGAAGAAAAAAAGTGATGAACCTGGCAGAACGCACTTGTTGTTCAATTTCCAATTGTGACTGCGAAGTTAAAAGCATTAAACAACAAGTTCGTCCCAGCCAGGTTCATTACCTGTTACTGTCCCCTGGAAACACTCCCGTTGTGTTGTATTTGCAGCTCATGTGGTGTCAAACTGATGAAGATGTTTTCTGAATTAGTTTGGTTTTGTTTTAAAATGTGCGTCTGATCTGTGTCTGCTGACACTCACGATCTCATTTGTTTGCCTTTATGCTATTGGTGTAAACCCTTTGAATAAACACTATCTACACTTCATTACATGAGAAATCACAGTTTATGCTTGTTCGGTAGAAAATAGTGTTTAGTTTGTTACCCTGTTAGCTCCTAGATTAGAAGTAATACATCGTCTTGATCATTTAAACGTGTCATCTCTCTTACCCTCCACCTCTATGTAGACATGAGCCACAGGAAACCCAGCCAGGTCTGTCAACTTGAAGACACCCGTGTCGGCCACGCGGACCTTCTTCATGATGAGCTCCGACCCCTCCACGGTCAGCCTGCCCTCCAGCTGAGGGTCTAGCGGCGTCACCAGAACCCCCTGGTCCAGGATGACCCGGTCCTGATTGTCTGATTTGGGCCTGTAGACGATGTTGAGGTTGGACTGGTGCAGGTAGAGTTTCATCTTCAGGTTTCCTCCATAGGAGAGGTGCATGAAGTTCTGGTGTTCTGTGGAGGAGGAATGCAAACACAAGTACAGAATATATGATGCTTTTATTATTGATTGATTGATTTATTGCTGAACAAACATGATAATCAGAAAGTGACATAAAATACATAGTGACAAAGAACAGTGACAGTTGATGTGAGATAAAATGAGGTTTAGTGGTCAAGGTTTAATTATGTTGAGTGTTTTTGTGGGTTGTGTGTGTGTGTGTGTGTGTGTGTGTGCGCGCGTGTGTGTGTGTGTGTGTGTGTGTGTGTGTGTAGTGGGATGTTCAAATGAGAGTCTATATAAAATATATAAATAAGTAAACAAACAACAACAATAATAATATATTAAAAATTAAAAAAATTAAATGTATTGATTTAATGCATTTTATTTTTTGCTGTCTTTGCCAAGCACTTTTTTACATAGTTTTTGAAAAGTTTTAAAGTTTTTTTCAAGTATATACACGGACAGTATCACAATAATAATCAATAACACAATAATAATAATAATAATAATAATAATAATAATAATAATGTAATAATATATCATAAGAATAATCATGATGATAATTATTTTATTTATGTAATGAAGATTGGGGAGGGGGGCCCCAGCCTGACCACCCAGTGCCACAATCAGGGGCCCATGCAGCAGACAGTCGGGTGCATTTAGACACATTTCCTGGGGTTTACCCTTTTGGAAGTCTGATTTCTCTGCCCGGCAAATGAGTGAACACTGAACAACTAACAGCTAATGATGCTAGCTGTTCACTACTAGCCATAACAGCATGAACAGCTGATTATAAGCACACACTCTGTAGATCTGATAACATGGAGCCCATGATGTACATCTTCATCGCTCGGAAAATACACTGTTAGTTTGTAGATTTACATGATACAAGTTTTAGCCATGATGGCTGGAGCAATAATTGTTCAGTTGGTCCATGATTTTTGGTCCAGACTGAAATATTTCAACTAAAAAAATTATAATAGTAATGGTCACTATCTGAATCTTAAGGACTTTGGTTACCACCTGACCTCTAGTAACCCCAGCTGGATGGCAGTTATGGTTTTGAATTTAATTTATATTCATATTTAAGCCATATCTCCGTCTTCAGATATAATATTCTACTCTATAACCTTCATTAAAGTCTATGTATTCTTGATGTATTTTTATCTACATTCTGTGGCACCTTCGTGTCCCTGCCGGCAGGTTTAACCTCATTTTACATACATTAAATAAAGACTTATGACCTCTACTGAGATTAAGGCATTAAATATTTCTACATTCAAGAATGAGATAAAGTAGACAGTGACTCTAGGCCTAGATGAAATTTTGCAATGTGAGAAACAAAAAAAACAAGCACTGCATTTTGATGACAAAGTAAAACAAGTAACACATACTCAAATGATATTGACTGATCAGTCATTGATCAGTCCGATCACTCCCTACCTCTGACATTCAGGCAGTTCCTCCTCCTGACTTTACCCTCACGGTCCAGCACTGTGAAGCTCCCCTCATCCGTCATCCTGACCGAGTGCAACGTCACCCGTTTCTCCGACACACTGAGGCGTCCCACGTATTCTTCCGCCGTCAACCCCGTCTGATTGTACAGCACCCTGGGCGGAGGCTCTGTAGTTTGCTGCATCTCTGTTTGATTGGCCTGAACCAGACTGGGCCTTGAGATGAGAACAGATGTTACCCAAACTAACACATCAGCAATCAGTGTAAATCCTGCTCAAACCAATCAGTAATGTCACAGCAACTGTTGTGAACACCTGTTGTGACTTCACTGATTAGAGTGTGGACAGAGGTTTGACCCAACAGTTAAACCCAGATAGCAAAATACGTCCGGCCCAAACATGGGCCACATGCTTGATTTCTTCTGGCCCAGTACTCGCCTGGTTCTGGGGCCCGAATCTCGGACGCTACTTCCAGATCTGGACCAATTCTGGTGCACACACAGAAAATGTTAACAGCCGGAATCTGCCCAGATGTGGAAGAATATGGGCCAGACTTGGGGCGAGGACCCAGGCATGTGTTGGGCCAGAAATTTCATTTTGCTGTTTGGGAAGCATCTTTTTTAGTTCATTCAACAAAGACTGTACAGATTACCATTGTTACATAACAACATACAATGCAACAGATTTAATGCATATACGTCTGACTAATGCTAGCATTAGCAAGCACCACCTTTTAAATATAGGTCAAAACAGCTAAATATTCTGTAATCAACATGAAAAACCCAAACACCGAAAAAGTCTATGCAAAATTGAGAAAGATGATTTCCACAAAGGTATTTCAATTCCTGATTTCCATTTATAATCACATCAAGAAAAAACAGATAACAGTTTGTTTTGTTGTTTTCCGTTTTTTACTATCAAAACAAAAAATGGTAAACAGGTTGCTTTCCCTTTTTTTTTTCTAAATGGTAAATGATTTTGGTTTGCTCATTTCAAAACAAAAATTTGTTGGCCGCTAAGTACACAGACCCATGTTGATTACAGGTTACTGAATCTTTTTTCTTTCTGTGCTGCTTTCACTGACCATACCTGAACTCCAGAGTGATGGGGCCATCAACTTGGTTCAAGTGGATGTAGTAGCTTTCTCCATACTTCACCACTTGCTCCACAGCGCAGTCTGATCAACAGGACAAGAGGAAATGAAGGTAAAATCAGGAATTATGAGTTGAAAATCATTGTGTGCAAAATAAACTCTGTTGTTGAGAAGAGTATCAATGATGAGAGAGTCTTATCGTTGCTTGTACGATTCCTAAACGTTAAAATCGTCAGGAGCTATCTGTAAGTTTTGCTATTGCTACAAAGCTAACGTTACCATTAGAAGTTGTGTACTTACCAGTCTAGAACAAATGCTGCGCTCCGGAGCTGTCTCCAGTGGTAGAAAGCAACTCTCTTGTTTTGCCTCTATGTCTATCACTTCCTTTCTTCTACTGAAGTTAGCATGCTAACTAGCTAGAACCAGCCTGTCTTGTCACTTTCCGATAATGAGTGACTGAACGGTCCAGTCTGAAGACGTAGCTGCTCAGAGGAAGTATTATAACCTCTTGTCTTGTAAACACAACAATGGCTGAAGCTCTTGCCAAGACTGGTAAGTAAACAACTGTCAATGCTAATGTTAGCTTTGTAGCAATAGCAAAACTTACACATAGCTTGTTTAACAGAATCTTCTGTTTTATCTATCTAGTCTAAACTCTGGTTTAAATCATGTCACAAATGACTAAATGTTTTTATGAAAATATTACACATTATTTTATTATTATTGTAGACCTATGTGTGTCCTAAATCCTCTGAATGCACC